>NC_058080.1:713263219-713591747 GCF_014858855.1 Bufo gargarizans | reverse complement strand
GCCCTTCAGCTCTGCTACAGTGGCCGATCTGCTCTGCTACATCAGCCTTTCAGCTTTGTTATAACAGCCTTTCAGTTGTACTTTTTTTTAATACAGATGTAGACTCTAAGTTCAGCTCTGCTACATCCGAGTCTACTGCTCAGTTACTCCAACACTGTCTAGAGCTCTGATATACCAGCTTTGATCAACTTCCCTGCTATGCTGTGTCACCGCCACCTATTTGTGGTACTGCAAAGTCTATGCTTCTAGCAGAGATAACTGGATAACTGTTCCACCTTAAGAGGTGAGAAGGTGACCATTGACTCGTGCTCCTTGACAGATGAGAACATCACTTACAAATGAGTCTGACTTTTAAATGTTTTTCCACTGCCTGAGGGCTTAGTGAAATGACAGGTCTCTGCTGTCTGTGGATTGCTTTGTGAATGGAATGTAGCGGGGAAACCTTGCAATCATTGTATTGAAGTAATGCAAAGTCGAGGGCGGCGAGATGAATGAAGATCTTACACCAGATATCTTACACCAGTGTAATTATAATGTCAGCATGTAAAGCGGGTGACGACTGATCGCTTAATAGCTGATATTACATACCTGTTCTTTAATGTAATGACATAAGAACAGCAAAGCAAAAAGAATTGTAAGTAGATGGAGATCTTCTTGGCTAGATTCCAGGCAAATACTGAACACACCACAGATTCGCAATACCACGAAAGCAAATACAGTGATCCCTCAAGATACAACTGCCTCAGGATACAATATTTTCAACATACAGTGGTCTTTTCTGTCCCATCGTAAGTTGAAACCAGTTGAGTCAGATCCAACCAATCAAGGTCACTTCTCTGGTAAAATAGCTTTGCTAGTTAGCAGCCATTCCTGACTGTTATATGTAAGGACTTGTTTTATCTGTCCTAGTTATCTGCTTATTTTTCTTACATTTTAATTTATTCTTAGGGCTCTTTGACACCTGCGTTCTTTTCTTCCGGCATAGAGTTCCGTCGTCGGGGCTCTATGCCGGAAGAATCCTGTTCAGTTTTATCCTAATGCATTCTGAATGGAGTGAAATCCGTTCAGGATGCATCAGGATGTCTTCAGTTCCGGAACGGAACGTTTTTGGCCGGAGAAAATACCGCAGCATGCTGCGCTTTTTGCTCCGGCCAAAAATCCTGAAGACTTGCCGCAAGGCCGGATCCGGAATTAATGCCCATTGAAAGGCATTGATCCGGATCCGGCCTTAAGCTAAACGTAGTTTCGGCGCATTGCCGGATCCGACGTTTAGCTTTTTCTGAATGGTTACCATGGCTGCCGGGACGCTAAAGTCCTGGCAGCCATGGTAAAGTGTAGTAGGGAGTGGGGGAGCAGTATACTTACCGTCCGTGCGGCTCCCGGGGCGCTCCAGAGTGACGTCAGGGCGCCCCAAGCGCATGGATCACGTGATCGCATGGCACGTCATCCATGCGCATGGGGCGCTCTGACGTCATTCTGGAGCGCCCCGGGACGGGAGCCGCACGGACTGTAAGTATACTGCTCCCCCGCTCCCCACTACTACTATGGCAACCAGGACTGTAATAGCGTCCTGGCTGCCATAGTAACACTGAAAGCATTTTGAAGACGGATCCGTCTTCAAATGCTTTCAGTACACTTGTGTTTTTCCGGATCCGGCGTGTAATTCCGGCAAATGGAGTGCACGCCGGATCCGGACAACGCAAGTGTGAAAGAGGCCTTACCTTGGATGACATTTTGGGGCTTTGGAACTAATTACTCAACTTACCGTACAATGGTTTCAACATACAATGTTCGTCCTGGAACCAATAAATATTGTATCTTGAGGGACCACTGTATAGCAGAAAGGCAACAAATTTTAAGAAGGGGATAAAAAAAAAAAAAGAAACAAATTCTCCACTTGACAGCTATGGAATTCCAGTGTTGGGCGAGGGCTTGTTGTAAATCACCCTTGTGATTTTTCATTTATTGGAGGTATCTACTTTAAAAAGGCATGTAGACCATCCTCTGTATGCATTGCACTCCTGTCTCCCTCTGTCAGCTCTGTCTGGCAACCAAGAGAATACAGCGGTTATGCCAACCTAGCTAGTTAATGACTACATCTACCAGGGGAGCTCCCTACCAAGCATTTCCGGTCATTATGACACCAGACTGCAATATCTGTCGCTTGGAAAACCCCTTTAACTGTAATTACATCAATGGAGGGGTGCAGTAGCTCGGAGCAAGTAGGGCATCTGAATTTTTTTTAATGTTATGTAATGTAATGTTATGTCATGCTATGTGTTACTCCCAGTATAACCATCTATGGACGGCACAGTCAGGGCTAACAACCCTGGCTCAGTTCTTGTAGGAGGTTAGGTCTGAGATAGGGAGAGTTTGGAAGAGAGAGCGCGTTATGACTTGTGCTCCCTCTTCTTAGGCCCAAAAAGCTGCAGAGACTTACCGATCTCTGCATGATCTATAAAAGGAGAGGCGAAAGACAAAGGAGAGAACCTAGAGTCTACATGGCCAAGCATTGGAGTCAGTAAGTTAACCTGCTACCAAAAGCAGTTAAGACTTTACTGCAGTGAGGGGAATACTGTTAAGACATCCATCACGCCTGGACAAGACCTGGCCAGTTGTATCTCTAAAACCCATATCGCTCAGTGGACATTACAACCACCATTGCAAGAGTACCATTGCTCGCCATAGATTCCACAGAAAGAGACTTGAGACAAATAGAGAGAGAAGAGGGCCATAACTCCCATCATTACATCCATACATCTGTATATGGGAAAAATTGCACTATGTACAATTGGACCTGTGTTGGTGTTGCTATCGTTGGATGTACCACAACTTATGTTGTACACTTCAGTAAAGAAAGACATTTATTCTGCTACTCCTGGCCTGGTTACTGACTCCTGCACCATATGCCAGCTATTGCACTCTACATGCCCCGCTTTGCACCCATATAAACACTCAACATCATGGGCACCCTCACTGCCGTCAGGGAAAAGAAAGGGTGTGCCCTCCTTTGACTGCACAGCACTAGGGAGCAATGGTGTGAGGAAAGCCACTGTGACAGCCAGAGCCACTACCACCCCCATCCTCCGCTCCGGCTCCTCCTGGGCTTGCTGTTTTACATGAAGCTTTGAATAAAACTTTAGCAAGAGCACAGATGGGGTAAATCCCAGTGCAAGCTACAATTTAGGGGACTATTATCTTCTTATCTGGCTGTTGAACCCCCTAGACACCAGGACCCTAATGTAACTGCACCCCCCTATAGTTAGAGCCATCTAGTAACTCTTCCTTGATACAAGCAGCATCCCCGTATACAGCATCAAAGCCATATTAAATTTGTCTCGTAGGCTTTTCTCTATCTAAAGCCTGAGCTAGTAAACCTGCCAGTGACTGTATTGTTAGACTATGGGAAGAAAGCCAGATGCACAGCTGCCAAGTCTTTTAGTCTCCAGGGAAATGTTTTGCTGAGCAGGTGTATCTAAGCCTCTTATGTGTGATGCTTTAGGCTAGCTAGTGTATCCAAGCCTCTTACTTGTGATATAATCTTCTGAGCTAGGGAATCTAACCCTAGGATGTGTGAGTGTCTGCTTGGACAGTGTATCTAAGCCTCTAATACTCTACAGAGCTGGTGAATACCTCAATGTGTGATATAGTCTCCTAAATACACACAGCCATAATCCCCTTCATGCAGTGTTACTTAGTGTCATTAGAAAATTATTTTCAGGAACAGTGTCCTGCTGGGCTGGAGTAGTTAAGACTATCATGCGTAATACTCTACACAGCTGGTGTATGATACAATCCCAGAAATTCACATAGCCGTACATTCCCCAAATGCCATGTCGCATAATAGCCTATTATGTGATGCTGCCCTGCACAGCTGGTGTATCTAAGACTATCATGTGGGATACTGTGCTGCTGAGCTGGTGTAGTCAAGTTTCTAACTATCTACCAATTCTCAATTCATCCTGCAGAACTGGTGCATTTTAGGCTATCATGTGTAATTCTGTCCTGCAGAGCTGATGTATCTAAGAAAATAATGTGTGATATTGTCCTGCAGAGCTAGTGTATCTGAGCCTTTCATGTGTGATTCTGCCCTGCAGAGCTGGTGTATCTAAGCATATCATGTGTGATTTTGTCCTGCTGAGCTGGTGCATCTAAGACTATCATATGTGATTCTGTCCTGCTGAGCTGGTGTATCTAAGGCTATCATATGTGATTCTGTCCTGCTGAGCTGGTGTATCTGAGCCTATAATATATGATTCTGTCATGCTGAGCTGGTGTATCTAAGTTTATCATATGTGATTCTGTCCTGCTGAGCTGGTGTATCTAAGTTTATCATATGTGATTCTGTCCTGCTGAGCTGGTGTATCTAAGTTTATCATATGTGATTCTGTCCTGCTGAGCTGGTGTATCTAAGTTTATCATATGTGATTCTGTCCTGCTGAGCTGGTGTATCTGAGCCTATCATATATGATTCTGTCCTGCTGAGCTGGTATATCTAAGGCTATCATATGTGATTCTGTCCTGCTGAGCTGGTGTATCTAAGTCTATCATGTGTGATTATGTCCTGCTGAGCTGGTGTATCAAACTCTATCATGTGTGTTTCTGTTCTGCTAAGCTGGTGTATCCAAGCCTATCCTGTATGATTATGTCCTGCTGAGCTTGTGTATCAAACTCTATCATGTGTGATTCTGTCCTGCAGAGCTGGTGTATCTAAGTCTATCATGTGTGATTATGTCATGCTAAGCTTGTGTATCTAAGCTAATCATATGTGATTCTGTCCTGCTGAGCTGGTGTATCTAAGCTTATCATATGTGATTCTGTCCTGCTGAGCTGGTGTATCTAAGCTTATCATATATGATTCTGTCCTGCTGCGCTGGTGTATCTGAGCCTATCATATGTGATTATGTCCTTCAGAGCTGGTGTATCCAAGTCTATCATGTGTGATTATGTCATGCTGAGCTGGTGTATCTAAGCTTATCATATGTGATTCTGTCCTGCTGAGCTGGTATATCAAACTCTATTATGTGTGTTTCCGTTCTGCTGAGCTGGTGTATCTAAGCCTAACCTGTATGATTATGTCCTGTTTAGCTTTTGTCTCTTAGTTTATCATGTCTGATAAGGTCCTGCTGAGCTGTTGTATCTGAGTTTATAGTGTGTGATTCTGTCCGCTGAGCTGGTGTATCTAAGACTATTATGTCTGATTATGTCCTGCTGAGCTGGTGTATCTAAGACTATTATGTATGATTATGTCCTGCTGAGCTGGTGTATCTAAGCCTATGCTGTATGACTATGTCCTGCTGAGCTGGTGTATCTAAGCCTATGCTGTATGACTATGTCCTGCTGAGCTGGTGTATCTAAAACTATCATATGTGATGCTGGAATTGACTATGGCATTAAATGTTTTAAAAATACAATTAAAAAAAACTACAGCTTGGGATACTATTATTATAATGGGATTCTCCCACTGGTTGCTTATGCATTGGAGGTAAGTGTTGGTACAATCTGCGGTACAATCTGCCGAGCGGATGTATCTAATCCGGTGTGATACTCTGCTGATAAGCCATCAGCCGCGTTCTCCTCAGGTGCTGGGATTAACGCTGCATTACTTGACATTATAATCTAAACTTCACCCTGGAAAGAGGCCAACGTTTCCATTTGGCTTCCTCACACTTTGTATAATATCGATCACTATTACAGTGTTGTGTCCTGATGCGTTACAATTCCTGGCTGATTTTATACTGCCAGTGCTAGTGCATGCTGGGAGTTGTAGTTTCCCAGTTAAATGTGTGTGGGAGGGGGTCACAGAATACTGTCCTTAATAATAACAACATAATAAATAAGTAGCACTAGAAATGGAATGACTGTCATTATAATAGTCTGGCTTATAATAACCTTACCTGGTGCTGTGTCTTAGCTGGAAACTCTGGACCTCTCATGAGTTCTGAGCTTCTACTACAGTCCATAGACTCTTTTTATATTGGAGTATTGGAGTTCAGTGTCCCGCCCCTTACTGGGGTCTACTGGTGAAAATGGTAGAAGCTCCAACCTCCAGTCTGGGGCTGGACCCTCGCCAAAAACTCGTCTGTCTTCTAACAAGAATATATTATTAACTAAGAGTCTGACAGGTGAAATAATCAGATGTGAGAGGCAAAGCCCAGCGTAGGATCTCCACCTATACAGAATGTCTTCCCGGCTGTATCTACACCAAGCAGGATGGTATAATAGAGCAGAAACAACAATATCAGCCTATTATATGGACAGCTATTACAGAGCAATACTAGTACTATACAGCATGGCATGGGGTAATATCCCCAAAAGTGTCATATAGCATCCCTTCTGCTAGGATAGAAATAGCGTTTACACTATTACTGTACGTTATACATAGGCTATAGAATATATATATATATATAAGGACAGTGATACAGATGACTATGCCCGGGATTCGTCGGATTCGAATTTTGTAAATGAGGTCGGGATTCGAGTCCACGAATCCTTCGAATCCAGCAAGATTTGAGGGATTCGACGGATTCGTCGTCCCAACTCTAATATATATATATAAAATTATATATATTATAGAATAGTATACAGGCCAATATTGCAAAAGGTAGAATGATGATTGATTGTATAATGTAATAGAAATGTATAAAAGAATGGCATTGCATTATACCATATAGATAACTAGTGTGGAAGTGTATATATATATATATATAATATTATGTTTTATAGATCAGTAAGATAGTATGTACCATTGTTTAGGACACAAGTTATAATATATATATATATATATATATATATATATATAGTGCTATATACCACTACAAATAGAGTATATACTGTCTATGTGAAAAGAGTAGCACAGTGTAGAGACTATTAGTATAATATAGCATATACCATATAAATAACTATTATATCAAAGTATAGTATATACTATATACATGACCAGTAGAGGATTGTCGCCGACTATTTCATATCCCTAACATAGTATTGTATTTTACAGTAAAGTACCGTATACCAGAATCTAAGTTAGCAGAGTAAATCATATAAACCCCTTTTCTATCACATTAGTACACCATGAATCACTAACTAGCATAGTATAATGTAGCATACCAAGAGTACTTACAGTATAATTTTATATGCTACAGTATAGAAATGTGTATTGCTTGGCAGAGAATAGTATATAGGAGCATCATTTTTGGCGTTCTATTGCAGAAGTAAGTATAGTAAATAGTACTATTATGTATCTTACTGTATGAAAGTATAATAAATCAGAGAGCACTAATGTAGTGCAGAATATAAAGCAGGGGGGTCACTATAATTCATGGGACCCAATAGCAAAATAAGATGGGACCCCCCACCACCTAGAGTAAGAAATCATTAAAGGGACGTATATAGCAGGCCATCACTGTTAAATTATGGCATCCTATATAATAGAAATGCCTGTAATGTATTATAGCATATTACTCAGCCAGGCTTTTAACTTACAGACTGGCAATAAATGCTGGTAGTTGTAGTCCTACCTCTGCTCATATTGCAAAATGCAGCACATTACCAATTATTGATTATTACCTATTGGTTACTTTACTATTTACAATGAAGAATACACGGACAAAAGATTGGATGACAAAACTTGCCTCCTACCTGTCCCCCATTGAAGAGAAAATTGACAAAAGCTCCAGTAACTTTCCAAAACTTTCAGAGGTATTGTCCTGTTGATAAGCTCCGTGGCTCCCAGCCAACAACCAGTAGGCAGGAAGCCCTAGGAATAACAGCACATAAGTACAAATATTCACTTTTTTCACTTAAAGGACAACCAGCGAAATCTTTTTTAAGATTCTTCTCATGCCGGACGTAGCGATGGAGAATTTCATCTTGCTGCCAAGTTCAGCTGCTCCTGTAACATGATGTTCGGTGGAGCCAGGTCACATGCCAGACTTTTCTCACCAAATCCCCAACAATGCATTGTTTTGTCCGGGAGAGGTGGGGATGGAGAGCACTGCAAAGAATTAGTAATTTGTCCCGAAAGACTTTACAAACACTGCCCTCAGGCTGTCATCATAGAATCACTCAAAAAGTTACTATTTTTGGGTTGTGTAAGGAGGGGAGGTGGTATTAACTGCATGCACTATGTAAGATTCTGTAAAGGTGGATCCTAGTTTATGATGAAAACCAGTATCTCTTCTGTGATCGTTAACATTTTTCTCATTCTAGTTTTAGAGGGTCATAAACAGTTGCAGTGGCAAGAAGGGTACAGAAGGAGCACTCAGGGAAGATATATATATGTATATATATATATATATATATATATATAAACTACTCTAAATCATGTTATGAAGTTAGACTGTACCTTCCATTATACCTCAGAATGAAAAACAGATTAACACTAATGCTTTTTATCCTGATGGGTTTTTCATGCACTCAATGTTGCCCCCTGCTGAGAAAGACTTGCGAAGAGGAGTACGGTATGAGGACTTCTCATCATGTTCTGTCAATAACAGGGTGCAAAACTCTGGGTAAGCTAATTAAAATTTGACAGCTGTGCTAATTATGGCTGCCACAGCTCCCTACAGTCAAGAATATAACTGTTATAATACTGCTCCTGTGTACAAGAATATAACTACTATAATACTGCCTCCTATGTACAAGAATATAACTACTATAATACTGCTCCTATGTACAAGAATATAACTACTATAATACTGCTCCTATGAACAAGAATATAACTACTATAATACTGCCTCCTGTGTACAAGAATATAACTATATAATACTGCTCCTATGTACAAGAATATAACTACCATAATACTGCTCCTATGTACGGTACAAGAATATGACTACTATAATACTGCTCCTATGTACAAGAATATAACTACTATAATACTGCCTCCTATGTACAAGAATATAACTACTATAATACTGCTCCTATTTACGGTATAATAATATTACTACTATAATACTGCTCCTATGTACAAGAATATAACTACTATAATACTGCTCCTATGTACAAGAATATAACTACCATAATACTGCTCCTATGTACGGTACAAGAATATTACTACTATAATACTGCTCCTATGTACAAGAATATAACTACCATAATACTGCTCCTATGTACGGTACACGAATATTACTACTATAATACTGCTCCTATGTACAAGAATATAACTACTATAATACTGCTCCTATGTACAATAATATAACTACTATAATACTGCTCCTATGTACAAGAATATAACTACTATAATACTGCCTCCTATGTACAAGAATATAACTATTATAATACTGCCTCCTATGTACAAGGATATAACCACTATAATACTGCTCCTATGTACAAGAATACAACTACTGTAATACTGCCTCCTATGTACAAGAATATAACTACTATAATACTGCCTCCTATGTACAAGAATATAACTACCATAATACTGCTCCTATGTACAAGAATATAACTACTATAATACTGCCTCCTGTGTACAAGAATATAACTATATAATACTGCTCCTATGTACAAGAATATAACTACCATAATACTGCTCCTATGTACGGTACAAGAATATGACTACTATAATACTGCTCCTATGTACAAGAATATAACTACCATAATACTGTTTCCTATGTACAAGAATATAACTACTATAATAATGCTGCTATGTACAAGAATATAACTACTATAATACTGCTCTCATGTACAAGAATATAACTACTATAATACTGCTCCTATGTACAAAAATATAACTACTATAATACTGCTCCTATGTACAAGAATATAGCTACTATAATACTGCTCCTATGTACAAGAATATAACTACTATAATACTGCTCCTATGTACAAGAATATAACTACTATAATACTGCCTCCTATGTACAAGAATATAACTACTATAATACTGCCTCCTATGTACAAGTATATAACTACTATAATACTGCTCCTATGTACAATAATATAACTACTATAATACTGCTCCTATGTACGGTACAAGAAAATGACTACTATAATACTGCTCCTATGTACAGGAATATAACTACTTTAATATTGCCTACTATGTACAAGAATATAACTACTATAATACTGACTCCTATGTACAAGAAAATAACTACTATAATACTGCCTCCTATGTACAAGAATATAACTACTATAATACTGATCCTATGTACAAGAATATAACTAGTATAATACTGCTCCTGTGTACAAGTATATAACTACTATAATACTGCTCCTATGTACAAAAATATAACTACTATAATACTTCTCCTATGAGCAAGAATATAACTACTATAATACTGCTCCTATGTACAAGAATATAACTACTATAATACTGCTCCTATGTACAAGAATATAACTACCATAATACTGCTCCTATGTACAAGAATATTGTGGCGGAACCCGCCTCACCACTGGGCATTGGAGAGGCCTGGCTGCCCGCCTCCTGCCTGCTGACTTTGGCCCCTGGTGATTTGGTACGTTTGAATGCAATATTTGGGCATGTGGTATTTTATATTGCTGCTACTGGCCCTTTAATGGCCATGTTATGACTTTTAGGAACAATGCTCCTTTAAGACTGTGTAGCAGATTGCATTCAGGCTGTCTTAAATACTATGTATGTTATTATGTGTTCTGTTACATTGTATCTGTGTATGCCAGGGTTCAAGTTAGTCCATTACGTTTGGTAATTGTATTTTGTGGATTGCGTCTGAGACAATACTTATTGTGTTGGTTAATTACATCTCAGACAATGCTCATTGTGTTTTGTTTATTGCGTTACAGATAGAGGGAAGGGGATTTTGTGTACAATTGCTGGGAAGGTTTAAATACTGTAGATACATATGATTGGCTGTTTTTGCAGAGCCTGTGGGTGGTACCTTGTTGGAAGATGTGTATAAATCAATGCTTGTGTTAAAATAAAGGGGAGTTCCTGTTTTTACCCTCAAGGTGAAGTGTCGTCTCATTCTTGGGGGAGGATTTATTGCATGCTGTCCCAGTTTGACTGCTAGGAGTGTAAACCTATTCGTATGGTTTCCTATTCAACTGTCTACAGCATTCAGGCTTGAAGAGGATTTATCTGCTTCTTCGGTTCAGTGATGGTGGTGTCTGCCAGAGTGCTTGGAGATCTCAGGAAACGCTAGGAGCATCCAGCAACGGAGGTACTCAGTCAGGGTTGCAGGTGATCCGTTACATCCCACCGCTGACACCAATGTAACGGATCACCTGCAACCCTGACTGAGTACCTCCGTTGCTGGATGCTCCTAGCGTTTCCTGAGATCTCCAAGCACTCTGGCAGACACCACCATCACTGAACCGAAGAAGCAGATAAATCCTCTTCAAGCCTGAATGCTGTAGACAGTTGAATAGGAAACCATACGAATAGGTTTACACTCCTAGCAGTCAAACTGGGACAGCATGCAATAAATCCTCCCCCAAGAATGAGACGACACTTCACCTTGAGGGTAAAAATAGGAACTCACCTTTATTTTAACACAAGCATTGATTTATACACATCTTCCAACAAGGTACCACCCACAGGCTCTGCAAAAACAGCCAATCATATGTATCTACAGTATTTAAACCTTCCCAGCAATTGTACACAAAATCCCCTTCCCTCTATCTGTAACGCAATAAACAAAACACAATGAGCATTGTCTGAGATGTAATTAACCAACACAATCAGCATTGTCTCAGACGCAATCCACAAAATACAATTACCAAACGTAATGGACTAACTTGAACCCTGGCATACACAGATACAATGTAACCGAACACATAATAACATACATAGTATTTAAGACAGCCTGAATGCAATCTGCTACACAGTCTTAAAGGGGCATTGTTCCTAAAAGTCATAACATGGCCATTAAAGGGCCAGTAGCAGCAATATAAAATACCACATGCCCAAATATTGCATTCAAACGTACCAAATCACCAGGGGCCAAAGTCAGCAGGTAGGAGGCGGGCAGCCAGGCCTCTCCAATGCCCAGTGGCGAGGCGGGTTCCGCCACAAATATAACTACTATAATACTGCCCCTATGTGCAAGAATATAACTACTATAATACTGCTCCTATGTACAAGAATATAACTACTATAATACTGCCTCCTATGTAGAAGAATATAACTACTATAATACTGCTCCTATGTACAAGAATATAACTACTATAATACTACCTCCTATGTACAAGAATATAACTACTATAATACTGCTCCTATGTACAAGAATATAACTACTATAATACTGCCTCCTATGTACAAGAATATAACTACTATAATACTGCCTCCTATGTACAAGAATATAACTACTATAATACTGCCTCCTATGTAGAAGAATATAACTACTATAATACTGCTCCTATGTACAAGAATATAACTACTATAATACTGCCTCCTATGTACAAGAATATAACTACTATAATACTGCCTCCTATGTAGAAGAATATAACTACTATAATACTGCTCCTATGTACAAGAATATAACTACTATAATACTGCCTCCTATGTACAAGAATATAACTACTATAATACTGCTCCTATGTACAAGAATATAACTACTATAATACTACCTCCTATGTACAAGAATATAACTACTATAATACTGCTCCTATGTACAAGAATATAACTACTATAATACTGCCTCCTATGTACAAGAATATAACTACTATAATACTGCCTCCTATGTACAAGTATATAACTACTATAATACTGCTCCTATGTACAATAATATAACTACTATAATACTGCCTCCTATGTACAAGAATATAACTACTATAATACTGCTCCTATGTACGAGAATATAATTACTATAGGGGGCGGAGCTTGACCTTGGAGCTGCATGGCTGCTTGTTCCTGAGCTCCTCTCCCTGGCAGCTATTATAGCCCCTTTTATCAGCTATTTACTCTGTGCCAATGGGGAAACCAGGCAAGGATCGTCACTCTGAGACTCCAGAGCCGACAGGGGCCCGTTCCAGGCAACCGGAGATGGATAAATACCTCAAGAAGCAATCCAGGACTCACGCTGCTGAAGCGTCCAAGATGGCGCGGCAGCTCTCTGAGGCAGAAGACGGCTCTGAGGCAGGAAGCGCCTCCGATGTTTCTGATTGCAGACCACTGCGAAAAAGCTCCTCACTCTCCAAAGCAGTCCTCCGGGACATACTGGAGTCTGCTCTTGCACCTCTTAAAAAGGTCTTGGAGGAGATAAAAGGAGACCTGCGACAGATTGGGAATCGTGTGGAGTCCCTGGAGCTACCACAGGAAGCCATCCTGGTGCATAAGGGTAAGACCAGCGCAGCCCTGCAGACCCACAGAGACTTGCTAAACGACGCGCTGTCGCGCATAGAAGATCAGGAGAACCGGAGCCTGCGGCGAAATATTCGCATCCGCGGCCTACCTGAAAATATTGCGATTGACGCGCCTTATTCAGTCGCATGCGAAATCTTCTCCTCCCTGCTGGGAGCTGAACGAGCAGCTCCGATTGTGATCGAGCGCATTCACAGTGCCTTAAGGCCCAAGCCAAAACCTGGTGAGCCGCCGCGGGATGTAGTATGTGGCATCCTAAGCTATGTGGACACTGCTGCACTGCTCAAGGCGGGAAGGGAGGCTGACCGCATCATGTATGGTGAGACCCCAGTCCTTTTTTTCCAGGACCTGGCCCCCTCCACCTTAGCCAAAAGGCGCATTGTGAAGCCGCTCCTGAAGGCCCTTAAAGCCACAGCTACGCCATTCCGATGGCTCTATCCCTTCGGTCTAGCCATTCTGAAAAATGGTAGGCAGTATACGGTGCGGACCCCGGGAGACCTGAAAGCTATTTGGGGCCCTCTTGGGATTGCACCCATCACAGTTCCCTCGTGGATGCCGGCTGATCAAGGGGATCCCCTGCTCTCCCCTCCGGGTGTAGATTCGTGGCAGCAAGTTTCACCATCCAGAGCTGGGAAACAAGGAAAAGGCCGGTCGCAAGCACCTGATGCGTGTCTTTGTTCCAGGAGGCGCTGAAGTCGCTTATGCTCACTCTCCACTGAGTTTAATGTTCTGAGACTTTGCTAGGTCTCAAGACGAAGGAACTCTGTCTGGCTCTGTCTGAGCTGTAGTTTTCTCGTTTGTCCATCAGTTATGGACTTATTTTAGGTCTTAGCCCACTGCCCCGTTCTCATGGGCTTTGGGCTTGACCCTTTACTTTGCCACCTTACCTGCATGTGATGCGGGTTATGAGATGTGTATTAGTGCACTGATTGCACTGTTAGTTGTGCGGGGGTTATATGCCTGCATTATTGTCAGTTATGTTACTGATTATTTCCTCTCCCCCACCCCCTTCTTTTCCACCCCTGGTGGCCCCACAGGAGCCCCCCTCTGATAGATCCCGGCTGTCCGCCGCCATGAAAAAGGATCTCCATCATGTCAGATGCTGGGTGGGGTCACGTGCTCCCTGTCCATGGGGAGACATTCTCTGTTACTTGGATTGTGTTACTGTCTCATTTGTTATGTCTTTTATTTTTATTTTGACTTTCCCTTTATCCTCCTTCCTCTCCTCCTTCTCCTTACTCCGTCCGTTGCTTTCCAGACTGGATGTCCTTATGCTCTGGGCCGACAGGCCTCCTCTGTCTTTACTATGGCCTCTGTTGTAGTTGCCTCACTGAATGCCAAGGGTCTGAACGAGCCATGTAAGCGGTCTCAGGTGCTCTCTTTGTTACAGAAAGATGAGGTCTCCATTGTATTCCTCCAAGAAACTCATTTTAAATCGGGGAAAATCCCGAAGTTGGCCCGACCGCATTCCCGCATTGGTTTCATAGCTCTTTTGCCTCGGCTAGCAGGGGTGTCAGCGTGGCCGTCCACAAGCGCCTACCCTTCAGACACTCCGCTGTCCTTGCGGACACAGACGGTCGCTTCTTATTTGTTAAGGGGCACATCGCTGACGCGCCTGTTACCTTGGCTAACATATATGCCCCTAATAGAGGTCAGATCCCCTGGCTCGTTCGGACTTTTGAGCAACTACAGGCTTTTAGTGAGGGCATGCTTATATTAGGAGGCGACTTTAATGTTACTATGGAGCCAAGCCTTGACTCGCCCTCCCAGAGGTCTGAGTTGTCCCACAAACTTTTGCGACGTCTGAAGACTGCGCTGAAGAAGTTGCAGGTTATTGATGTGTGGCGCACTATTCATCCCTCTGGTAGGGATTATACGTTTTATTCCAACGCTAAAAAATCCTTCCATAGGTTGGACTACTTATTTTTATCCTCCCCGCATATTTCTCAGGTGGTAGACACAAGGATTGGGAACATCACGCTATCTGATCACGCCCCAGTATTTCTCCAGGTGTCTATGACAGCTCTTCCTAAACGTGAGAGATTATGGTGTCTTAATGACACATTGATCTCCGACCCTACCAATGCAGCTAGAATCTCCCGGGTTATGTCTGACTTCTTCTCTCTTAATGCAGTGGGCGACCCCCCTCCCTCTCCTTCCATCTTGTGGGAGACTCATAAGGCGGTGGTTAGAGGAGAATTAATTTCCCTGGGCTCGCATGTTAAAAGACAACGCTCCAAGGCTGTAGATGACCTGCTGTCCCGCATAGCGAGTCTTGAACTGACTCATAAGCAAACCCAGGCTCAGGCTGTGGCTGCTGAATTGGCGGAGGCCAGGACGGAACTGAAAAACTTGCTCAACGCCAAATCTGCGAAACTTATATTCCGCTCCAAGTTTAAAGCTTATGCCCATGGGAACAAAGGGAATAAACTTATGTCTGCCATGGCTAAGCAACGCCACATGGATTCATTTATCCCTGCTATTCTAGATGCGAAAGGCAATAAGCACAAGTAGACTCATGACATAGCAAAAGCGTTTAGTGCTTTTTATGCAGATCTATATAATCTCTCCACCCCAGAACGTCCTGGTTCGGCCTCTATTGAGCTAGCCACAGATGAATTTTTTGTCCACCCTGAAGCTGCCCTCTATTAGTCCCCTACAAGCTTCCCAACTAGTCGCCCCTGTATCAAGAGAGGAAATTGGCAAGGTCCTTTCCTCCATACCTTCAGGTAAAAGTCCTGGCCCGGATGGACTCCCTATATCATATTACAAGACCTTCAGAGACGCTTTGACTCCTCATTTTCAGGCACTCTGTAATTTCCTCCTGACTGGAGGTTCTCTACCCCCCCAAGCGTTCTCTACCCCCTCCACTGTGGCAGTTATTACCCAATTTCACTGCTAAATGCGGATGTCAAGTGGTGGGCCAAGATTCTGGCGCAGCGCATACAGCTGATCCTGCCGGATCTTATTGATAGCGAGCAAGTGGGGTTTGTGCGTGGCAGACAGGGCTGTGAAAACACAATACGTTTGCTCCATCTTATGGATTGAGCTAGAAGCTCCTCCACGCCTCTGGCTTTGCTAAGCACGGACGCGGAGAAGGCCTTCGACAGGGTCGGTTGGCATTATATGTCGCGGGCCCTGTCGAGGTTTGGTTTCCCAGATTCGTTTATATCTGCAATCTTCACTTTGTACTCAGCCCAGTCTGCCAAACTCAAAATAAATGGTACGCTTTCTCCCTCCTTTTCCATATCTAATGGGACAAGGCAGGGGTGTCCTCTTTCCCCATCTCTGTTTGTCATAGTGATGGAGACTTTGCTATGTAAGATCCGGCAGGATCCTGCAGTTAGGGGCCTGACCATTGATTCTCGGACCCACTTGACAGCCGCATTTGCTGATGACCTACTTATCATGACTTCAAATCCCGAAACATCCTTCCCTAGGCTTTTGTCTCTTTTTGAGGAGTTTGGCTATGTGTCAAACTTTAAAATCAACTATAGCAAGTCAATGGCCCTTAACGTCACTTGTCCAGATTCGGTTAAAGAGGCCCTCCAGAATACTACCCCCTTTCATTGGGCTACAAAAGACATAGTATTTTTGGGAGTGCACGTCCCGGCTCAGGCAAAGGACTTGTTTGCTCTAAATTATGCCCCCTTATTATCCTCAGTTAGGAAGCAGCTGCACTCTATTAAACTGCCGTTTATTTCTTGGTGTGGCAAGAGGAACTACCTTAAGACCTTTATAGCTCCTAAATTTTTGTACCTTCTACAGGTATTGCCTATCTGGTTGCCACACTCATTTTTTGTAGACATCCGCAGAGTTTTTTCCCTCTTTTTGTGGGGAAGTAAACCCTCAAGAATTGCTTATTCAGTTCTGACCAGAGAGAGGAGAGTTGGCGGCTTTGGCTTGCCCGACATGCGTTCCTACTATATGGCTTTTCAACTATTTCGAGGTCTATCCCTCCTTAATAGCGCTTATATTGCTCCATATGTGTGTCTTGAGCGCTCCATGCTCTCCACTAGAATGAAGCGGATTCTCTGGGGGCTGTCCCCTTGTTCTCCGGGTAGTTCCTCTTTGCCACTCCTATGGAAGAGTGTGTTGGTTGAGTGGGCCAAGCAGTTTAAGGATAGAACACTTGAGTTCCCCATACCGGGTACTCCACTCTCCTCTTTGCAGTTTTATGTCCACCCGGAAGCCGAGAAGCCCTCAGGTATCTGGCCTCTTTTGGCCGAGATCCCTTTAAGTGAGATTAGGTCCCCAGATGGGTCCCTGGATTGGTCCACGGTCTTGAATGACCCTAAAGTCAAAAAAGCTCCCTTCCTACAGAGTTTCGCCCTGCAGAAGGAGATTAAGTTGATTAAGCTACCACCCCCCACCACCTCTGGAACCCCCTCTTGGCTGTTTAGGAGGTTATCAGACGCCCGTAGGATCCCTAAACCGCTGTCTACCATATATAAGGAGTTACTTTCGGCTTCACCCCCTGAGCTACATTTCCTTACTTCCTGGGAAAGGGAATTGTCCATCCACCTTACAGACCCGGAAAGGGCTTTTGTCCTTACACACTCTCACGGCTTTAGTCGCTGTATTAAGATACAAGAAAACTCGTATAAGCTGCTTACGAGATGGTACAAATCCCCGGAGTTCTTGCATCTTAACGCAGATTTCCCAAGTGAGTGCTGGAGGTGTAAAAAAGACGTAGGCTCTCTGTCACACATTTGGTGGCACTGTGAAAAGATTAAAGCTTTCTGGTCTAGTATAGAAGCACTGATAAATGAGGTGTGTGCTAAGCAGGTTAAGCTGGATCCTAAGCTGATCCTGCTTTGGTGCCCTAATGACTCGCTTTCCCCCTGTAGATCTGATCTTCCTACTATGCTTATCACGGCGGCGAGACTGCTTATCCCGCTGCTATGGAAGGATACTGAACCCTCCACTATTTCGATGTGGAGGGATAAGGTGGATCAGATCTACAGGTTTGAAGAGCTGGCCCATTGGGAATCTTGCACGCGTTCCCGCTTTCTGAAAATCTGGTCACCCTGGAAGACATATAGGAAGTTCCCCAGTTCCCCTGACGGAGTTGGGGAAAACTCCCCTACCCCCCCCCCCCTCCCGTTCCCTTCCCTCCCCTCTCTTTTCCTCTTATTTGTGTTATATTTTATTTTTATTGTCTGTCACATTTGATGTATCATTTTGAAAAACATGTATTGCACTGACATGCAATTGTGGTCACGTCCATGGCCGATTTGTGGTTATGCTTTACCAGTGATGCTACGATGGTATGTGATCGACTGATATGCCTTATTCTTTGAATAAAAATAAATTTGGTTAAGAATATAACTACTATAATACTGCCTCCTATGTACAAGAATATAACTACTATAATACTGCCTCCTATGTACAAGAATATAACTACTATAATACTGCCTCCTATGTACAAGAAAATAACTACTATAATACTGCTCCTATGTACAAGACTATAACTACTATAATACTGACCCCTATGTACAAGAATATAACTACTATAATACTGCCTCCTATGTACAAGAATATAACTACTACAAAATCAGATAAGCTTTTATTTTATGAATCAAAAACCTCATGGGATTTTTCTAATCTATAGAATTGAGGACTCTGAGCATTTTTCACTTTTATCAACGCTATTAAACCTGGGATACTAGCTGGTAGGTTTGATCACAGTGACTAAAATGAGCCATTTTTCGTTGCAATCGGTATTGCCGATGCAAATAAATTGTTACACTTTAGTGATATGTAATTTAGGTGCTTAGAGCTTTGAAAGGATGGCCTAGCCCCTCGGAGCACCGCTTCACTAACACCTCTCCCTGTTGCCACTTTCCCTCCCAGTGCAATTGGTAGAGCCAGGCATCCTCATTGCTCTGATGCTTGGGCCTGAAATCTTGTGAATGTCCTTGCACAGTTTAAATCCCTTGTAGTCATCCCTGCTCTGAGATTTTCACAGCGTATGTGCTGATGGTACTGCTGCCAGTGCATGTTCAAGATTTCAAGGCCAGGCATCGAAGCGATGTGGATGCTTGTCTTAATCTCACAAGGAGGGGGAGCGGCAACTAAGAAAGCCAGTGGTGAAGCATTGCTCTGAGGGACTAGGCCAGCCCCTCAGTGCTCTGAGCACCTCATTAAGGGCTCTTTCACACTTGCGTTGTCCAGATCCGTCGTGTACTCCATTTGCCGGAATTACACGCCGGATCCGGAAAAACGCAAGTGAACTGAAAGCATTTGAAGACGGATCCGTCTTCAAAATGCGTTCAGTGTTACTATGGCAGCCAGGACGCTATTAAAGTCCTGGTTGCCATAGTAGTAGTGGGGAGCGGGGGAGCAGTATACTTACCGTCCGTGCGGCTCCCGGGACGCTCCAGAATGACGTTAGAGCGCCCCATGCGCATGGACGATGTGCCATGCGAATACGTCATCCATGCGCGTGGGGCTCCCTGACGTCACTCTGAAGCGCCAAGGGAGCCGCACTACACTTTACCATGGCAAACAGGACTTTAGGGTCCTGGCAGCCATGGTAACCATTTAGAAAAAGCTAAACGTCGGTAATGCGCCGAAACGACGTTTAGCTTAAGGACGGATCCAGATTAATTGCTTTCAATGGGCATTAATTCCGGATCTGGCCTTGCGGCAAGTGTTCAGGATTTTTGGCCGGAGCAAAGATGCATCCTGAACGGATTTCTCTCCATTCAGAATGCATTAGGATAAAACTGATCAGGATTCTTCCGGCATAGAGCCCCGACGACGGAACTCTATGCCGGAACAAAAGAACGCAAGTGTGAAAAAGCTTTTAGTCACAATGTTCAACCATACAAGGCTGTATGCTTGGTTTAATAGGGTTGATCATGGGTGTGAAAATAGCAATTGCAGCAATAACACTTACTATAAGGCCCAGAGGTTGAGGGGGCCTAATTGGGTACAATAACATGGTACCTTTTTGTAAGGAATGACAATGTGCTAGATTTTACTAGAATGTGGGTTTTCAGATATATGTTGCTACTATACGCTCCTTTAAACTCGTCCTGCCCAGTGCCATACATGCACACCAGCGTGCGGGTCTTTAAAAATGGTCCCGGATCTAATGTACAACATGGTATCGCTGTAATTGGACTGACCTAGAGAATGAAAGTAACAGGTCCGTTTTACTGGATAGGGAATGTAGTACAAAGAAAACCCATAAAACAGTGGTAGAATTATTATTTTTTCCAATTCCATCCAATTTTGCATTTTTTTCCAGCTTCCCACTACATCATATGCAATATTATAAAGTGCAACGTGTCCCGGAAAAAACAAGCCCTCATACGGTTATGTGAACAGAAAAATAAAAAAAAGGTCAGTGGTCTGTTGGTCTCACGGTAGGGAACAGTGAGCCCTGAACTCCTGTCTAGCACTGTCCCTACCTATTTGATCCAACCCGAAAGGTGGCCCACAACTGGACGGCAGTCCCATCCTAAATAAGTGCAAGGTCCAAATCAGGGCTGGTTAGGAACATAACAGTTGGATTATTTTTTTAAATAAAATTTTGGTCCAAAAATGTTTGCTTTTGGTGGCAAATGCCTGCCGGTGTATATACACACACCACTTAGGGTATGTGATTCTCCTTCTTCATTGGACACCTATTTGAGGAAATTGCCTGAATTGAATTGCAAAAAAAAATATCACATTTGATTAGTCTAGAATCGATTTGCTCCTCTCTAGTGCTGTTGAAATTCTGACCTATAGAGATCCTTCTGCTGGTAATTCTCTTTGCACACTATATTTTCCCATCCATCTCATCTAGTTTAAAATATTAATATGATTTGTGAACTGATTAGGGCCCAAAAAATTGTTTAACTGAAATAATTTTTAATTGGAGTCACAAAACTTGTGCAATAGGATGAGCTTTCAGAGTTACCCAAATTGGACCCTGAGAGAGAACACCAAGGAAGGAAAGTGCACTCTAGAGTATAGAGTGCACTATATGCAGGCACGTCGCTAACAGACAGGCAAAACAAGCAATTGCTTGGCGCCCCGAGCTGGCCCGGGGCCCCAATAGAGTGGCAGCTGATAACAGTTTTGAGTGAGTGAAATCAGATTCACATGGAGCGGAGGCGAGGCCCTGCGTGACGCGCACTGTGCAGGGCAGGCTAAGTAGGAGGAGGGAGGGGGAGCGGCTTCAGTTGAGGTCAGAAGACGAAAGAGGAAGCTGTGTGCAGCCGCCGGTACTGACTGACTCCGCCTCCTCTCCTGGCTGAGAGCTCCTCGGCTCCTCCTATCCTGAGCCTGCGAGTGCGACTGCCTGCCAGACTGTCGGCTGTGCTGAGGTGAGCGTGGCTGGCTGGACCATCCAACCGGACCAGGGTCCTGGTGGTCCGGTCCAGACCAGTTAAAGTGTGTGTCTGTGAACTGTGATTGTCCCTGAGTGAGTGAGTCCGGTCTGGGGGCCCTAACCTGCCTGGTGGGAGCGCCGGTGGCGGTGACATAGTCAGTGATAACTAAGCCCAGCAGCCCCAGACCAGACCAGTCAATACCCGCTCCTTTAAGAAACAAATCTCAGTCAGTACTCTCATCAGATGTGACTGCAGGCAGCACAGCAGCAGGCCAGAAGCGATCGATCAGCCAGGATTAATGTGCACAGCCTGGGTGGGAGGCCCCCCTTACCCTGGCCTTAGGCAAGTGACAAATGCCCCCCCCTCCTCAATCTGAGGCAAATTACAAACCCAGCTCTGCTACATCTACAATGAGCAACTACAACAAATGTAATGCCAAACTGCAGTTCCTCTATGTGATTGTGATGCCTTGGATAGCTTCCACTGGACCCACAGCCTGTGGGTCCAGTGGAAGCTATCCAAGGCATCACATAGAGGAACTGCAGTTTGGCATTACATTTGTTGTAGTTGCTCATTGTAGATGTAGCAGAGCTGGGTTTGTCACTTGCATAAGAATGAGGGGGGCAGTTTGTCACTTGCCTAAGGGAGGCCTCCCACTGTGCAAATTAATCCTGGCTGATCGATCGCTGCTGCTCTCACATCTGATGAGAGATTTCCTAAGGGGGCATTGACTGGCATTAGGGACGGGCTGGTGGATGAGGGCAGCCACTCAGTCCTGCCTATGGATCACCCAGTTTGCACATAGCTATGCCCAGGCCCCATGCCAGGGGGTCCCTGATGTATGAACTGACCAATAACATGGAGATCCCAGTGCCAGCTGCCTTGCTGGTGGACGATTGGCATATACTTCTGCTGTGGGTCACAGCAGAAGTATATGCCAATCGTCCACCAGCAAGGCAGCTGGCACTGGGATCTCCATGTTATTGGTCAGTTAATACATCAGGGATGTATTAACTGGCGGCGTGATAAACTGGGTGTGGAGCACAATCCTGTTAGGCCTCTTTCACACTTGCGTTGTCCGGATCCGGCGTGTACTCCACTTGCCGGAATTACATGCCGGATCCGGAAAAACGCAAGTGTACTGAAAGCATTTGAAGACGGATCCGTCTTCAAAATGCGTTCAGTGTTACTATGGCACCCAGGACGCTATTAAAGTCCTGGTTGCCATAGTAGTAGTGGGGAGCGGGGGAGCGGTATACTTACAGTCCGCGCGGCTCCCGGGGCGCTCCAGAATGACGTCAGAGCGCCCCATGCGCATGGATGACGTGCCATGCGATCACGTGATCCATGCGCTTGGGGCGCCCTGACGTCACTCTGGAGCGCCCCGGGAGCCGCACGGACGGTAAGTATGCTGCTCCCCCGCTCCCTACTACACTTTACCATGGCTGCCAGGACTTTAGCGTCCCGGCAGCCATGGTAACCATTGAGAAAAAGCTAAAAGTCGGATCCGGCAATGCGCCGAAACGATGTTTAGCTTAAGGCCGGATCCGGATCAATGCCTTTCAATGGGCATTCATTCCGGATCCGGCCTTGCGGCAAGTCTTCAGGATTTTTGGCCGGAGCAAAAAGCGCAGCATGCTGCGGTATTTTCTCCGGCCAAAAAACGTTCCGTTCCGGAACTGAAGACATCCTGATGCATCCTGAACGGATTTCACTCCATTCAGAATGCATTAGGATAAAACTGATCAGGATTCTTCCGGCATAGAGCCCCGACGACGGAACTCTATGCCGGAAGAAAAGAACGCAGGTGTGAAAGAGCCCTAAGTTTAGCTTGAACATGGTGGGTGTGCAGGGGTCTGGTGGTGTTAGGAAACGGTATTGAGGGTAGGGGGGGCCCAAAATGAACTCTTGCACCAGGGCCCATGAGCCTATAGCTACGCCCCTGCTCCTGGTCCTCCGTCCGGCTCAAGACCAGGACGGACACCCAGAAGTCCTCCTTTTTTGCGGTTATTGGCGACTACGTGGTGAGGGGCACTTTAGATCACTCACAGTCTATGTCACATGATCCGGATCATTGTCAAAAGCGCAGAGCGCTCAGCGTACTGACGTCACACGCAGCGCTGCCCTGCAGATTCACTTCAGGCACAGCGGGAAGGGAAGTAGAAGACAGCTTCTGAGGAGCGAAGGGGGGAATAAATAACTGCATTGAAGAGGGGACTGAAGGGGGTTAATAAATACTGTGACTGGGTTCCTGTAGGCTTTGCGTGCGTAAGGTGTGGAGGGGGGGCCTCCATGTCTATTTTGCTTGGGGCCCACAAATTCCTTCAAACGGCCCTGACTATATGGTGACAAATATCAGCTTTATTGTACATCATAAGTAAACTAGAAAAGCTACAATTTATGGGGAAATAGTGTGAAGTGTTCTTGCCTCCACCAGTAGTCTGCAACTGGAGTGGGCGAAGTAACTGGGTGGAGTGGCTTGAGTAACTGTTGTGTGGTTGGAGTGGCTGGAGTAACTGTGGAAAGGTTGGACTGGGCATAGTACTTTTATGGAGTGGCAGAGTAACTGTTTGGAGTTAGTAAAGATAGTAAACATTACACTAACCAATTGATTGATCAAATTTAAAAAGTGCACATGGCAAGCTTTATAGAGTGAGAAATGCATCTTCAAACGGTTGTAGTTTAAAAATTATAAATCCTACAGCGAAAAACTTTATATTGTGAGAATCACAAGACCCAGACCTACATTGATGCATAGTATGTCTCTGAAATATTAAAACTGATGGCACAGTCGCAGTTTAGAAATTGCTCTTCAAATTTGAGGTGGCTACAGTGGAGTTTCAATGAATGTCAATGGGCAGCGTGAGTTGCAAACAAATGGTCATATTGTGAAAACTATCAGGACTATGGCTTAGCCATGGACATTTTTAGTGGCAGCAGGGATAGCTGAACGTTTTGATATAATATTTGTGTGGGTGGGCTTGAAAATAAGGAAGTGGTGGCAGTTTAGAAATCATGTCCTGATTTTTCAGCTCATACTCTAGCTTTTGTCAGTTCACACTCTAGTTTTGAACATTCCACCATTCATTACTATGGGACCAATTTCGCCACAAAAACGTAGATATTTCATGAACCATTGGTTGAAACGTTCCACAAAGTAATATCACACACGTTTCGGTATATCACTGTCTATGTAGTGTAAAAACTGTGGTAGGAGTTAGGGTGGTAAATTTTGCTATAATATATGTGAGATAACAGTAAGTGGTCTTGCCATTCAAGAACACTTAACTAGAAAAGCTAAAATGTATGGGGAAATTGTGTGAAGCGTTCTTGCTTGAGTAACTGTTGTGTGGTTGTAGTGGCTGGAGTAACTGTGGAAAGGTTGCACTGGGCAGAGTAACTTTATGGAGTGGGCAGAGTAACTGTGTGGAGAGTTTGGAGTCAGTAAAGATAGTAAACATCACACTAACCAATTGATCAAATTTAAAAAGTGCACATGGCAAACTTGATAGAGTGAGAAATGCATTTCAACTTTTATTTATTTATTTATATAGCACATTTAATTGCAATGTTGTTGCCCAAAGTGCTTTACAGTTACATTAAAACATACATTTATAAAAACATTAGCAGCATTATCAAGCCTAGCAGATGAAGGTATGACCACATGCATTTGGGGGGGTCTCAGCATCTTGACGTAGAATGAAGGTGAAGGTGTGCGATCTGTTTGATGATAATCAGTGTTCACAACCACTGTTTCCTGGCAACGCTCATGCCCCGTTTACCCAGGCTCTAAGCGTGTGACACCACAGGTTCACTATGTACCTCCTGGGCACATTCACTGTCACAAACCTCCATTTCCACTATGCGGCTGTGGGGCTCCGGATCCCGAATGTCACAAACCTCCATTTCCACTATGCTGCTGTGGGGCTCCGGATCCCGAAAGCGTGGGTATCAAAGGCCCAGTTTAGTCCAGCATATCTTTGTAGCTTTAGATCTATTTTCCATGATGATATTCACACAGCTCTAATTTCTTTTCGTAAATGTAGCTAGTTGAAACACCTCAAATACTCTCTACTGTATAAAACTTATTTCCAAACTTTTAAAGGGGTTGGCCTAAGTATCAAAAATCCAAAGTGACCCAGACAATAGCCCAAACTATGAAGTATTTATATCATGCTATATGTAATTTTTCTAAGCTGTTCGCCATGACCTGTTCCCCTGAGGAGCTTCCTCAGACAGGCTGTGTGGGCGGAGCAGCTGTAAAGTGAAAGTAAATATCCCAGCATGCATTGCAGCAAGCATCTTCAGAGGAGCAGTCACATGACATCCCCGCCCACCTCGGTTCCTATAGAGACAAGAGCCCCTCAGACTTCTGTACAGACACAGCAATAGAAAGCACAGCCCAGTCCCAGCAGTAAAGAGAGGGCACTTCACTGGCGGCTGCCATCTTCAAATGGTTCTAGTTTCAAAATGATAAATCCTACAGTGAAGAGCTTTATATTGTAAGAATCACAAGCCCCAGACCTACATGTGCATAGTATGTCTCTGAAATATTAAAACTGAAGGCACAGTCACAGTTTAGAAATTGCCCTTAAAATTTAAAGTGGCTAGAGTGGAGTTTCAATGAATGTCAATGGGCGGCGTGAGTTGCAAGCAAATGGTCATATTGTGAAAACTATCAGGACTATGGCTTAGCTGTGGACATTTTTAGTGGCAGCAGTGGTAGCTGAACATTTTTATATAAGATTCGTGTAGGTGGGCTTGAAAATGAGGGAGTGGTGGCAGTTTAGAAATCAGTTTAGAAATCATGTCCTGAGTTTGCCTGAAGGGACGGTTAAAATAAAATAAGAAAACTTTATTAAATATAATTGTTAAAATATGTCTGATCCCACTCTTAATATATAGAGATAGGCAGAGTGAGATATATACTGAGTAGGGGTAAATGTATACACAGCTGACCCCCACTCAGTCTGCCGATCTGAGATAACACTGTTTATGGATGTACACAGTGGTCAGATAACTTTCAGCAGATCAATCCGACAGATATAGTGGTGGCACTAAACTATGCTGGGCTCTTGTATTTTTGCAGTTGTGTCACCACTACAGTAGCCCTGTAGTGAGCACTTCATCAGGAGTTAGTGGGCAAAGCGTGCTGAGTAGCTGGTTAGTTGCCTAACAAAAGAAGCTGGCGGAAAACGCTGCACGTGGATCATGCAGCAGCATCGGCGCTGGTATAGCCGTGCGCACCTGCCTATTCCTGCTCCTTTGTGGAGTAGCTTAATATCAATGACTTGGGGCTGTTCTTCACCTCCACAATTGACCATGATTCTATGACCTTCCTGGACCTAACCATCACCAGAGGAAAGGATGGATGCCTTTTAATTAGGATCTATAGAAAACCCACAGCAACGAACAATCTCTTGCAGTGGGAAAGTTAGCAACCCTGGGCATAGCGTAAGGGCATTCCAAATGAACAGTATCTTAGAGCGAGACGTAATTGTCCAGACACTTTAGATTTCAAAATTAGGGCCGATGATCCGAGACACAAATTCAGAACGAGAGGATATCTGGATACTGTCCTCAATGATGCCTATCACCATGCCCGTTGCTGTGATAGAAATGATCTTCTTATCTCCAAAACCAGGCATGACAATCATGAGGCTTTGAGAATTATTGGTACCTATGATATTGGACATCAAAAAGTGATATTCTCAACCGTTATTGGGGTATCCTCAAAACGGACCCTAATATTGGCGATCTTATTGGTGACTCCCCCTCCATTACATTTTGGAGAGGATGGAATTTAAAAGACCAGTTGGTTCATAAAACGCCCCTCTTTTGTACCCAGACTTGCCAACAGGATCATGGCGATGCAGCTGCTGTAAAACAAATGAGTATTCAAATCCATCAGTGCTGTTTTCAAAAGCTATGGTTATCACATGACATCGCATCATCCTGTGGCGGTCACATGACTGGGTTGCCCTGGAAACTAGTAAACAGAACGGGCCATAGCCCATTTCCTAGGGCATGCCCACCACAGGACGAGCATGTTGTTGGCAAACCCCAGAAATCTTCACCGCAGGCCCGGAGCCTATAAAACCCTCCCGGGATGTACCCACGGCAGACCTGGCTCCGATAGTCTGCTGGCGGTGTCAGGAGCCTGGCCATGTAAGGGATGACTGTCCCCATCGGGTTGAGCTCATGGACACTAACTATGGCTACCGTCAGTTGCTATATGCCAGGATGCTGTGTGCAACAAGTACCCCAGAGTCTCTAGATCACTTGTGCCAGGTGGAAATGGGAGACACTCCAGCGGAGGCGCTGCTGGGCTTAGGGAGACCTAGTATGGGCTACCCTTGTGTGGTCCAATGAGTATACTGGCCGGAAAGTCAGGGTGATGTGCATCCACGGAGACTTAAAAGACTACCCCACCGTGCTGGTGTCTCTAACCACAGTGGCCGGTAGATGGACCCACGAGGTAAATCTACATTATGAACTCATAAAAGGGAGAGACTTCTCGGGCTTCCCGGCACTGTGGCCTGCTATGAGAGTGACTGATACCCATGAGACAGGGGTAACCCTAGCAGAGTGGCCCGGCTCAGGGGGAGACCAGAACCCTGGGAACCTAAGACCAAAGAGCCAGCAGTAGGGGTAACCGCAACTTCAGTGGAAGAGGGGGAGACTATCCTGTTAAGTGTGATGGTGGGAGACGTGGAGGACTTGCTGTCGTGTCCTGAATTGGCAGACCTCAATATCTTTAGGGATAATTTTGGTACTGCCCAACGTCGGGACCCAACCCTATCCTGCGCCTGGGAAAATGTGTTAATAGTAGATGGTGAACCACAACAACCTGGGGCAGAGTCAGTGTTCCCCCGTTTTGTGCTTCATCAGGATATATTGTATCAGGTAAACCAACTATGGGGGGAGCCTATTGAACAATTGGTGGTCCCCAAGGCTTATTGCAAGCTTGTGTTAGATCTAGCTCACCAACACGTTCTCAGGGGTCATCTGGGGCTGCAGAAAACTCAGGATAGTATTCTACAGCAGATTTACTGGCCCAACATATTCAAAGAAGTGGAAGAGTTTTGTAAGTCTTACCCGACCTGCCAGATAATTAGCCCCCAGCCACATTTCCGTAGTCCCCTAGTACCTCTCCCGATTATCGAAGTACCGTTTGACCGAATAGCTATGGACCTCATAGGCCCAGTAACGAAGTCCGCCAGAGGGCATTAACACATCTTAGTCATTCTAGACTACGCCACTCAGTACCCGGAGGTGGTGCCACTGCAACATACCTCGGCCAAACTCATAGCTAAGGAATTAATGGAGATGTTTTCCCGAGTAGGACTACCTAAAGAGGTTATGACCGACCAATGGACCCCTTTTATGTTCAAGTTGATTAGGGAACTCTGTAAGTTGCTGCACATAAAACAACTACGGATGTCCGTTTACCATCCGCAAATAGACAGTCTGGTAGAACGGTTTAACCAAACATTAAAAAATATGTTGAAAAAGGCAGTGTCTAAAGATGGGAGGGACTGGGACCTCCTTCTGCCCTATCTCATGTTTGCAGTGTAAGAGGTACCCCAGGCCTCTACTGGGTTCTCGCCCTTCGAACTGCTATTTGTCAGACGTGGCCAAGGAGGCATGGGAAGAACAACCCACTCCACGTAAAAGTGTAATTGAGTACGTTACCCAGATGCAAGATCGGATAGAGACAGTGTTGCCTCTTGTTAGGGAGCATATGGAGGCAGCTCAGCGAGCCCAGAGTCGGGTCTATAATCGGCAGGCTCGGGTCCATATCTTTAACCCTGGTGATCAGGTTTTGTTTCTGGTGCCGACCGGGGACAGTAAGTTCCCGGCTAGGTGGCAGGGGCCCTACGAGGTGTTCGAAAAAGTTGAAGATGTAAACTACAAGGTACACCATCTAGGGCAGTGAAAGCGGGAGCAGGTTTACCATGTGAATTTACTCAAACCATGGAAAGATAAGGGAACCTGTACAGAAGACAGCCCATGGCTGGGTTTTCTAGGAGAAGAGGTACCGGCCCCTCTGTCTGATGCAAAAGAGGTGGCTTCCGCAGTAAAAATTGCTGACAGCCTCTCCTCTAAACAGACTCAGGAGGCCAGGGAGTTCTCGAACCTCCCTGGACGCACTTCCATAATCCAACATGACATTGTCACTGAGCCTCAGGCAAAAGTCAGATTAAAACAATACCGGGTAACTGAGGCTCGGCGACAAGCCATATCGGAGAAGGTGCAGCTAATGTTGCAGCTAGACGTCATTGAGGAGTCAAAAAGTGAGTGGTCCAGTCCTATTGTATTGATACCTAAGCCAGATGGGACGTTGCGGTTTTGTAACAACTTTCGAAAACTTAACGAGGTTTCCAAATTCGATGCATATCCCATGCCCTGGGTGGATGAGCTCATCGAGAGGTTAGGACAAGCCTGGTATTTTTCTGTTTTGGACCTCACGAAAAGGTACTGGCAGGTGCCTTTAACGGAGGCTGCCAAAGAGAAAACTGCCTTCATCACGCCAGAGAGGCTGTATCAATATAAGGTCTTACCCTTTGGTCTGCATGGCGCCCCCGCCACTTTTAAGAGACTACTGGACATCGTGCTTCGTCCACAGCGTTGGTACGCTTCGGCTTACCTGGACAATATTGTCATCCACAATACCGACTGGGAAAGCCACCAACCCAAAGTGCAGACTGTGCTGGACTCCCTTCGAAAAGCTGGCCTACCCGCTAACCCCCAAAAAATGTGCGATAGGGTTAGAAGAGACTCAGTACCTGGGTTATGTCATTGGGCGCGGAGTCATCAAACCCCAAGTGAACATAATAGAGGCGATATTGAATTAGCCCCGACCTGTCACCACTAGGCCAATTAAGTCATTCCTGGGAATGGTGGGCTATTACATGAGGTTTGTTCCCCACTTTGCTACTCTAGCCGCGCCCTTGACAGGACTTTTGAAGGGATACAAGTTAATGATGGTTCGCTGGGATGAGCGGAAGAGGCTTTCTCTGCTTTGAAGTCGGCCCTGTGCGGGTCCCCGGTTTTGGTGACGCCCGACTTCAAAACTGAGTTTATAGTACAGAGCGATGCCACCGAAGTAGGGCTCGGTGCTGTACTGTCTCAGGAAGTCAACGGGAGGAGCATCCCATCCCGTTGTCTTCCTCAGCCGTGAGCTCACCCGAGACGAGACCCAGTGTAGTATAGTGGAGTGAGAGTGCCTGGCTATCAAGTGGGCACTAGAATCTCTCCGCTATTAATTATTGGAGAGAAAATTATGTCTGGTGACTGACCACTCACCTCTCGAGTGGATGAGCCAGGCCAAGTACAGAAATGCCCGGGTCTACTGATGGTTTCTCTCCCTACAAAACTTTATGTTTTTGGTGGAACACAGGGCAGGCCGGTTACAGGGAAATGCGGTTACCCTGTCCCGGGTACACTGGCGTGTGTTCACCCTCTCAGGGTTGAACAAAGGGGGGTATGTGACACAGTGAGAAGTTTTGGCTGGGAAAACAGGTATTTCCCTACCAGCATGTGCTGCTGGGCTGATTTGCAGCCAGGTGAGGTCAAATACCGGACCGGATTTTAAGTGCCGGTCTGGGTTTTGGAAGCACCTGCCTGTCCTTAAATAGGCAGCTGGGCTCAGAAGCGAGGTCTCTGATTTGGTATCTGGAAGCCTTGTATCTGGATGAAGGCTTGCTACCTGTTTGGCGTGAAAACAGGTTGGTGCTGCTATGGTCAAGGGCTCTTTGAGGCAGAATTGCCGCATGGTGTTAATTAATACCAACACCGCAAGGTGACCTTTTGTTTTATTATGACTGCTTGTTTTGTCACTTGCCTAAAGTGTGAATAAAACACTGAGCTGTTTGATCCAAAGAACTTGTTGTTGCCTCTATTCTGTGTCCGCTAATCCTGTCTACCAAAGCGAAACCCCACAATACATACATATACATATAAAATTCATGATTGGCATGCACATTAAACAGGAGAAAAGTGACACATGCAGTGCAAGACCAACATAAAGTGCACAGTGCAAGGTGAGAGAAAATAAACGTTTACATATATTTTTTTCATATAAACAAATGGTGGGTGAACCTTTTGAGAAAAAAAAAGACAAAGTGCAAAAAGAGGGGGAAGACACAGAAAAGAGGGGAAAAAGTGTGGAGAAAATAAAACAAAATGGTGTATAGTGTAAAAACTGGTGTTGTTCGTCAAAACGGCCACCCGGGCTGTGGGGCCCCAACGCATAAGTCACGGTAAGCCCAACACTCACCTAGGGACGACCACCTTAAGAAGGCACCTGGCCTCCCATCACCGAGCCCAGTGGGAGCCACGCCGTCAGAACCCACAAAGCCACACTCCAGGCTCTCACCGTCCAGCCTCTTCTCCTCTCTCCTCACAATTGTCCTCCACTCCACCTTCCATCATGCCGTCCTCACGTTTGTCTGGAAAAAGGCAGGCTTCTGTGGCCCAAATGTTCAAGCGTAAAAAAATGATGACGCCGGATAACCCTCTTGCCCAACGGTTGACCGCTGGCTTGTCGGAACTGATAGCCCACCAACTACTGCCATATAAACTTGTGGACTCGGAGGCCTTTCGAAAATTTGTGGCCATTGGAACACCACAATGGAAGGTCCCAGGAAGGAAATATTTCTCGCAGAAGGGCATCTCAGAGCTATATCGCCACGTTCAGCGGCAAGTGAATGTATCTCTGGCACACAGTGTTGGTGCCAAGATACATCTGACCACAGACACGTGGTCTAGCAAACACGGGCACAGAAGGTATATAACTTTTACTGCCCACTGGGTGAACCTTCTGACGGCCGTCAAACATGTAACTCGTAGCACCCGTGTAGATTTGGTTTTACCACCACGAATTGCATACAGGCCTTCCTCTTCTTCTCCTCCTTCTAGTCCATCCTCCCTCTCCTCCTCGGCTGACTCCTCCTTTTCCGCTGTTACCGTCTCTTCCGCTGCGTCGCCCAAGATCCCCAGAACCTATTCGACATGCCAGGTGAGACGTTGCCATGCTGTGCTGCGTCTGTTGTGCCTGTAAGCCACGAGCCACACCGGTCCTGCACTCCTTTCAGCTTTGTGTTCACAGGCAGATCAGTGGCTAACACCGCTCAATTTGACAGTTGGTAAAGTGGGGTGCGACAATGGTGCCAATCTGCTGAGCGTGCTGAAACTGTGCAAAATTACACACGTGCCATGCATGGCACACGTCCTCAACTTGGTCGTGCAGTGATTCGTTGTCAAGTACCCTGGGGTCCAGGACGTCTTGCAGCAGGCCAGGAAAATCTAGGCCATTTTAGAAGATCTTACATGGCCATGGCTCGCCTTGCTGACATTCAGTGGCGACACAACCTGCCCGACAGACGTCTTATTTGTGACTGCCCGACGCGATGGAACTCAACCTTGTATATGCTTGATAGGCTGCTTCAGCAGAAACGTGCAGTTAACGACTACCTGTACGAACTATGCGGCAGGACACAATCTGGGGAGCTTGTTTTTTTTTTTTTTTTTTCACCGCGCCAGTGGCTGCTCATGCATGACTTATTCAGACTTCTGCGGCCGTTTAATAAGATTACCAAACTGGTCAGTCACAGCCAGGGCGCCATCAGTGACATTGTACCTTTTGCCTTCTTTCTGGAGTGTGCATTGCATTGTGTCATATATCAAGCCGTCGAGGAGCAGGAGCAGGAATATGAGGAAGTCGCAATGCTGGATGAATTCCCAGGGATGGGGGCTACTCCATCTGAGACAAGTCAAGAACAGGAGTCTGAAGATGAGTCAGAGGAGGATGGTACCGGGGAGGAGGAGCAAGAAGAGCATGCTTTTTAACCTTTCTGGGATCCCTGGTGTTGTCCGTGGATGGGGGGAGGAGAACGAGGACAACATTATCCTGGATGATGAGCAGGAGCCAGGCCACTACACCGCTTCCAGTTTAGTGCAAATGGGGGCCTTCATGCTCCAGTGTTTTAAGAGGGACCCCCGTATAAAAAGCATAAAGGGCAAGGACCAGTACTGGGTGGCAACATACTTAGACCCCCGGTACAAACCAAAAATGGCAGAAATGTTACCACCATCACAGAGGGCTGTCAGAATGCAGAACTTCAAGGCCTTGCTTAGAGAAATGCTGCATTCTGCTTTTGTGGGCGCTGGCAGAGAAATTTCCACTCACAGTGAAACTGTTGCGGGTACCAATCCAACAGCGCCTGCAAGAAGAGGGCGGTTTGAAGATGTGTTGGTCACTTTTGATATGAGAACATTCTTTCAGCTGACCCCTCGACAGCTGCCCTCCGGATCCAGCCTCATGGAACGCCTAGAACGGCAGGTGTCCAACTACATCGGGTTAACGGCCGATTTGGACGCTTTGAGAAGTGATGATCCCCTGGACTACTGGGTGGGCAGGCTTGACCTCTGGCCAGAGCTTGCACAATTTGCAATGGAACTGTTGGCTTGCCCCTCGTCAAGTGTCCTGTCAGAAAGGACGTTCAGCGGGGATCGTGACCGATAAGCGCACTCGCCGAGCTCACGACAGTGTTGACTACCTCACATATTGTAAAAATGAATGAGGCATTGATCGTGGAGGAATTCAACACATGTGACCAGTAGACCATCTTTGATTCAAATTCCTCATGACAGCCCATATCCGCCACCACCCATAACAATTTATGGTCCCTGTCTTCGGTAAATACAGCGGCATAAAAGGCCTTTTAGGTCCGTTGAATGCCTAATTTTCGGGGCCTGTAATGGCCAACACTTATTTATCCTGTGAATGCCTAATGTACCACCAGCCAGAGAATACAAATTTATTTTCTGTCAGGGGAACGCCTGTCGCCTAATTTTTGGGGCCTGTAATGGCAGACACTTACTTTAGTATCCTGTGAATGCCTAATGACAGAATACAAATTTATTTGCTGTCAGGGAACCGTCTGTCGGCTAATTTTTGGGGCCTGTAATGGCCGACACTTACTTCAGTATCCTGTGAAGGCCTAATGTACCACCAGCCACAGAATACAAATTTATTTTCTGTCAGGGGAACAAATTTTTCAGACTGGAATTGAAAATCAATGGGTCTGTAAATGTTCCTATCAATTGTGGAATGGATGCGGACACATTTTACAGACGTGTGAATGGACCCTCTATGTACAGTATTTGACATGTATTTACCGGCTGCTGTTAGTTCTGGCTGATTTAAGCCAAGCTATTACACTAAAACAGAGCAATATTACAAAAAACAAAATACACGTTATAACTGTACAAACGATTTATATAACTTATTAGAATTTTTTTTTTTATTATGGCAACTTTTCCAAAAGTATGATCATCTCCTGCACCTCCTTCATGGCCTTGCGTTGCCTCTCTTCCATGGCCTTCATGCGCTCCTGAATAGCACGCATATCGTTGCGCTGCTTCTTTTGCATTTTGGCCAATTTGGCCTTCAATGTTTTCATTCCTGTTTGAAAAAAAAAATATATGAACATTATTTGCAACTCTTATTAAACCTTTAAACCTTTATTTTGTGGTGCATCTGACTTTATGATCACTTGCTATTACACCTTTTTGTGATAAAAGTTGTCCAAAAAATTACCTGTTTAAAAAGGTGTCCACCTGAGAGGTTATTTGGTATGATATTTTTAGACAGCTGGTTGTTACAGGTGCGGCAAGACCTAATATTTTTCTTTATTTTTTAGTTATTTCTATTTTACACAATAAAAGTATTGTTGAACCAAAAATTATTCATGTTTTACTGTCTCCATATTTTGAGAGCTATATTATTGTTTTTATTTGGCGATTGTCTAATGTTATGGTCTCATTTTTTGCAGAATGAACTGACCGATTGTTACTATTTTGGGCGATATTTCAGTACAGTATAATTTTATTTTGTTTGTTAGTGATAGTTCTATTGGGTTTAATATTATTTATTTGTTAAGTTAATTGTTTTAATGTAGATTAAAGAGTTATTGTCCAGTGTTCTTGTTTTGTATTACTATAGTGTATGTTGTCGCCTCATTGTTGGCCCTTTTAATGTTTATGTACATGTTATGGATACATAATCATATTGCTATGTGCACATATTTACCCTCCTGGCGGGGGCTGGTGATCACCTCCTCTTCCTCCGAGTCCTGAGATGGAGTGGTACAGCACTTTCCATCTCCTTGACTTCTCCCACGTCTGGTAGGTGTGGCTCAATAGGCTGGGAGGGTCTGGCCTCCTCCTCCTCTTCCTCCTCTACCTCCACAACCTCCACAGCCTCCACCAATCGCCTTCTCCGAATGGAGGGAATAGGAACTTCTGTGATCACAGAATGTTCAGATTTTAGATAAACAACTCCAAAATCTTAAGAACATTTGATATAAAGAAATTAAAATATGGAGGGATCTATATATAATTGCAGTGGCTGCCAGCTTTATGACGCATAACTCAATAAAAAATTAACAGCATGAAAAAAGACATCCCCTCCACAGTGTCTTGATGGAATAATAGGGCGAGAGGAGACCCATGGGATGGGATTATCATAGGATGATCTACTTCTCTACACCAGATTCGGCTACTTCTTAATCCCATCACTAACACAATAGAACAAAGGGACAAATAAACTAACACATTCATTAGGAGTCTCAGAGCAGAGTTAACCCTTATTGCATTTATGGATTCACACCATGCAACTTTAATGGGGAATACGAAAGATGTGGCCTATAAACTGAACCAAAAATGTATGGTTTATAGTTCCCTCTAAACCAAATAGGTCAGAGTGGGGGTCTCCATAGTCCTGGGTCCATAGCCCGCAGGAAGGAGGCTAGACCTCTGGCTTCTACTGCAGACACAGTGATGGTTCATTCCATCACTTGCCTGGCACAAAGCCAACACATCACATCACCCATAGAACTCCATCCCCACAATGAAACATGGTGGTGGCAGTATCATGCTGTGGGGATGTTTTTCAGCAGCCCGGACTGGGAAACTGGTCAGAGTTGAGGGAAACATGGACAGTGATATTCTTGAGCAAAATTTGTCCCACTCTATGCGTGATCTGAGGCTAGGACGGAGGTTCACCTTCCAGCAGGATAATGCCCCCAAACACATGGCTAAAGCAACACTTGAGTGGTGTAAGGGGAAACATGTAAATGTGTTGGAATGGCCTAGTCAAAGCCCAGATCTCCGTCCAATAGAAAATCTGTGGTCAGACTTAAAGATTGCTGTTCACAAGCGCAAACCATCAAATTGGAAGGAGCAGAATCAGTATTGCAAGGAGGAATGGACAAAAACCCCAGTGGTAAGATATGGCAAGCTCATAGAGACTTATCCAAAGCGACTTTAGGCTGTGATTGCCGCAAAAGGTGGCTCTACAAAGTATTGACTTTAGGGGGGTGAATAGTTATGCACATTGACCTTTTCTGTTATTTTGTCCTATTAGTTGTATGCGTTACAGTTAACCAATTTAAAAGACGGTCTAAGTTTTGGGCATGTTCTACATATTACATGATGGAAATCCTGAAATAATCCATGTTAATTCCAGGGGGTGAGGCAACAAAAAAAAGAACAAAGTCAAGGGGTGGGGGGCGAATACTTTTGCTTAGCACTGTATACATTACAGTGTGTTGGCAAAACATACAAAAGTTATTTACCCATGTACCTGGGCATTTTTTCGTCCCGGATTCTTTGTATAAACGGGGGCTGTCTTCACATCATGTCTGACCATTTTTTTATAATGGCCAGACGGTGGTGTTTTACACCCATTTTGCGCCACATTTATAGGCCAGCTCCTGCACAATTCTCTGCTTCTCGGCATGGGACCGGGTGCGTCATAACCCCGCACCCAACATCCTCTGCAAGAGAAAAATGCAAGCATATAATCCCAATTTTTAACAATAACAGTATTGAAAATAATTTACTCAAGTAAACTGCAAAAAGTATTTAATGCTTTGAGGTGGAAATATTAGATTTAGGCCGCCTGCACACGGGCGTGTTTTTTCAAAACTACAGACCGTACAAACCCATCCTGCAGAGTGGACAAGCGCACGGCGTCATTAGTAGCTATGACGACATGCGGTTCCGTCCACCACCGCTGTACTGTGATACACTTGAATGATCTATACAAGTGTATTAATGTACAGCGGTGGCGGCAAGAAGCACACGGTGGCAGCCTTACTGTTACGGTTAGAAGATGGGATTGTATTACGACTGTATGTGGGTGGGGTCGGAGCTATCAGATATTGTCCAGCTAAGCAGAGATGTACCTGTCTAGTGAAGTGACGGTACGGTATGGGGTGTATAGATGAACCAGCAAATACTGGCGGTCCGGCAAGGAAAGCTTCTCCTGAGTCCTGACCAACAAGACACAAATTATAATCTATAGACTCTGTGTGTGTGTGCGGTATACACTCACCTAAATAATTATTAGGAACACCATATTAATACGGTGTTGGACCCCCTTTTGCCTTCAGAACTTCCTTAATTCTACGTGGCATTGATTCAACAAGCTGCTGATAGCATTCTTTAGAAATGTTGGCCCATATTGATAGGATAGCATCTTGCAGTTGATGGAGATTTGAGGGATGCACATCCAGGGCACGAAGCTCCCATTCCACCACATCCCAAAGATGCTCTATTGGGTTGAGATCTGGTGACTGGGGGGCCATTTTAGTGCAGTGGACTCATTGTCATGTTCAAGAAACCATTTTTCCAGTCTTCAACAGTCCAATTTTGGTAATCTCGTGCAAATTGTAGCCTCTTTTTCCTATTTGTAGTGGAGATGAGTGGTACCCGGTGGGGTCTTCTGCTGTTGTAGCCCATCCGCCTCAAGGTTGTGCGTGTTGTGGCTTCACAAATGCTTTGCTGCATACCTCGGTTGTAACGAGTGGTTATTTCACTCAACGTTGCTCCTCTATCAGCTTGAATCAGTCGGCCCATTCTCCTCTGACCTCTAGCATCAACAAGGCATTTTCGCCCACAGGACTGCCGCATACTGGATGTTTTTCCCTTTTCACACCATTCTTTGTAAACCCTAGAAATGGTTGTGCATGAAAATCCCAGTAACTGAGCAGATTGTGAAATACTCAGACCGGCCCGTCTGGCACCAACAACCATGCCACGCTCAAAATTGCTTAAATCACCTTTCTTTCCCATTCTGACATTCAGTTTGGAGTTCAGGAGAATGTATTGACCAGGACCACAACCCTACATGCATTGAAGCAACTGCCATTTGATTTGTTGACTAGATAATCACATTAATGAGAAATAGAACAGGTGTCCCTAATAATTCTTTAGGTAAGTGTATAGTGTGTGTCTGTGTGTGTGCGGTATATAGTGTGTGTGTGCGGTATATAGTGTGTGTATGTGGTATATAGTGTGTGTGTGGTATATAGTGTGTGTGTGCGGTATATAGGGGGTGTGCGGTATATAGTGTGTGTGTGTGTGGTATATAGTGTGTGTGTGCGAAATATAGTGTGTGTGCGGAATATAGTCTGTGGCATGACAATGGATGTGCAATGGGCATGTTAAAAATATTTCTCTGCTGGCCATACAAATATGCTAACATAGTGGGTGTGACGTCACAGGAATACTTAGTACAAAAATCAATAATATCTAGTGAGACCTTATAAAATGTGAAGTTTTGTGCACTTTAGAAAAATTTGTTTCGTTAAAGGTCACACTGGCGATTTTTTTTATAGCACTCTTTATGCATATAAAGCGATTGTTCAGACACGCAGGTGAAATGTAATCAAATACATTACTATAATGTAAGATTACTTACAGTCACTAGGAGTTCTTCCTCTTGGTTGTTGAACTTCGTTCCAACCATCGCATCCATCTAATTGCTAGTTGGTGCAAACCAGTTGCTGTACGCCACACCTTCCTAGCACATGTGCTCTTGCAATTAATATTTTTCAAAATTTCGCTGCAAAACCGCTTAATACTTCTGGTATGTCACTGTCCATGTTGTGGGACTATGTGTGCGCATCTACTTAGTATTTTGTGGCTGCAAATATGACATGGAGGTTTTTCATGTTCGCCTGCCATTAAAATGAATGGGACCTGCCACGAACCTGCGGTTCGCGAACATTTGAGGAAGTTCGCGCGATCGCAAACCGTCCCATCAGATGTTCGTCAATCACTAGTGTCCATCTTGGGACAAATGATCTGGCTTGCAATGAGGTTTCAAAGGTGAAGGAAGCTTTTCACACACTTGGAAATTATATACGGGAGGTTGCATCAACTGTTTCATTCTCTGCAGTTTTGCCTGTGCATAACCTTCAGCGTGACAGGAAGATGCGCATTAAGGAATTCAATGTATGGCTTGGTGAATAGTGTCTGAACCAAGGGTTTGGCATTGTGTCTCATGTTAGCTCTCGGAATGGAAAAGAACTGTACAAGAAAGATTGTTTGCATCTTTCTCTCAAGGGAACAAATGTCCTCAGTGAATAGTTCAAAGTATTTGCTAAGGAGCTTTTAAACTAGGAAAGGGGGGCAAAAGAGTGATAATCCAGCAGTCCGACTGCCCCCCCGAAACAATGCCAGAAGATGCCGGTAGCACATAGGTTAAGAAATGACAAGCTCAGAGTCTTGTCTACAAATGCTCACAGTTTAGGGAATAGGATCAATGAACTTGATTCTATAATAGCATCTGAGAATATAGATTTATTGGATGTTACTGAGACATGGTTCAATGGGAGTAATGACTGGGATATAGCAATACCAGGGTGCTCTCTATATAGGAAAGACAGTATGTGAAAGATAGCATAAAATCTAATTTAATACAAGTTAGCAAGACCAATTTAGAGTCAGTTTGGGTTACGTTGCAGCTTGATAATCATAAGGTAACTCATGTAGGTGTGATATATAGACCACCTAGCCAAGTCAAAGAATTAGATGATCTTCTAGTTGAGGAAATAGCTAAAATAACATTGAAAGGGGAAGTTATCATTATGGGAGACTTTAATCTTCCTGATGTAAACTGGAAAACCAAAATAGCTAGTTCTGCCAGGAGTACAGATATTCTAAATTCCCTACTGGGATTATGTCTACAGCAAGTAGTTGAGGAGCCAACCCGGAAGGAGGCCATTTTAGATTTAGTATTCACAAATGGGAATTTGGTATCTGATATTACTGTAGGGGAAAGCTTGGGATCTAGTGATCACCAGTCAGTGTGGTTTACTATAAGTACAGTGACTGAGTCACACCACACAAAAACAAAAGTTTTAGATTTTAGAAAAACGGACTTTTCTAAAATTAGATTAGTGGCATACGAGTCCCTATCAGATTGGAACAGTTTCAATGGAGTCCAGGAGAAATGGGACTACTTGAAGGCAACAGATAATTGCATTAGGTTTGTCAGTAAAAGCAAAAAAAGAAGACCCCTGTGGTACATAGCAGAAGTGGCCAAAAACAATAAAAACAAAAAGATAGCATTTAATAATTATATATATAAAAAAAGGCAAATTTATAAAATTAGGCAGAGAGAGGCCAAACAAATTATAAGAGCTTCTAAAGCACAGGCAGAAGAAAAATTAGCTCATTCAGTGAAAAAAGGTGATAAGACATTCTTCAGATACATAAATGAAAAAAGGAAACTAAAACAAGGAATTACCAAATTAAAAACAAAAGAAGGAAGGTATATGGAAGAAGATAAAGAACTAGCTGACTGCCTCAATGAATACTTCTGTTCAGTTTTTACAAAGGAAAATGAAGGAAAAGGACCTCAGTTAGGAGGGAAGACTAATGAATCTTTTGATGCATGTGTCTTTACAGAGGAAAAGGTTCTAAGTCAGCTGTAACAGGAGTCATCCCAGAAGATTGGAAATTAGCAAATGTTGTGCCCATTCACAAAATATGTAGTAGGGAGGAACCGGGCAACTATAGGCCAGTAAGCCTGACATCAATAGTGGGGAAATTAATGGAAACCATACATAAGGAGAGGATTGTGGAACATCTAAAATCCCATAGATTGAAAGATGAAAAACAGCATGGGTTTATCTCAGGAAGATCATGTCAAAACTAATCTCATAGATTTTTTTGACTGGGTGACTAAAATAATAGATGGTGGAGGTGCAATAGACATCGCTTATCTAGACTTTAGTAAGGCTTTTGATACTGTCCCACATAGAAGGCTTATCAATAAATTGCAGTCTTTGTGCTTGGACTCCCATATTGTTTAATAGATTAGGCAGTGGCTAAGGGACAGACAACAGAGGGTTTTAGTCAACGGAGTATATTCAGACCGAGGTCTTGTTACCAGTGGGGTATCTAAGGGATCTGTTCTGGGACCATATTGTTTAATATCTTTATCAGCGAAATTGCAGAAGGCCTTGATGGTAAGGTGTGTCTTTTTGCTGATGACACAAAGATTTGTAACAGGATTTATGTTCCTGGAGGGATACACCAAATGGAAAAATATTTAGGAAAACTAGAGGAATGGTCAAAAATCTGACAACTAAAATGTAATGTTGATAAGTGCAAGATAATGCAGCTGGGGCGTAAAAACCCAAGAGCAGAATATAAAATCAGTGATACAGTCCTAACCTCAGTATCTGAGGAAAGGGATTTAGGGGTCATTACTTAAGAAGACTTAAAGGTAGGAAGACAATGTCATAGAGCCAGTGGCGTCTCTAGCTTTCAAATTTTGGGGGGGCACACTGGGGGCCAGGACAAAAGTAGGGGGGGGCAGCTATAACAACAATACATTTACACAAGTACGCTTAGAAATGCTGCGATACTTTACCCAATACCTAAAACCGCAACAGGGAAGAAAAGTCCTGCTGTCCGTGGTTTAAAAGAAAAATCACTCAGATTTCAACATGTCCTAGCTGCCTGTGGATGACACTTTTATAGGGAGGGGGATCTGTGGATGACACTGCTGGGGGGGATCTGTGGATGCCACATACCGTATATAGCAACTTATGCTATATGTGTCATCCACAGATCCACCCCATGACAGTGACATCCCCATTTCCCCCTCCATAACATTGTCATCCACAGATTTCCTTCCGCGCCTCTCACAGGAGTGTACATTTGACATTTCTAAACTGTGGCGGATCCAGAGCCTGGTCTCGGGAGGGGCACTTCCAGATTATTTTCTGTCCGCCGCCATAGAACAAGGGTGCTTATAGAACAGACTACACAGTGTAGAGGTATACTGTACATTGTGTGGCACAGTGTAGAGGTATACTGTACATTGTGTGGCACAGTGTAGAGGTATACTGTACATTGTGTGGCACAGTGTAGAGGTATACTGTACATTGTGTGGCACAGTGTAGCGGTATACTGTACATTGTGTGGCACAGTGTAGGCTATATGTGTATAACAAACATATTTCACATGAAAACTTACAGTTACTTGGCTTGGCCCTCGGGGATCTCGGACGCCACTTCCGCACTTTGGCCGGGGGCTCTGCGGAGCTGATGTTGTGCTTTATCCTAATGAGAAAGATTTCATAATAAGGATTTGGAGAAGGGGCAGAGGGATAGCAGAGCAGGGAGAGGCTGGTGCTGCTACTAGGGGGTCATACTATCGGGGAGTAATAAAGCCCACCATTATGCCCCCCCAGTAGAAATAATTCTCCTTATAATGTGACAATGCAAAAAATACCCCCTTGTAATGCCCCCAATTGAGCTAATGTCCCCATAGTGCCCCCATAATTTGCAAGTATGAAAAACCCCTTCTTAGTGCCCCCCGTAGATGACTCCATAGTACTCCTCTCCCCCTTCCCCATAGTACCCACCATGTGTCCCAGTATAAAATGCTACTGTACAGAGCCCCCCATATAAAATACCCCTTCTTTGTGGCCTCAGTAGATGCCCCTATAGTGCCCACCAATAACATGCCAGTAACAAGAGCCCCCATCACGTGCCAGTAATAAAAGCCCAGCCCCCCATCACGTGCCAGTAATAAGAGCCCAGCCCCCATCACGTGCCAGAAATAAGAGCCCCCCCAATGTTCTAGTAACAAGAGCCCCCATCACGTGACAGTAATAAGCCCCCAAATGTGCCAGTAATAAGCCCCCAATATGCCAGTTATAAGCCCCCCCAATGTGCCAGTAATAAGCCCCCCAATGTGCCAGTAATAAGCCCCCCACCGTGCCAGTAATAATCCCCCAATATTCCAGTAATAAGCCCCCCAATGTGCCAGTAATAAGCCCCCCAATGTGCCAGTACTAAGCCCCTCAATGTGCCAGTAATAAGCCCCCCAATATGCCAGTAATAAGCCCCCCAATATGCCAGTAATAAGCCCCCCAATGTGCCAGTAATAAGAGCCCCCCCAATATGCCAGTAATAAGCCCCCCAATATGCCAGTAATAAGCCCCCAAATGTGCCAGTAATAAGTCCCCCAATGTGCTAGTAAAAAGCCCCCCAATGTGCCAGTAATAAGCCCCCCCAATGTGCCAGTAATAAGCCCCCCCAATGTGCCAGTAACAAGAGCCCCCCTTATTGTGCCAGTAACAAGAGCCCCCCTTATTGTGCCTGTAAAAATATTGTAAAAAAACAAAACAAAAAACACTTATACTTACCTACATGTCAGCGATGCGATGCAGGCCTGTGTCCCGCTCTGTATGGCTCAGGCGGCGCGATGACGTCATCGCGCCACCTTTGCTGGCCTCTGATAGGCTGCCGGCCTAGTGCCTGCAGCCTATCAGAGGAAGGGACACACCTCTCCCTCCCCTGCACCGCTGCTGGCACAGGCAGATTACTATGGAGATGAGCACAATGAAAGCGCTCATCTCCCTGTGCCCGGCTGCAGCAGTGCGGCAGCAACGGCGGCGGCTCACTTGGGAGGGGGGCATTTTAGTTGGGGGGGCACATGGGGGGGCACCGCGTGATGTAGGGGGGCCGTGGCCCCCTCTGGCCCCCCCCTGGAGACGCCACTGCATAGAGCAGCAGGAAATGCTATCAGAATAATTGAGTGTATAGGGAGAGGCATTACTAGTAGAAAGAGGGTGGTGCTCATGCCGCTCTACAGAGCACTAGTGATATCTCATTTGGAGTATTGTGCTCAGTACTTGAGACCATATCTCCAGAAGGATATTGATAATTTGGAGATAGTTCAGAGAAGAGCTACTAAACTAGTACATGGATTGCAGGATAAAACTTACCAGGAAAGATTAAAGGACCTTAACATGTATAGCTTGGAAGAAAGACGAGACAGAGGGGATATGATAGAAACTTTTAAATAAAGGGAATCAACAAGGTAAAAGAGGAGAGAATATTTAAAAGAAGAAAAACTGCTACAAGAGGACATAGTTTTAAATTAGAGGGGCAAAACTTTAAAAGTAATATCAGGAAGTATTACTTTACTGAGAGGGTAGTGGATGCATGGAATAGCCTTCCTGCAGAATAGTGATGAGCGGCAGGGGTCATATTCGAATTTGCGATATTTCGCGAATATTTTGTAGAATATTCGTCGAATATTTGCAAATTCGAATATTCATTATATTCTACGATTTGTTTTTCGAAAAATCTGCAAGGTAATGATCGAGTAATATGTGAATTTTTCGTAATGCAAAATTTCGTAATATGATTTTTTATTGCAAATTAAAAAAATTACAACTTAAAAAAAAGATTATAGCACTATATTAGCTATATTGCTCTATATTAGTTTTATTTTGAATATTCGCTATATTGCTATAACTTAGTTTTTTCGTATATTCGTAATATTCTAAAACAAGAATATATAGCAATATAGCGAATATTCCAAAAAATGAATATAGAGCAATTTAGCTAATATAGTGCTATAATCTTTTTTTATAGTTGTAATTTTTTTCCAATCTGAACTTAAGATAAGAAAAAAATTACAACTATTAGACAAAGAAGATTATAGCACTATTATATATTACCTAAATTGCTCTATATTCTTTTTTTTCGAATATTCGCTATATTGCTATATATTCTTGTTTTAGAATATTACAAATATTTGAAAAAACGAAGTTATAGCAATATAGCAAATATTTGAAAAAAATCTAATATAGAGCAATTTAGCTAATAGTGCTATAATCTTCTTTGTCTAATAGTTGTAAGTTGAAAAATTTGCAATAAAAAATTTGCATTACGAAAATTCGCAAACACTACTTCTAAAGTCAAATATACTGCAGCCTTCTCATTGGCCCACGAGCTAGAAGCAGGGAGAGATCATGTGTACTGATAAAAAAAAAATAATCAAATATTAAAAATTTCGAGTATATATCACTATATTCGAAATATTTGCTAATTTTCAAAGTACCTATATTCGTGATAAAAATTCGATATTCGAATATTCGTGATCAACACTACTGCAGAAGTGGTAGCTAAAAATACAGTGAAGGAGTTTAAGCATGCATGGTATAGGCATAAGGCCATCCTTCATATAAGATAGGGCCAAGGGCTCTTCATAGTATTCAGTATATTGGGTAGACTAGATGGGCCAAATGGTTCTTATCTGCCGACACATTCTATGTTTCTATACTACATCTTTTACTTATATATGGACTACTTGTGTTTTTCTCCACGGTTACTGTTTGATGCGAACGTGTGGAGACGCTGGGATATGGCTTGTTGTTTGGGACGTAGGCCGTGCTGCCTGTTTTCTGTCTTTTATACATATAAAACTACATACTGTATAGTATAATTAACCACTTCCCATCTGGGCCATTTGCCCCCTTCCTGACCAGGCCTAATTTTGCAAAACTGACATATCTCACTTCATGTGGTAATAACTTTGGAACGCCTTTATTTATCCAAGTCATTCAGAGATTGTTTTCTCGTGACACATTGTACTTCATGATAGTCATAAATTTGAGTCAAAATATTTCACCTTTATTTATGAAAACATCCCAAATTTACCCAAAAATTTGAAAAATTCGCAATTTTCTAAATTTCAATTTCTCTGCTTTTAAAACAGAAAGTGATACCTCATAAAATATTTATTATTTAACATTCCCCATATGTCTACTTTATGTTGGCATCATTCTGGAAATGTAATTTTATTTTTTTAGGATGTTAGAAGGCTTAGAAGTTTAGAAGAAATTCTTCAAATTTTTAAGAAAATTGAGAAAACCCACTTTATAAGGACCAGTTCAGGTCTGAAGTCACTTTGTGGGGCCTACGTAGTGGATACCCCCATAAATGACCCCATTGTAGAAACTACACCCCTCAAGTTACTCAAAACTGATTTTACAAACTTTGTTAACCCTTTATGCGTTCCACAAGAATTAAAGGAAAATGGAGATCACATTTTTAAATTTCACATTTTCCATTTTAATCCAATTTTTTCTTTAACACATCGATGGTTAACAGCCAAACAAAACTCAATATTTGTTTCCCAGATTCTGCGGTTTACAGAAACACCCCACATGTGGTCATAAACTGCTGTATGGGCACACGGCAGGGCGCAGAAGAAAAGGAACTCCACATGGTTTTTAGATGCCATGTCCCATTTGAAGCCCCCTGATGCACCCTTACAGTAGAAACTCCCAAGAAGTGACCCCATTTTGGAAATTAGGGGATAAGGTGCCAGTTTTATTAGTACTATTTTTGGGTACATATGATTTTTTGATCATTAATTATAACACTTTATGGGGCAAGGTGACCAAAAAATTGGTTGTTTTAGCACAGTTTCTATTTATTTATTTTTACAGCGTTCACCTGAGGGGTTCAGTCAAGTGACATTTTTATAGAGCAGATTGTTACGGACGTGGCGATACCTAATATGTATACTTTTTCTCATTTATTAAAGTTTTACACAATAATAGCATTTTTGAAACAAAAAAATTATGTTTTAATGTGTCCATGTTCTGATAGCTATGGTTTTTTTATTTTTTGAGAAATTTTCTTATGTAGGGGCTCATTTTTTGCGGGATGAGGTGACTGTTTTATTGGTACCATTTTGTGGGACATACGCGTTTTTGATCACTTGGTGTTGCACCTTTTGTGGTGCAAGGTGACAAAAATTGCTTGTTTTGACACAGTTTTTTTTTTTTTTTTTTACAGTGTTCATCCGAGGGGTTAGCTCATGTGATATTTTTATAGAGCTGGTTTTTACGGACGTGGCAATATCAAATATGTATATTTTATTTTATTTTTTTTATTTTTAATTTTTTTTTTTTGATTCCTTACTTGGGGACCTTTTTTTTTTACATGTGAAACTTTTTTTTATTTTATTTTTTTCAACCCTTTATTTTTTTTTATTTCATTTTACACTTTTCGTCCCCCATAAGCTCATACAAGACCTCTGGGGGACATTTGCTTCACTTTTTCTTTTTTTTTTTCACTGTTGATTTCTCCTGTAACTGGGGCTGACATAGTAGCCCCAGTTACAGAAGAAATACACCCCACAGAGAGGCTGTACAGCGTGATTCTGCGCTGTACAGCCTCAGAGCAGGGCTGATCGAGGTCTCTGTAAGACCTCACACAGCTCCTGCACGCTTCGGTCCCGGCGGTCACATGACCGCCGGGCCGGAACAGGAAGTGCACAGCGCTTCCTGCTCTGCAGACACAGTGCTCGGTGAGCGCTGTGTCTGCAGCGATCCGGAAGGCAGGGACACCTGGGCACTGTCCCTGCCTTCTCTCTGGGTTGCACTGCTGTCACTGACAGCGGGCAACCCGATCAGCAGCTGCACGATTAGCGTGCAGCTGCTATTTCTGAAAGGACGTTTTAAAACGTGCTTTCAGAAATAGAGGTCCACCCATAGGACGTTTATATCCTATGGGCGGACTTAAATCGGTTAACAAAAGCAGATATATTAGTTCTGTATATGCATCCAAAGTCTGTAAAGTAGTTTGAATAAACATTTTATTTAAATGATCAGCTAACTGGACTGCACCCGAAAGGTCCCTAATTTGGGACCTGTATCAGTTGAATCCCTGGTTGATACAATAAAATAGTAAGCGTGTATCCAGGTGCACTTCCCCTCAAGTTTTAATGCAGTTGCTGTAGTCAGCAGGACTTGGAAAGGACCATCATATCGGGGGTTCAATGCTTTTCCCATCACCCAATCCCCTGGTTTCAGAGGATGTATTCCTTCCACACTGTTAGGATCTGAAATGTAAGAAAAAACTTGCCCGTGGGTTACTGCCAACCTATCATGTAATCTTTGTACATGTGACGTGAGTCCATCAACCTGCATTGGAAGCTGTTGAGGGAAATATAAGCCAAATCTGGGGGCACTCCCAAACAATACTTCTGCCGGGGACAGACTTGTCTTCCTATTTGGGGTATATCTGACAGAGTGCAAGGCTAGTGGTAGGCACTCAGTCCATGTTTTTCCTGTTTCCAGTATAGATTTCCTGATCTTAAGCTTAAGAGTCCCTGTAACGGATCTCCTGGCACCCCGACTGGGTACCTCTGTTGATGGATGCTCCTAGTGCTTCCCGAGGACTCCAAGCACTCCACTTGACACCGTAAGCACTGCAGACCCCATGAACCGCCAAAGCTTGGTTGAGGTCTCGTCGTCTCCTACCCACCCTGGACCTACGACAAGGCTCCAGGCTCCAGTGGGTGAACCTCTCCTAAATCCAGAGAGCAGGAACAGCTCTTACAAGAGCTAGTAGTTATAGCCAGGGGAGTATACAGCGTATAGCAATCATCATACACATGAGACAAGGCTCTATGTTGAATGTAAAACAGGACCTCTTTATTGAACACACAAGCATTGACTTATAGACATTTTCCAACAAGGTTACCACCCCCGTGGACTTGGTTGGGAACTAAGGACATGACCTAGCAGCCAATCCTTTACTTCTTTACAGTTTAAACACTCCCATACGAAATCCTCCCCTCTGCCTGTGATACAATTACCTTACGCAATGGGTTGATGTAATTATCACACGCAGGAGAATACATAGTTTTAAACAATGTCTTCTGTCCTGGAGACAACAGAGGAGTAATTCAATTATCTCTCAGGGCAAAGGGAAATCGCTATTACACACGTGGGAAAATAGGACAGACATCACTATTCAAATATACAATGTCCCAACCATTACAGTAAATATAGACATTTAACATATCCCCAGATGGCATGGATCTGAGAGCTCAATATATCTAAACAGCGCTCAGATGCCACAAACACAGTCAAATCACCATGGGGTTTAAGTTAAGCATGGGCTGATGAGAGGGCCCATAATCCTGGGGCAAGAGGCTGGCAATTAGGCTTCTCCAGCACCCAGTGTCGAGGTTGGTTTCGCCACAGTCCCGTTAAGTCTTTCAACTTTGCCTGAGCTTTGGGGGTGATATGGAGTATGTAGAGCTTGTTGTATCCCCAACCCTTCTAACACTAGGGTCATAACTTCTGTGAAATGTGTACCTCTGTCAGATTCTATCACTTTTGGGACTCCAAATCTGCAGACAATTTCCCCCATTATCTTCTTGACAGTTGCTTTTGCAGTGGCTTTCGCAACAGAGTGGACCTCTGGCCATCCAGAGAACAGGTCCATACATACCAAGACATATTCATACACACCTACCTTAGGCAGCTGTATATGTCTATCTGCAGTCGATCAAACGGGTACTAAGGCTTTGGCATATGTTTTTGTGGAACCTTCACAGTTCTTTCTCCACACACCAAACAACTATGGACCAGTCTGGCCGCTATCAGGGAAAACCCCAGAGCAAACCAATACCTTTCCACCAGGGAGAGCATGGCATTTTTGGACATATGAGTCTGGCCATTGGCTACCTGTGCTACCTGTGGGTTTCTTCTTCCGTAGCCTGTCGACAAAACACATCCAGGGGCTCTTCTGTCTTCACCTGTAGGGACAATACAGGACTTACCTCTCCCACCTGCAGCTCCGTCCATGGCTTACCAGCCACCTTTTTGGCCACCTCATCTGCCAGATGGATTCTTCTGACTTCAGCCATACCTTTTTTGGTGTGGGCTTTTACCTTGATGACAGCCACTTCTCCTGGGAGCTGCAGGGTATCCAACAGTTCATGAATCGCTATTTTTCACCAAAGTTCCTGCAGAGGTGAGAACGTTTCTGGCCTTTCACATGGGGCCAAAGTCATGAGCCACACCTAATTCATACCTGGAGTCAGTATAAATGTTAGCACTTTTTCCTTTTGCCAATGTACATGCTTCAGTGAGGGCCTTCAACTTAGCCTTCTGTGCTGACAGGAGGGGTGGGAGTGGTTTACTTACAACTACTTCATGTCATGTGATCATTGCATACCCTGTATGGAACCGTCCGTCATCCCCTAGAAGTCTGGAGCCATCTACAAAAAACTAAAAGTCTGGCTTAGCAAGAGGGCTTTCTATGACATGGTCAAAGCCTGCTGTTTCCTGCTGCATTAGCTGTAGAGCTGATTTCACTCACAAAAAACTTGGCTGTGTGACCTTCCTATACTAGTCAGTTGTCTATTTGGTAACACACCCGGGCAGATCTATGGTCCACACAGACATAACAAGTAACAGACAAATATAAAAAAATATTTCCCATACATTAACACACAAGTTTTTGAACTCAATGACAAATAACATATTCTGATGCTTCATACACACACCTCACACACATTGCCTTGTTATCTCTTAGTATTGCAGACATTGCACTCGCCATAATACATTTCAATGTCTCTCTAAAATTGATCCCACACTTCTGGATCTAATGTACTTTTGCCTCCATTTCTTACTTTCTTTAACACCTTCTCAAGCCCTTCCAGGGCCCTTCCATGTTGGATACCAGTTTCTTAGCAGTCTTCACATTGTCTGGCTTACTGTCCCCGAGTCCTATTCTGACTGCTTTTCCAGTACTTTACCTCTCCCTTTTTCCCCTCTAGGTTCCCGTCCTAGCTTCCTCTGGGCTTCCTCCCTAAACCAGGGTGCAACCGTTCTAGTACTCCTATAGTTTATCAATTTTCCTTCTGAGAGGGTCTAATGGGTTACAGGAGTCAGGGTTTTCTCTCAGGTAATTCTGAACTATTTTGTAATTGTGAGGAATATGGATTAATATTTACTGTCAGCCCTGTCCTCACACCCACCATTTGCTGAAAGATGGCAGAGTAAATCAAGCTCCACAGGGGAGCCCTGCTTCAAAGCCAGATAGCAGAAAACTCCTAGCAGGCCACATTTGGTTACATTTCACACCTCCAGTCAGACAGCACGGATCCTGGATGAAAACCCCCAGCAGGAGGTATCAGCCCTTGCCAGGATCAATGATACCTCCCAGACATGTTGGCACCTACATTTCATAAGGAATTATGAATCGCCCGGCCATCGCAGGCGCAAACCGGATAGATATTTGTGTCCCGGTGGCCACGATGAACATGCCTATGGTCTTTGTTTGAGGGTGGGATACCAGGAAAGGGAGATATCCATATCTCCCCACAGAAACCCAATAGTGGCACCATGTTTGGACTCTAGTTGTAGCCGGAACCTAGGCAGATCCGTTGGTTCCAGAACCATCTCCCTGTGACCTTCTGGACTGGAGCTATGAACGATAAAGGGTTTTGTGGGTCATTTACAGCCAGTCCAGCAGAGGGGGTAGACCCCTCCCAAAGGCCGGGAGGGGAGGGGCTGGCTACAGGTTAAAAGGCTTGTGCCAGCAAGCAGGCGTGTCTATTTCTGAAAGGGGGTCACATCGTGCAATGTGTTTGGAGTGACCTGCAACCGGCTGACATCACTGCCTTCGACGTGAATACAGATAAGAACTCATCACTACCCAAAGGACTCATATATCTGGTAAACTGACTTATTGTTCTGCTTAACCCTGTTGTACATATATCAACTATATTTGTAACCTCAGACCACTGTATATATTGTCTGTGTATATTGTGTTATATTTAGTGTGCCCTTAAGGCGATTAAATATATAATTTAATTTTGTGCTATCTTGTATCTCGGTCACGAATCCCCACGTCCGTGTTTCGGCCTAGTTATAAGCTACCGCGGGTTGGTTTCTCACCCTATATAATCCCGTTAGAGGACCGGGCTCATATCAAACGAGAAGCTGGTGGCAGATACCCGGGCTGAGACAGCGCTGTTTTCACTGCGGCAGTGAAAAGGCTCTCTTAGCTTGTTGCCTCTCTGTGCCCGCTTGGACAGGAGGTGTATGTGTAAACTGTACCAAGCTAACCTTACCTGCTCCTCGGGAGGGCGTAACGTCACGATTTGGTAACAAGTGACCATATTGCGTCTCGTGAGCTCGATGTAGGTGACGTTAAGTGGGCACGAGGCGCGGTATTAGTCACAGTAATGATATGGACAAACAGCAAAATAACGCTATACTGATAACCTCAGTAACAACCTTATTGTACATATCACCCACACAACACACAATTCTTTATCTTATAAAAAGACATGGCATGCTATAATGAGGAGAACATATACAATACTCACAGACCGGGCAGGAACAAATGATAGAAGAGGAAGGGACAAAGCATTTTGTAAGATGAAAGCTCTTACCTTACAGTGTTGTTTTTGGTCTGTCCTTTCCTTGACCACCTTTATCCACTTGAGGTGAGGTCCGCGGAAATTTTCCATCCAGGGACACCAAATTTGTTGGGGTCATTTTGTGAGTTCCAAAATCAGCTCGGAGTGAATGCGACAAACTCAGTATGTGAAACTGAGGCACTGCATTATTATTACAAAGGTTACATCTTTTATATCATAAGAGCAAAAAGAGGTATTTAGCCCATAGCTACACCAACCCCCCCAAAGGTAATAGAAACAAAATTGAAAAATAAAACATCTGCTAACTGCATGCTTATCTTTGCACTTCTGCATGGCTGGTACAGGATGCGCATCATAACATCTTAACTTGTTCTCCCGTTCTTAGTGATTTATCAAATAACTTGGTGTTCTTCCCCGAAGGTCCTGTAAAGGGCAAACATGGCGGTGCAGATACAAAATGGATTCCTGACCCTAACAATACTGACACCAAGACTGTACCTTGTTGATGAACGGTATGTGAGGAAAATCCATCTCTCCCACCGCCCTAGGGACAGGTTGGTGTATGAGGGCACACAAACTTCCCCCATCACCACCCCATGGAGCTGCAGGAAGAAACGGTCCCCAAAATGGAAAAAAGTTGTGGGTCAAAGCGAATTCTAAAAGTGTCAAGAGAAACTCACAAAACTGGTGTTCCAGGTCGGACAGTAGAAGAAAATATCGGGAGGCCTCCAAACCATTCTCATGCCTGTTCACATTGTAAAGCAATTCAACATCGCACATGACCAAAAATGTGCCAGATGTGCAATCCATCTTCCAAAGGATATCATTAGTGTCCTGAACGTACGAGGGAAGGGTCTTCATTAGTGGGCGCAGATAGTAGTCAGTCAGTCAGCAAGATAGGTAGGCATCAGCTATTAGTGCCAGAAACAATTGTCTGGCAAGAATGTCTGGCTTGTTTATGACTTTTTTCACAACATAAAAAACAAAGCCACCATAGGAAATTTCCGGTAAAAACCCTCCATTTGTTTCTGTGTAATAACACCATCATCAACAGAGTGTTCTAAAAGTTGAGCCAACTCACCCTTGATTCTGTGTAGGGGGTTAAACGTCAGTTGTTTATACATCATCGGGTTCCACAACTGCCTGAAAGCCTTCTTCTCATATAGGGGTTTTGGCCACAATACTACATTCCCAGTGTCACGAACCTTGGTCATGGTCGTGACTCCTTGGGAGCCATATGCAGTTGCCCGCGGTTTGGTGTTGTGTCAACCGCAGCTGGGGGCACTTAGTGGTTTGCCTCAGGTGCGGTTGCCGCGGACAACAGGCATGCGTGCGGTTGCCCTTGGCAACGTGTGTTTGTGTGCACTTCCTTTGTCTGTTTGTTGTGCACGAGGTCATGTTTGTATGCACTTAGACACCTCCCTTCACTTGCGGTTGTCCGCGGCAACGTCTGGTGTTGGGTGCATGTGGTGGCAGTGTCTCGGCCTGCTGGCTGTTCTTCAGGACACGGTTGCCACGCATGCCATTGCCGGCGGTAACAGGTGAGTGTGTTTGTGTGCTTTTCCCTTTGTGTGGCTTTACTACCCTGCCTGGTGTTGGAAGGGTTAACTCTTTTCTTTCTGTGTGAGCACTGGGTGTGTCTGACTGTTGGGTGTGGCTTCTTGGCCCTATAAAGCCTCAGTGGAAGCCAGTAGTCAGAGAGGGTGCTTCAGCCATGCTTGCTGGAGACATCCTCCTAGTTACTTTACCATCTGCCAGTGGGGGCCACCCTTCTGGTCATAAAATTATTGTTACACAGTGTTATCAAGGTGTGTGTGGGGTTTCCTTATTATTGCAGCTTATGGTCCTGGGTTCCTGTGTGATTTCTGGTGTGTGCTGTGTTCGTTGGTGTTCTGAACAGCAGCAACTGCACATGGGTTCCAGGTTTTGTTGTCTGTGGCAGGGGAGTGTTGTGTTGGTTGCATTTGCCTGTCACTGCCATAAGTTGTTTCTGTTTCACTTGTAGCTTGGCCACTTTAGACTCCTGTTTCTCTGTGTCCAGGAGGAACGGGCTGTCTACCCAGCTCCTAGCTCAGGGAACGACGGAGGGTCAGTAGGGATCGGAGGTTCCTGAGTATGGGCCCTCCTACCTTTAAGGGCGGCCCATGCAGCTAGGAGTCAGGGTCAGATTAGGGAAGCGCTAGGAGGTGACCTGCTCCCTAATTCTGTGGTTCTGGCCAAGTAGCAACCTTACCATCACCTGGCACCGCACGGCTGAGGGTTTTCCCCTTCCCCAGCCGTGACACCCGCCTTTTTTGGCCGGTTTCATAACTAGATCGTGCATTTGGCTTAGTTCTTAAATCACCTTGCTCATCTTAGGGGTACAATTATCAGGGGCGTCATTTAATGAGATCCTGTTAAATTCCTTACTGACCAATTGTATAAAAAGGTCAATGTTAGACTGCAGCGACAAAGAAGGAGAGTTAGAAGATTTCGGTAAGAGGTTGTTAGAAAACTTACTTTTTGGACTGACATGTTGTTCATCTAGTAAGGCCTATAGATTCTCAAGGGCCTCTTGTTCCACTTCAATCAAATTTGTCACCTCCCACAGAGGTGTAAGTCTTTGATGGCGGTAAATCGGTCAAAATTGACACACAAAATTGACATTATCATGTGACACGCTATGCGACTCGGAGGGGGAAAGAATTAACATACAAATTTCCCTGAACACAGGAAATGTCCCACTGAGGGGTTGTCTCAGTGACATAACATGCTCAAGGTACCGTAATTAACCTGTCTTATCATGTATTAACCCCCACTCAGGTGGAGGTGTTGAGTCTGGGTCTGACTTTTGTCCCCTCTAGCAATTTTGACCAGTTTACCATCAAAGACTGTTGCTTCAATTTGTACCTCAGGCAGCAGAAAGGCTAGGTGCTCGCCTGCCCCTTGCTACAAAGCACTAAAGGTAGGGGAGCCCAAGCTGAGGTCTTGCACTAGGGCCAATGAGCCTTTAGCTATGCCCCTAGTAGTGGCACATGAGCAGTTGCTGCACCAAATGCAGAAGCTGAACCACTGCCTTGTGCCGCTACTTAGAACTGTGGCGCAGGTGTAAGATTGTCAGGTAAGCAGCAAAGGAAGCTTTTTTACCATGGTGGACAGGCCTTCAAAGATGAAAAACTTGTTGATGAGAGAATTTGATTTTTACGAATAGATTTGCACATCTCCTGTTGAGCACATTATTTACCAGAGTTTTTTTCTGATCAATCTTCTACCAATGTTAAATGGCTTTGGTATAACGGGTCCTTCACACGTTGCCACTAGCGTTGCTCGAAGCATTCAAATCCGAATTTTCTTGTGCTTTGTGGTAATGAATCAGGTTTTCCTAAAATGACGGCTGCATGTGAAACTAAGTGTAGAGGAGACAAACCTGGGAACACAAGATCACCCATAATGTCGTGCAGCCAGCCAATCCACAGATGGCCATCCCCTATAATGTCTAAGCCCTATAAAACCATCATCCAGTGCGGTCTTTGCCATTGTCCCGTGAGCTGAGCATAGAGAAAGACATGGCAAGTGCTCATGCTGTTTCTAAAAATGATAGAAGAATTCTACAGGGGGACACTGCAGGGAGACTTATTTTGTGTCAGTTTTATTTATTTATTCCTACATTTACTTATTCCTACATCAGCCATGAACTAAAATATGTAATTCAATACCAGCAATATGGAAGCCTTTATTATTCCAGTGCCAGTATGCTACCCAATACCATCCAGTCTGCACCCCTTAGGGGGCCAGGTCTTAATGATGACCATCCTCATCTTTTGCTGGCTTTATTTCTTCCAAATCCTCCTTCAAAGTCTCCGTGTCCTAGAAAAGTCATCAAGATGCAGAGAGAGGAGGAGCTGGATGTTCCTGATGATATACTCTCATTGATATTAGATGATGTGGAAAAGGAGGATAAGCAGATGGCAGAAGAAGGGCTCCCACCTGTAGAGCAGGAGAGCGCTGGGGTTGGAAAAGTGGGTAGCCAGAGCTGACTAATATTTACTGTTTACTGTCCAAAAACCTGCAGGAGAGTACAGACAAGAACAGCAATAATATGCATATTGTCCCCGCACCTAACCAGCCAAACCCCATACCAACAACAGCCCCTGTTTGAAGGTGCCGCGTGGCCATTAACAATGAAGAAGGACTATACAGTGCGGTGTTCATTATTAAATGGAAAGGCAGCAGCAGGCTAATTGACCACTATGTTCTTCACAGCAGCGTGGCCGCTCCGTGTGGCCGTACCCTAAGGCAGAGTGACCTGTGTATACCTAATTTACATCGGTTTGTGACAAATTAATTCAGAACAAATCAAATTTCTTGGTGAACTTCTATGAAGTTGACGAATTTTTCAGAACTTCACTCATCTCTTTGCTCACACTAAATGCACCTGCTGTAGAGTTAGGCCCCTTGCAGACGAGCGAGTATTCCGCACGGGTGCAATGCGTGATGCGAATGCATTACATCTGCACGGAATCTGGACCCATTCATTTCAATGGGGCTGTGTATGTTTTTTACGCATTACTTGTAAGTAAGTGCGGAAGCGGTGGGATTTTAACGATGGTTGCTAAGAGATGTTGCTTGTAAAAATTCATTTTTTTATCACACGCGTGCAAAACACATTAAAATCGTATTGCACCTGTGCGATAAAAACTAAACAACTGAACACGATCACAAACAAAACTGTATGTACTTGCTTGCAAAATCGCTAATTTTTCACTGAACGCATCTGGACCTAATCCGCACACGCTCGTCTGCAAGGGGCCTTATGAAGTTAGCTGTCCGCATCTGCACTTTCGTTCTGCGGGCTTGCAAAAAAATAGAACATTATAGTGCTGGCCACTATAAGGCATTTCTATTATAGTGCTGGCCATGTGTGGTTCGCAAAATGCGGAAGGCACATGGCCGGTGTCCATGTTTTGAGGATCCGCAATTTGAGGATCCGCAATTTGCGGACCGCAAACCAGTTGCCGACGTGTAAATGAACCGTTATCTGATGTTTCCAAATCTGAGGCCAAAGGTGTCTCTGAAGTTTCTTTGCACTTTGCTCAAGCCCATACTGGCTATATTGCCAAGTACCTCTTGGCCTTAATTGGAAACAAGATCTAATTAAAGAACTTTCATCTTATTAATATGGTGCATAATTACTTTTTTAAAGTCCATTTTCTGTGATTGTGAAATTTTTCTTTTTCTTTTCTTTTTATTGTTTTTTTCATTGCCTGTAAGGGGTTAATAGTTTAAATTACTTTGTCACGTTACCTCCCAACCGTCCCAGATCCGGTAGGACAGTCCCAGATTTCAGTGGCTGTCCCGCTGTCTCGGTACAGGGGAGGTATGTCCCGCTCTTAGGCAGCTGTACCTGCTTCCATACGAAGCAGAGACAGTTGCCTGTAATGATGAAGCAGAGAGCCATCGCCGGCATTTGCTCCCTGCTTCATCATTCCTCCCCCCTGCCGGCTCTCCACTCCTCTGGTCTGTGCAGGGAATGGGGCTGGCTGGCAGTCAGCCTCTGCACCTCCTCCTGTGAGGGGGCACACAATTGGGCATATTATTGGGGCAAAGCTGGGCATACTTCCGTGAGGAGGCACATAACTGGGCATATTACAAGGGGCACAGCTGGGCATAATTCTATGAGGGGGCACACAATTGGGCATATTATTGGGGCAAAGCTGGGCATACTTCCGTGAGGCGGCACATAACTGGGCATATTACAAGGGGCACAGCTGGGCATAATTATGTGAGGGAGCACACAATTGGGCATATTATTGGGGCAAAGCTGGGCATACTTCCGTGAGGCGGCACGTAACTGGATATATTACGGGGGGCACAGGTGGGTAAAACTCTGTGAGTCGTCTCATAACTGGGCATACTACTGTCAGGGGGCACAGCTGGGCATATTACTATGAGGGGGCCCATATCTGGGCATCGCTATTGTGAGGGGGCACATATCTGGGCATCGCTACTGTGAAGGGGGACATATCTGGGTATCGCTACTGTGAGGAGGCACATATCTGAGCATTGCTACTATGAGGAGGCACATCTTTGGGCAATGCTACTGTAAGGAGGCACATATCTGGGCATAACTATTGTGAAGGAGGCACAATGTGGGCATAAATACTGTGCGGTGGCATAAAGGAGGAATCATTACTATTGGGGGGCATTTAGGGGACTGGGTTGGATTAGGCGTATAGTTATGTTTTGGTTGGAGTTAGAGGCATGGCCTAGTGCGCTTCAGGCACCGCACATTGTGTAATTCTTTGTTCATTTTCGAAGTTGGGAGGTACAATCCTCGGCCGTGTGGCCACTGACTACACAGTGGTTTTCCATCTCTATCGGGATCAGCTCCCCAAAACACCACACAGTGCTTACCCCACACAGGGTTAGAGGGTCCTGGCTCCCACAGACCTTGGCACAGCCTGCTTCTTCCCCAGGCTGAGAGCCCTATTGAAAGAGTTCAGCCCAGATTTACCTGAGCTCCTCAGATGGCTGCTGATTACCTCTCATTACCAGCCTGGCTGATGCACACAGAGGGAAAACCCTAGTTCCCAAGTCTTTTTTGTTCTCACCCTGCTTCCTCTGGGTGAGATACACTATTTATATGGCCCTCCTATGGCTCTCTGGCAGCTGCACTGCCACAATACATATAGTCCTAAGAAAGTTGGACATTTGGATCTCTTTATGGCAGATTTATGAATATTTAGTATTTATACCAGTGTGTCATAAAAATGTACACAATTGAGAGAGGCAGCTGTGCCACTTTTACCACACATACAAATGCTGTACGACTCGAGTTCTACTTATTGACAGTATGAAAAATGTCATTGTTTTCAGTGGACATTAGCATGTACCCAGGGCACAGAGGAGGGATCCTGGAAACCAAGAAGTTCCTAAACTGTTTTCACACAAATGAGGTTGGTATCTCACAAATATCTCCTATGTTGTGAAATACTCTGTTTACTGAGAATTATGTTAAGCAATGTTTTCATTTTTGAAAATTCCAGACTATGGTGGTATTCTGCAGGCTGTGAAAGTGTAACCGTCATGTTTTCATAAAAAAAAAAAAATATTTTTTAGCTAATATGTTACTGCTGCTGCATCATTATGCATAATGCAATCTTTAGTTTCTTCACATACCACTATTTTCTCTCCCCTCATACTCACTGGCTTTATCCAGCAGCTTTCTGCAAGATTGGATTTCTGAGAGACACGTCTCCTCACTCTGAAGCCTAATGCAGGCATGCAATGTGAAGGACCGCCCCTCTGTCTTCTGTTTACACTAAGGGGAAGACAGAAAAGCCCTAGCAACAAGTGGCGTACCACCAATATAGGCAGACCACGCCATTGCTATGGGACCCGCAGCACAGGGGGGCCCGGGGCGCATGGAAGGCCCCACCCCCTCCCCGTTTACTGTGCACAAACAGTGAGTAGTTATTTTGCGGCGCAGGAACGGCCGCTCTTGTGGTCCAGAGCGAACCCCTCCCCGCTGACCTGAATGATCCGGCCGGGCTGCGGCTGCGTTGTATTTCATACTAGTCAATCAATTGCTGGGCTGGCACAGGCCGCTCAACTACAAACAGAGGAGCGAATCAGGGAGGCGACTCGTACTGCACCCTGCACGGGCCCTGCGTGTCATCTTTCCTCGCCGCCCGCCTGTCTGAAGACTAGTCATCTGCCCTGCTGACAGCAAGTGCAGTGTCTAGTGAGTGCAGCCCCCGGCCCAGACTGAAGGACCGCTCCTGACCGGAAGGGGAGGGAGGGGGAGGGCTCATAGAGGACAGTCTGCTTTTCTCCTACTCTGTCCTCTATGAGGCTCTATGAGTCCCCCCCAACCTCTAATGCCCCCCCAAAATGCCCAGGGAGGGAGTAGAAGGAAAGCACACTGTCCTCTATGAGCCCCCCCCCACTGAGTCCTCTATAAGCCCTCCAACCCCTAATGTCCCCCAAAATGCCCAGGGGGAGAAGGAGGAAAGCACACTGTCCTCTATGAGCCCCCTGAGTCCTCTATGAGCCCCGCCAAATCCTAATGCCCCCCATTCCCCCAAAATGCCCTGTGTATGTATACATTTCTTTATTGGCAAATGGGGGTTTGGCAGGGGAGGGGCCAGGACAGGAGGTGGGATGGGCCAGGGGTGGGTATTTAGGGGGCAGAGTTAGGGGGCCCAATTCAGATTCTTGCTATGGGGCCCAGTGATTTCTATGTATGCCCCTGCTAGCAACGGTCTTTTAAAGGACCAGTGGAAAGGGACAGGGGACATTAATGAAAGCTGTTATTATAAATTAATTACAGATCTTTTGGAAATCGATAACAGATTAAGGCCTCATTTTCTTTCCGTGTCTGTTCCATTTTTCTTTTGCGGATCCATATTTTGCAAACCACAAAATACATACGGTCGTGTGCATGAGGCCTAACTCAGGTATACATGCCTATCAATTAAAAAATATGATAGTTCCACTTTAATGGCAGTATTAACTTGCCACTAACTGGTGGTATTATGTGGGCTGCTGTTGTCTAAAATGGGAAATGGAACAAAACTAGAGTTGAGCGAACACCTGGATGTTCGGGTTCTAGAAGTTCGGCCGAACTTCCCGAAAATGTTCGGTTTCGGGATCCGAACTCGACCCGAATTTTGCCCCGAACCCATTGAAGTCAATGGGGACCTGAACTTTTCGGCACTAAAAAGGCTTGTAAAATAGCCCAGGGAAGGGCTAGAGGGCTGCAAAAGGCAGCAAAATGTAGGTAAATCCCCAGCAAACAAATGTGGATAGGGAAATGAATTAAAAAACAGCAACAGGCCTCTGTGAGATATTTAGGCCCCGGCACCCAGACAGAGGAGAGAGGTCCCATAGCAAAGAATCAGGCTTCATGTCACCCACCACTGGAACAGGCCACTGTGAGATATTTTTAGGCCCCGGCACCCAGACAGAGGAGAGAGGTCCCATAGCAGAGATTCAGGCTTCATGTCACCCACCACTGGAACAGGCCATTGTCAGATATTTTTAGGCCCCGGCACCCAGACAGAGGAGAGAGGTCCCATAGCAGAGATTCAGGCTTCATTTCATAGCAGAGAATCTGGCTTCATGTCATAGCAGAAAATCAGGCTTTATGTCACCCACCACTGGAACAGGCCACTGTGAGATATTTAGGCCCCGGCACCCAGACAGAGGAGAGAGATCCCATAGCAGAGAATCAGGCTTCATGTCATATCAGAGAATCAGGCTTCATGTCACCCACCACTGGAACAGGCCACTGTGAGATATTTTTAGGCCCAGGCACCCAGACAGAGGAGAGAGGTCCCATAGCAGAGAATCAGGCTTCATTTCACCCACCACTGGAACAGGCCACTGTGAGATATATATATATTTTTTTTTATATTGACAATTTTTATTGATTTTAACTGTGAGATATTTAGGCCCCGGCACCCAGACAGAGGAGAGAGGTCCCATAGCAAAGAATCAGGCTTCATGTCACCCACCACTGGAACAGGCCACTGTCAGATATTTTTAGGCCTCCGGCACCCAGACAGAGGAGAGAGGTCCCATAGCAGAGAATCAGGCTTCATGTCATAGCAGAGAATCAGGCTTCATGTCACCCACCACTGGAACAGGCCACTGTGAGATATTTAGGCCCCGGCACCCAGACAGAGAAGAGAGGTCCCATAGCAGAGAATCAGGCTTCATGTCACCCACCACTGGAACAGGCCACTGTGAGATATTTTTAGGCCCAGGCACCCAGACAGAGGAGAGAGGTTCCATAGCAGAGAATCAGGCTTCATATCACCCACCACTGGAACAGGCCACTGTGAGATATTTTTAGGCCCAGGCACCCAGACAGAGGAGAGAGGTACCATAGCAGAGAATCAGGCTTCATGTCACCCACCACTGGAACAGGCCATTGTCAGATATTTTTAGGCCCCGGGACCCAGACAGAGGAGAGGTTCATTCAACTTTGGGTTGCCCCGCAATATAATGGTAAAATTAAAAAAAGAGGATTGAATGAGGAAGTGCCCTGGAGTACAAGAATATATGGTTAAGGGGAGGTAGTTATAAATGTCTAATCTGCACAAGGGATGGACAGGTCCTGTGGGATCCATGCCTGGTTCATTTTTATGAACGTCAACTTGTCCACATTGGCTGTAGACAGGCGGCTGCGTTTGTCTGTAATGACGCCCCCTGCCGTGCTGAATACACGTTCAGACAAAACGCTGGCCGCCGGGCAGGCCAGCACCTCCAAGGCATAAAAGGCTAGCTCTGGCCACGTGGACAATTTAGAGACCCAGAAATTGAATGGGGCTGAACCATCAGTCAGTAAGTGGAGGGGTGTGCACACGTACTGTTCCACCATGTTAGTGAAATGTTGCCTCCTGCTAACACGTTCCGTATCAGGTGGTGGTGCAGTTAGCTGTGGTGTGGTGACAAAACTTTTCCACATCTCTGCTATGCTAACCCTGCCCTCAGAGGAGCTGGCCGTGACACAGCTGCGTTGGCGACCTCTTGCTCCTCCTCCTTGGCCTTGGGCTTCCACTTGTTCCCCTGTGACATTTGGGAATGCTCTCAGTAGCCCGTCTACCAACGTGTGCTTGTACTCGCTCATCTTCCTATCACGCTCCAGTGCAGGAAGTAAGGTGGGAACATTGTCTTTGTACCGTAGATCCAGCAGGGTGGCAACCCAGTAGTCCGCACACGTTAAAATGTGGGCAACTCTGCTGTCGTTGCGCAGGCACTGCAGCATGTAGTCGCTCATGTGTGCCAGGCTGCCCAGAGGTAAGGACAAGCTGTCCTCTGTGGGAGGCGTATCGTCATCGTCCTCTGTTTCCCCCCAGCCACGCACCAGTGATGGGCCCGAGCTGCGTTGGTTGCCACCCCGCTGTGAACATGCTTCAGCCTCATCCTCCTCCACCTCCTCCTCATCCTTGTCCTCCTCGTTCTCCAGTAGTGGGCCCTGGCTGGCCACATTTGTACCTGGCCTCTGCTGTTGCAAAAAACCTCCCTCTGAGTCACTTCGAAGAGACTGGCCTGAAAGTGCTAAAAATGACCCCTCTTCCTCCTCCTCCTCCTCCTCCTCCTGGGCCACCTCCTCTTCCATCATCGCCCTAAGTGTTTTCTCAAGGAGACCTAGAAGTGGTATTGTAACACTGATAACGGCGTCGTTGCCACTGGCCATGTTGGTGGAGTACTCGAAACAGCGCAACAGGGCACACAGGTCTCGCATGGAGGACCAGTCATTGGTGGTGAAGTGGTGCTGTTCCGCAGTGTGACTGACCCGTGCGCGCTGCAGCTGAAACTCCACTATGGCCTGCTGCTGCTCGCACAGTCTGTCCAGCATGTGCAAGGTGGAGTTCCACCTGGTGGGCACATCGCATATGAGGCAGTGAGCGGGAAGGCCGAAGTTACGCTGTAGCGCAGACAAGCGAGCAGAGGCAGGATGTGAACACCGGAAGCGCGCACAGACGGCCCGCACTTTATGCATCAGCTCTGACATGTCGGGGTAGTTGTGAATGAACTTCTGCACCACCAAATTCAGCACATGCGCCAGGCAAGAGATGTGCGTCAAACTGGCTAGTCCCAGAGCTGCGACGAGATTTCGCCCATTATCGCACACCACCAGGCCGGGCTTGAGGCTCACCGGCAGAAACCACTCGTCAGTCTGTTGTTCAATACCCCGCCACAACTCCTGCGCGGTGTGGGGCCTGTCCCCCAAACATATGAGTTTCAGAATGGCCTGCTGACGTTTACCCCGGGCTGTGCTGAAGTTGGTGGTGAAGGTGTGTGGCTGACTGGATGAGCAGGTGGAAGAAGAGGAGGAGGAAGACGAGTAGGAGGAGGAGGCTACAGGAGGCAAAGAATGTTGCCCTGCGATCCTTGGCGGCGGAAGGACGTGCGCCAAACAGCTCTCCGCCTGGGGCCCAGCCGCCACTACATTTACCCAGTGTGCAGTTAGGGAGATATAGCGTCCCTGCCCGTGCTTACTGGTCCACATATCTGTGGTTAGGTGGACCTTGCCACAGATGGTGTTGCGCAGTGCACACTTGATTTTATAGGATACTTGGTTGTGCAGGGAAGGCTGTGCTTTGACGGACACTAAATAACTTGACCAGCCACAGCAGTAACCACAGATTTAGCTGAATATAAATTGTAGGCCTAGTATTTAGGCCCTGGATGACAGGTATCCCTTTTACAGACAGAATTAGACTTGGAAATGCACGGTAGCGTGTGAAGTTATTGAGGATGACCCTATCAGCACCTTCAATGTAATATACCCTTTTATGGATAGATTTAAACTTGGCTTGCTACAGCAGAAACCACAGATTTAGGGAATTGCTAATTTGGGAATTGAATTTCAACCCAGAACAAAATATATCCTTTGCCAGACAGCAGACAGTATTACAATTGGCTAGCCACTGCTGAAACACCAGATTTAGGGTACTGCTATTTTAGCAATTGTATTTCACCCCTCAATAAAATAGCAAGCACAGCCAAGCCCCTGATGTAGGATATAGCAAAAAACAACAACACACTATTGATGGTTAAATGGACTTGGTGCCAGCTTGTGCTGGCGCACCACAAGACACAAAATGGCCGTCGATCACCCCAGAAAAAAGTAACAGAAAAACGGTCTGGGCAGCCTAAAAACAATGAGCAAGTAACTAGCAGAGGTTGAATGATACACAGCTGTACATCGATCACTTCAGTAATTGTTTTTGAAGAGTAAATCACTGCCTAATCTTGCCCTAACAGCAGCAGCTGCATCCTATCCCTACACTGATCAGAGCAGAGTGACGTGCGGTTCTACGTGACTCCAGCTTTAATAGAGGCTGGGTCACATGCTGCACTGGCCAATCACAGCCATGCCAATAGTAGGCATAGCTGTGATGGCCTCTTGGGGCAAGTAGTATGACGCTTGTTGATTGGCTGCTTTGCAGCCTTTCAAAAAGCGCCAAGAAAGCGCAGAACACCGAACCCGGACTTTTACGTAAATGATCGGGTTCGGGTCCGTGTCACGAACACCCTAAAATTCGGTATGAACCCGAACTATACAGTTCAGGTTCGCTCATCCCTAAACAAAACCCTATTTTGCTTTGGTCTCAGGGCCTTTTATAAAAATGAACATTGAATAGCTAAAATGCTGTGTTTTGTATAGCATAGTGGAATACACTTCAAGCACGGTGGCTCAGTGGTTAGCACTGGTGCCTTGCAGCGTTGGGGTCCTGAGGGTTGGAATCCCACCAAGGACAACTTCTGCATGGATTTTGTATGTTCTCCCTGTGTTTGTGTGAGTTTTCTCCCACACGCCAAAGACATACTGATAGGGAACTTAGATTGTGAGACCCATTAGGGAAAGCCTGATGCTAATGTCTGTAAAGTGCTGCAGAATATAGCAGCACTATATAAGTGCGTAAAATAACTAATAATCTGGTATCATTATTTATTTGACAAAAATGGAAAAATCATGTGTGAAGTTCTGAGTCCACCCCATGAATCAATCGCTTGTAGAACCAACTGTAGCAGAAAAGTAATAGTTTTCTGTATTTATTAGTCTCTCACATCATTCTGAAGGAATTTTGACCCTTCAGTTCATTGAGTTTGGGGACATTAGTTTACGCACAGCTCTCTTAAGTTTCCATATTTCAATTGGGTTGAGATCTGGCCTTTCACTGGGCCATTGCAACACCTTGATTTTTTTCTTTTTCAGCCATTCTATTGTGGATTTGCTGATGCCCTTAGAACTAGTGTTGAGCGTGAATATTCTAATCGCGAATTTTTATCAAGAATATCGGCACTTCAAAAATTAACGAAGATCTAGAATATAGTGCTATATCTTTTTTTTAGCACTAGATAAACCTATAGTCTTTTGTCACTTATTGTATATAGCTACTTTTATTCTTTATTAAACTCATTTACAATAAACATGGGCATATGGGAAAGACATGCAAATTAGCAGAATTTGCCTTGTTTTTCAGCTGAAACACTATTTGCATGTCTTTCCCATGTGCCCATGTTTATGCAAATGAGTTTACATGACAAAACAGTATAGAAAGATTATTGAATATAAATGTTAGGACAATTAGAAAACTGAAAATGTTTATGCAGCCCTCATAAGCAGTAAAAAAAGAGTTAGCTGGCATCCCCAAAAAATAATGATAATGATCTAGGTGCGCAGGTCCCTCAAGCCATCCTACAAAATTCATACAACTTTGATGATCACTGGCTCTCAAGTCTGTGTGGATAGAGAGCTGCTCTTGAATGTCTCATAGTGCACAAGGCTGCCATTGTAAGGTATGCTGACTGTACCTGTCTCATGGATAGGTTGTTGGTTTGCACATACCCAGCTTTTGGCATATAGCGTTTGTGTGATTGTACACTCACCTAAAGAATTATTAGGAACACCTGTCTGAAGGTTCTCATTTATCCAGGTCATGGTATATATCTGTAAAGAATAAATCAAGGCAACTGGACGTACTGTAGATTTCTTCAAAACGTTTCACTCGTTCTTCCAACGAGCTTTCTCAATTCTGAGTGATTGTACAAAATTCTGGGAATAAATATGTAACTGAATCCACATCTGGTAATTATACCCAGCATTGTGTCAAAGGTGTTGATTCCATTATCCTAATTGGAGTCAGTAGGTGATAAAGACTTCCCAGAAAAAGGTGTCAAGACAGCATTGTATGTGGCAGATAATAGATGTCTAACCCCCCCACCTCTATTCAAGCTTGGCTTCCCCATTTTTATGTAGATGGCCTCCTTCACGCCTCGTTTGTACCAATCGGCCTCCTTATCCAAAACACGTACTTGACTGTATTCAAAGGTGTGACCTGTTCCTTTTAGATGTAAGTACACGGCTGAATCTTGACCAGAGGTTTTGGCTCTTCTATGCTGAGCCATACGCTAATGTAGTTGTTGTTTTGTTTCGCCGATATACAGTTCTGAGCATTCCTCATTGAACTGGACTGCGTACACAATGTTGTCCATCTTGTGTTTAGGTGTTTAGAGGTGGGGGGGTTAGACATATATTGTCTGCCACATACAATGCTGTCTTGACACCTTTTTCTGGGAAGTCTTTATCACCTACTGACTCCAATTAGGATAATGGAATCAACACCTTTGACCCAATGCTGGGTATAATTACCAGATGTGGATTCAATTACATATTTATTCCCAGAATTTTGTACAATCACTCAGAATTAAGAAAGCTCGTTGGAAGAACGAGTGAAACGTTTTCAAGAAATCTACAGTACGTCCAGTTGCCTTGATTTATTCTTTACAGATATATTAGGAACACCTGTTCTATTTCTCATTAATGCGATTATCTAGTCAACCAATCACATGGCAGTTGCTTCAATGCATGTAGGGTTGTGGTCCTGGTCAAGACAATCTCCTGAACTCCAAACTGAATGTCAGAATGGGAAAGAAAGGTGGTTTAAGCAATTTTGAGCGTGGCGTGGTTGTTGGTGCCAGACGGGCCGGTCTGAGTATTTCACAATCTGCTTAGTTACTGGGATTTTCACGCACAACCATTTCTAGGGTTTACAAAGAATGGTGTGAAAAGGGAAAAACATCCAGTATGCGGCAGTCCTGTGAGCGAAAATGCCTTGTTGATGCTAGAGGTCAGAGGAGAATGGGCCGACTGATTAAAGCTGATAGAAGAGCAACGTTGACTGATATAACCACTCATTACAACCGAGGTATGCAGCAAAGCATTTGTGAAGCCACAACACGCACAACCTTGAGGCGGATGGGCTACAACAGCAGAAGACCCCACCGGGTACCACTCACCTCCACTACAAATAGGAAAAAGAGGCTAAAATTTGCACAAGCTCACCAAAATTGGACTGTTGAAGACTGAAAAATGTTGCCTGGTCTGATGAGTCTCGATTTCTGTTGAGACATTCAAATGGTAGAGTCCGAATTTGGCGTAAACAGAATGAGAACATGTATCCATCATGCCTTGTTACCACTGTAGTAGTGTAATGGTGTGGGGGATGTTTTCTGGGCACACTTTAGGCCCCTTAGTGCCAATTGGCCATCGTTTAAATGCCACGGGCTACCTGAGCATTGTTTCTGACCATGTCCATCCCTTCATGACCACCATGTACCCATCCTCTGATGGCTACTTCCAGCAGGATAATGCACCATGTCACAAAGCTCGAATCATTTCAAATTGGTTTCTTGAACATGACAATGAGTTCACTGTACTAAAATGGCCCCCACAGTCACCAGATCTCAACCCAATAGAGCATCTTTGGGATGTGGTGGAACGGGAGCTTCATGCCCTGGACGTGCATCCCTCAAATCTCCATCAACTGCAAGATGCTATCCTATCAATATGGGCCAACATTTCTAAAGAATGCTATCAGCACCTTGTTGAATCAGTGCCACGTAGAATTAAGGCAGTTCTGAAGGCAAAAGGGGGTCCAACACCGTATTAGTATGGTGTTCCTAATAATTCTTTAGGTGAGTGTATGTTATAGGTAATGAAATTGCGTGCGCACTATGTGCATATTACATTGGTGATTTTTGAAATCAAGAATATTCAGCTAAAAATTCACAAAATATCGTGAATTTGAATATTGCCAATGCCGCTCATCACTATTTAGAACCATTTTCCTGTTGCATGATCCAGTTTCATCCAAACTTTAATTGTTGTATAGATGTTCTCACATTTGACTCTAAAAGACTTTGGTGTACAGAGGAGTTTATGGTCAACTCAATGACTGCAAGGTGCCTTGGTCCTGTGGCTGTGATTTTCACCAAATGTGGCGTGTTATGTCTCCATTTTCGTCTTATGTCCAAAGAACATTGTTCCAGAAGTCTTGTGTAGTGTTAATCGAGCATGCTCGGCCGAACACCAGTTTGGCTCGAGCATCTCGATGCTTGGCACATGGCAGTATTAAGCTGAATAACGCATGTGCTCGATCGCAATGCTCGAGTTTCCTCCCCGCACGATTGTTGGCTGCTACGCAGCCAATAAATGAGCAGGTAAGTACTGTCATTCAATGTAATGCCGTAGCAATGTTGGTTACTGGCATTACAGTGATTGGCTGGCCGGAACGCGTCATCGAGTGCTATATAGCATCCGATGACATGTGTTCAGCTCAGTGTTAGTCAGGGAGAACTGTGCTGAAGAAGGGAAAGATAGTGTAGAGAGTGAATAATTTTTTGTAAGTTTAAAACTTGTCAGAGACCCTAAGGTCCTTTTAAGGACTATTGTTGTGTGTGGCAGCAGCAATATATATTTTTAGCGCAACCTGCGTGCATTAGTTGCGCTACATCTCCTGTGTAACGTGTGCACATCCAAAAAATATCACTGACATCCAGTGTACTTTTTCTGTAGACAGTGTCCGCTGCGGACAGTGACATTACCTGGGGTACATCTTCTGTGTAACGTTTCCATATTCACAATACCTGTGACATTCTCTGTAATTTTATATTAGCCGCTGCTGACATCTGTAACACCCCAGAGTTGTGTTACTACCGTCCGGCCGTACCCAGGTAGGAGACACCGTGACACAACTACCACAAAACTATAGAGACATTATAGGCCATTACACCACTCTGGCATTCCTAATCTGGGACGTGCGTTATAACACCTTGAAAGGGCCCTGGGGTAGTACCCTGCGCACGCTGCATTTGGCATCACGACAAATACAGAATATTATCCACCCGTACCTGGACACTGCACATCAGCAATAGTTAGGCCGCTGCAGACAGCATCATTATCTGTGCTACATCTCGTGTGTAACGTGTGCGCATCCCAAAAATATCTGTGATATAGCTTGCTGCTTTTTCGACGTCCATTTCTGTGATTGTGACATTTTTCTTTTTATTGTTTTTTTCATTGCCTGTAAGGGGTTAATAGTTTAAATTATTTGAATATAATCCCTCCCACCCAATGTCAACCAGCTTTATTGTCACTTTACCTCCCAACCGTCCCAGATCCGGTGGGACAGTCCCAGATTTCAGTGGCTGTCCGCTGTCTCGGTACAGGGGAGGTATGTCCCGCTCTTAGCCAGCTGTACCTGCTTCCATAGGAAGCAGAGACAGTTGCCTGTAATGATGAAGCAAAGAGCCATCGCCGGCATTTGCTCCCTGCTCCATCGTTCCTCCCCCCAGCCTCTGCACCTCCTCCTTCACAGACCAGAGCAGCCGATGTCCTGCTGATACTGCTAGGAACAAGTTGAGTATGTGGAGTAAATTTTTTTTTTTTTACTTGCTGTGAGGGGGCACAGCTGGGCATAATTCTGTGAAGGAGCACATAACAGGACATAGTACTAGGGGCACAGCTGGGTATAATTCTGTGAGGGGGCACATCATTGGGCATATTACTGGGGGCACAGCTAAGCATAATTCCGCGAGGCGGCACATAACTGGGCATATTACTGTGAGGGGGCACAGCTGGGCATATTACTATGAGGAGGCCCATATCTAAGCATCGCTATTGTGAGGGGGCACATCTCTGGACTTTGCTACTGTAAGGGGGCACAAATCTGGGCATTGCTACTGTGAAGGAGGCACAATGTAGGCATAAATTCTGTGCGGTGGCATAAAGCTGTGCGGTGGCATAAAGAAGGAATAATTACTATTGGGGGGGGGGGCATTTAGGGGACTGGGTGGGGATTAGGCGTATAGTTATGTTTTGGTTGGAGTTAGAGGCATGGCCTAGTGCGCTTCACGCACCGCACATTGTGTAACTCTTTGTTCATTTTCGAAGTTGGGAGGTATGTATGTAACCCATAAACATAAATCCTTGGCCGTGTGCCCACTGACTACACAGTGGTTTTCCCTCTCTATTGGGATCTGGGTTTACCACTTAGCTCCCCAAAACACCAAACAGTGCTTACCCCACACAGAGTTAGAGGGTCCTGGCTCCCATAGGCCTTGGCACAGCCTGCTTCTTCCCCAGGCTGAGAGCCCTATTGAAAAAGTTCAGCCCAGATTTACCTGAGCTCAGGGTCGGCGCCACCTGTAAGGTGACCTAGGCAGCTGCCTAGGGCGCAATTTAGCAGGGGGTGCTGTCCCCGTGCGGTTTAAAAAAAAAGCGTTGGTTAAGTGGCGGCCGTGCCGGTCCTGCCGCGAGCTTTTTTTTAAAGTACGGCGGCGGGCCCTCCCCCGCACCAGGCGGCTGCCGCACTGCCCTGGCTGGCGCGTCTATGAATGTGCCCCGCCCGGGCGCAGCCTGAAGAGAGGGACTGACAGGAGGGAAGCACCTCTAATGTAGCGTGGACAAGCTCTGTTCGGTCCACGGTACAGGAGCTTTTGTTTCCTGTACCCGGCCGGACTGACAGGAAGTGCTCACTTAGTGTGCACTTCCTTTCAGTCCGGCGGGGTACAGGAAACGAATGCTCCTGTACCGCAGACCGAACAGAGCTCGGCCACGCTACACTAGAGCTGGAGGAATGAGAGTGACAAGGGAGGGGGGAATGAGAGTGACAAGGGAGGGGGGAATGAGAGTGACAAGGGAGGGGGAGAAGAGAGTGACAAGGGAGGAGGGGGGAGAAGAGAGTGACAAGGGAGGAGGGGGGAAAAGAGAGTGACAAGGGGGGGGGGAGAAAAGAGTGACAAGGGGGGGGGAATGAGAGTGACAAGGGAGGGGGGGAATGAGAGTGACAAGGGGGGGTGAGAGTGACAAGGGAGGGGGGGGAATGAGAGTGACAAGGGAGGGCGGGAGAAGAGAGTAACAAGGGAGGGAGGGGGGAGAAAAGAGTACAAGGGAGGGAGTGACAAGGGAGTGGGGGAATGAGAGTGACAAGGGGGGGTGAGAGTGACAAGCGAGGGGGGGATAAGAGTGACAAGGGAGGGAGGGGGGAGAAGAGAGTGACAAGGGTGGGGGTAGAAAAGAGTGACAAGGGAGGGAGGGGGGATAAGTGAGTGACAAGGGAGGGGGGAGAAAAGAGTGACAAGGGAGGGAGGGGGGAGAACAGAGTGACAAGGGAGGGAGGGGGGAGAAGAGAGTGACAAGGGAGGGAGGGGGGAGAAGATAGTGACAATGGAGGGGGGAGAAGAGAGTGACAATGGAGGGGGGAGAAGAGAGTGACAAGGGAGGGGGAGAAGAGAGTGACAAGGGGAGGTGAGAAGATAGTGACAAGGGAGGGGGGAGAAGAGAGTGACAAGTGAAGGGGGGAGAAGAGAGTGACAAGGGAAGGGGGAGAAGAGAGTGACAAGGGAGAGGAGGGGGGAGAAGAGGTGACAAGGGAGGGGAGAAGAGAGTGACAAGGGAGGGGGGGAGAAGAGAGTGACAAAGGAGGAGGGGGGAGAAGAGAGTGACAAGGGAGGGAGGGGGGAGAAGAGAGTGACAAGGGAGGGAGGGGGGCGAAGAGAGTGACAAGGGAGGGGGGGGGAGAAGAGAGTGACAAGGGAGGGGGGAGAAGAGAGTGACAAGGGAGGGGGAGAAGAGAGTGACACGGGAGGAGGGGGGAGAAGAGAGTGACAAGGGAGGGGGGAGACGAGAGTGACAGGGAGGAGGGGGGAGAAGGAGGTGTGACAAGGGAGGGGGGAGAAGAGAGTTGACAAGGGAGGGGGGGAGAATGAGAGTGACAAGAGAGGGAGAGAAGGGAGGAGTGACAAAGGAGGAGGGGGAAGAAGAGTGACAAAGGAGGAGGGGGAGAAGAGAGTGACAAGGGAGGGAGGGGGGGAGAAGAGAGTGACAAGGGAGGGAGGGGGAGAAGAAGAGAGTGACAAGGGAGGGAGGGGGGGAGAAGAGAGTGACAAGGGAGGGGGGGAGAAGAGAGTGACAAGGTAGGGGGGAGAGAAGAGAGTGACAAGGGAGGAGGGGGTGAGAAGAGTGTGCCAAGGGAGGGAGGGGGGAGAAGAGAGTGACAAGGGAGGGGGGGAGAAGAGAGTGACAAAGGAGGAGGGGGGAGAAGAGCGTGACAAGGGAGGGAGGGGGGAGAATAGAGTGACAAGGGAGGGAGGGGGGAGAAGAGAGTGACAAGGGAGGGGGGAGAAGAGAGTGACAAGGGAGGGGGGAGAAGAGAGTGACAAGGGAGGGGGGAGAAGAGAGTGACAAGGGAGGAGGGGGGAGAAGAGTGTGACAAGGGAGGGGGGAGAGAAGAGAGTGACAAGGGAGGGGGGAGAAGAGAGTGACAAGGGAGGGAGGGGGAGAAGAGAGTGACAAGGGAGGGAGGGGGGGAAGAGAGTGACAAGGGAGGGAGAGGGGAGAAGAGAGTGACAAGGGAGGGAGGGGGGAGAAGAGAGTGACAAGGGGGGGGGGTGAGCAGACGAGAGTGACAAGGGAGGGAGGGGGAGAAGAGAGTGACAAGGGAGGAGGGGGGAGAAGAGTGTGACAAGGGAGGGGGGAGAAGAGAGTGACAAGGGAGGGGGGGAGAAGAGAGTGACAAAGGAGGAGGGGGGAGAAGAGAGTGACAAGGGAGGGAGGGGGGAGAAGAGAGTGACAAGGGAGGGGGGGAGAAGAGAGTAACAAGGGAGGGAGGGGGGAGAAAAGAATGACAAGGGAGGGAGGGGGGAGAGAAGAGAGTGACAAGGGAGGGAGGGGGAGAAGAGATTGACAAGGGAGTCCCCACAGCCAGACTGCAGCCAGAGACCAGATCATCTTATTGTCCTGGTGGTAAGTAGACAATGAAATATGTATATTATTTAATTGTTTAGTTATTAATTGGGATGAGCGAACCCGAACTGTATAGTTCGGGTTCGTACCGAATTTTGGGGTGTCCGTGACACGGACCCGAACCCGAACATTTTAGAAAAAGTCCGGGTTCGGGTTCGGTGTTCGTCGCTTTAGCAGCCAATCAACAAGCGTCATACTACTTGCCCCAAGAGACCGTCACAGCCATGCCTACTATTGGCATGGCTGTGATTGGCCAGTGCAGCATGTGACCCAACCTCTATTTAAGCTGGAGTCACGTAGCGCCGCACGTCACTCTGCTCTGATCAGTGTAGGGAGAGGTTGCAGCTGCGACGTTAGGGCGAGATTAGGCAGTGATTAACTCCTCCAAAAGACTTAATTCAGTGATCGATCTACAGCTGTGGATCATTGAACTGCTGCTATTCAACTGCTCACTGTTTTTAGGCTGCCCAGAGCGTTTTTCATTCACTTTTTTCTGGGGTGATCGGCGGCTATTTTGTGTCTTGTGGTGCGCCAGCACAAGCTGCCACCAAGTACATTTAACCATCAATAGTGTGGTTATATTTTGGCTATATCCTACATCAGGGTCAAGCTGTCACCAAGTGCATTTAACCATCAATAGTGTGGTTATTTTTTGGCTATATACTACATATGGGGCAAGCTGTCACCAAGTGCATTTAACCCTCAATTGTGTGGTTGTTTTTTGGCTATATCCTACATATGGGGCAAGCTGTCACCAAGTGCATTTAACCATCAATAGTGTGGTTATTTTTTGGCTATATCCTACATATGGGGCAAGCTGTCACCAAGTGCATTTAACCATCAATAGTGTGGTTATTTTTTGGCTATATCCTACATCAGGGTCAAGCTATCACCAAGTGCATTTAACCCTCAATAGTGTTTTTTTTTGTTGGGCTATATCCTACATATGGGGCAAGCTGTCACCAAGTGCATTTAACCATCAATAGTGTGGTTATTTTTTGGCTATATCCCACATCAGGGGCAAGCTGTCACCAAGTGCATTTAACCATCAATAGTGTGTTTTTTTTTGGCTATATCCTACATCAGGGGCTTGGCTGTGCTTGCTATTTTATTGAGGGGTGAAATACAATTGCCAAAATAGCAGTACCCTAAATCTGGTGTTTCAGCTGTGGCCAGCCAATTGTAATACTGTCTGCTGTCTGGCAAAGGATATATTTTTGTTCAGGGTTGAAATACAATTCCCAACTTAGCAATTTCCTAAATTAGTGGTTTCTGCTGTATCAGGCCTACTTTAAATCTATCCCTAAAAGGGTATATTAGATTCAAGGTGCAGATAGGGTCATTCTCAATAACTTCACACACACGCTACTGTGCATTTCCAAGTCTAATTCTGTCTGTAAACGTATACCTTTCACCCAGCGCCTAAATACTAGGCCTCAAATTTACATTCATCTAAATCTGTGGTTATTGCTGTGGCTGGTCAAGTTATTTAGTGTCCGTCAAAGCACAGTTTTTGTTCTGGGTTGAAATACAATTCCCAATTTAGCAATTTCCTAAATTAGTGGTTTCTGCTGTATCAGACCTACTTTAAATCTATCCCTAAAAGGGTATATTAGATTCAAGGTGCTGATAGGGTCATCCACAATAACTTCATACGCTACTGTGCATTTCCAAGTCTAATTCTGTCCGTAAACGTATACCTGTCATCCAGCGCCTAAATACTAGGCCTCAAATTTATATTCAGCTAAATCTGTCGTTACTGCTGTGCCTTTATTAGTGTAATACGGTACCTAAATAGATAGCCAGATAGTGTTAGGTGTCTGTCTGTAAAAAATGGCCTGAATTTGAATTCAATACATTGGGCCAAATAATATTTTTGTTATTGTGGTGAACGGTAACAATGAGGAAAACATCTAGTAAGGGACGCGGACGCGGACATGGTCGTGGTGGTGTTAGTGGACCCTCTGGTGCTGGGAGAGGACGTGGCCGTTCTGCCACAGCCACACGTCCTAGTGTACCAACTACCTCAGGTCCCAGTAGCCGCCATAATTTACAGCGATATTTGGTGGGGCCCAATGCCGTTCTAAGGATGGTAAGGCCTGAGCAGGTACAGGCATTAGTCAATTGGGTGGCCGACAGTGGATCCAGCACGTTCACATTATCTCCCACCCAGTCTTCTGCAGAAAGCGCACAGATGGCGCCTGAAAACCAAGCCCATCAGTCTGTCACATCACCCCCATGCATACCAGGGAAACTGTCTGAGCCTCAAGTTATGCAGCAGTCTCTTATGCTGTTTGAAGACTCCAGCTGGCAGGGTTTCCCAAGGGCATCCACCTAGCCCTTCCCCAGCGGTGGAAGACATAGAATGCACTGACGCGCAACCACTTATGTTTCCTGATGATGAGGACATGGGAATACCACCTCAGCACGTCTCTGATGATGACGAAACACAGGTGCCAACTGCTGCGTCTTTCTGCAGTGTGCAGACTGAACAGGAGGTCAGGGATCAAGACTGGGTGGAAGACGATGCAGGGGACGATGAGGTCCTAGACCCCACATGGAATGAAGGTCGTGCCACTGACTTTCACAGTTCGAGGAAGAGGCAGTGGTGAGACCGAGCCAACAGCGTAGCAAAAGAGGGAGCAGTGGGCAAAAGCAGAACACCCGCCGCCAAGAGACTCCGCCTGCTACTGACCGCCGCCATCTGGGACCGAGCACCCCAAAGGCAGCTTCAAGGAGTTCCCTGGCATGGCACTTCTTCAAACAATGTGCTGACGACAAGACCCGAGTGGTTTGCACGCTGTGCCATCAGAGCCTGAAGCGAGGCATTAACGTTCTGAACCTTAGCACAACCTGCATGACCAGGCACCTGCATGCAAAGCATGAACTGCAGTGGAGTAAACACCTTAAAAACAAGGAAGTCACTCAGGCTCCCCCTGCTACCTCTTCTGCTGCTGCCGCCTCGGCCTCTACTGCTGCTGCCGCCGCCTCGGCCTCTTCCTCCGCCTCTGGAGGAATGTTGGCACCTGCCGCCCAGCAAACATGGGATGTACCACCAACACCACCACCTGCGTCACCAAGCATCTCAACCATGTCACACGCCAGCGTTCAGCTCTCCATCTCACAAACATTTGAGAGAAAGCATAAATTCCCACCTAGCCACCCTCGATCCCTGGCCCTGAATGCCAGCATTTCTAAACTACTGGCCTATGAAATGCTGTCATTTAGGCTGGTGGACACAGACAGCTTCAAACAGCTCATGTCGCTTGCTGTCCCACAGTATGTTGTTCCCAGCCGGCACTACTTCTCCAAGAGAGCCGTGCCTTCCCTGCACAACCAAGTATCCGATAAAATCAAGTGTGCACTGCGCAACGCCATCTGTGGCAAGGTCCACCTAACCACAGATACGTGGACCAGTAAGCACGGCCAGGGACGCTATATCTCCCTAACTGCACACTGGGTAAATGTAGTGGCGGCTGGGCCCCAGGCGGAGAGCTGTTTGGCGCACGTTCCTTCCGCCGCCAAGGATCGCAGGGCAACATTCTTTGCCTCCTGTTGCCACCTCCTCCTACTCGGCTTCCTCCTCCTCTTCTTCCACCTGCTCATCCAGTCAGCCACACACCTTCACCACCAACTTCAGCACAGCCCGGGGTAAACGTCAGCAGGCCATTCTGAAACTCATATGTTTGGGGGACAGGCCCCACACCGCACAGGAGTTGTGGCGGGGTATAGAACAACAGACCGACGAGTGGTTGCTGCCGGTGAGCCTCAAGCCCGGCCTGGTGGTGTGCGATAATGGGCGAAATCTCGTTGCAGCTCTGGGAATAGCCGGTTTGACACACATCCCTTGCCTGGCGCATGTGCTGAATTTGGTGGTGCAGAAGTTCATTCACAACTACCCCGACATGTCAGAGTTGCTGCATAAAGTGCGGGCCGTCTGTTCGCGCTTCCGGCGTTCACATCCTGCCGCTGCTCGCCTGTCTGCGCTACAGTGTAACTTCGGCCTTCCCGCTCACCGCCTCATCCTCATATGCGACGTGCCCACCAGGTGGAACTCCACCTTGCACATGCTGGATAGACTGTGCATGCAGCAGCAGGCCATAGTGGAGTGTCAGCTGCAGCACGCACGGGTCAGTCGCACTGCGGAACAGCACCACTTCACCACCAATGACTGGGCCTCCATGCAAGACCTGTGTGCCCTGTTGCGCTGTTTCGAGTACTCCACCAACATGGCCAGTGGCGATGACGCCGTTATCAGCGTTACAATACCACTTCTATGTCTCCTTGAGAAAACACTTAGGGCGATGATGGAAGAGGAGGTGGCCCAGGAGGAGGAGGAGGAGGAAGAGGGGTCATTTTTAGCACTTTCAGGCCAGTCTCTTCGAAGTGACTCAGAGGGAGGTTTTTTGCAACAGCAGAGGCCAGGTACAAATGTGGCCAGCCAGGGCTTACTACTGGAGGACGAGGAGGACGAGGATGAGGAGGAGGTGGAGGAGGATGAGGATGAAGCATGGTCACAGCGGGGTGGCACCCAACGCAGCTCGGGCCCATCACTGGTGCGTGGCTGGGGGGAAACGCAGGACGATGACGATACGCCTCCCACAGAGGACAGCTTGTCCTTACCTCTGGGCAGCCTGGCACACATGAGCGACTACATGCTGCAGTGCCTGCGCAACGACAGCAGAGTTGCCCACATTTTAACCTGTGCGGACTACTGGGTTGCCACCCTGCTGGATCCACGGTACAAAGACAATGTGCCCACCTTACTTCCTGCACTGGAGCGTGATAGGAAGATGCGCGAGTACAAGCTACTGAGAGCATTCCCAAATGTCACAGGGGAACAAGTGGAAGCCCAAGGCCAAGGCAGAGGAGGAGCAAGAGGTCGCCAAGGCAGCTGTGTCACGGCCAGCTCCTCTGAGGGCAGGGTTAGCATGGCAGAGATGTGGAAAAGTTTTGTCAACACGCCACAGCTAACTGCACCACCACCTGATACACAACGTGTTAGCAGGAGGCAACATTTCACTAACATGGTGGAACAGTACGTGTGCACACCCCTCCACGTACTGACTGATGGTTCGGCCCCATTCAACTTCTGGGTCTCTAAATTGTCCACGTGGCCAGAGCTAGCCTTTTATGCTTTGGAGGTGCTGGCCTGCCCGGCGGCCAGCGTTTTGTCTGAACGTGTATTCAGCACGGCAGGGGGCGTCATTACAGAGAAACGCAGCCGCCTGTCTACAGCCAATGTGGACAAGCTGACGTTCATAAAAATGAACCAGGCATGGATCCCACGGGGCCTGTCCATCCCTTGTGCAGATTAGACATTAACTACCTCCCCCTAACCATATATTATTGTACTCCAGGGCACTTCCTCATTCAATCCTATTTTTATTTTCATTTTACCATTATATTGCGGGGCAACCCAAAGTTGAATGAACTTCTCCTCTGTCTGGGTGCCGGGGCCTAAATATATGACAATGGACTGTTCCAATGTTGGGTGACGTGAAGCATGATTCTCTGCTATGATATGAAGACTGATTCTCTGCTGACATGAAGCCAGATTGTCTGTTACGGGACCTCTCTCCTCTGCCTGGGTGCCTGGGCCTAAATATCTGACAATGGACTGTTCCAGTGTTGGGTGACGTGAAGCCTGATTCTCTGCTATGATATGAAGACTGATTCTCTGCTGACATGAAGCCAGATTCTCTGTTATGGGACCTCTCTCCTCTGCCTGGGTGCCGGGGCCTAAATATATGACAATGGACTGTTCCAGTGGTGGGTGACGTGAAGCCAGATTCTCTGCTATGGGACCTCTCTCCAATTGATGTTGGTTAATTTTTATTTATTTAATTTTTATTTATTTCCCTATCCACATTTGTTTGCAGGGGATTTACCTACATGTTGCTGCCTTTTGCAGCTCTCTAGCCCTTTCCTGGGCTGTTTTACAGCCTTTTTAGTGCCGAAAAGTTCGGGTCCCCATTTACTTCAATGGGGTTCGGGTTCGGCCGAATTTCTCGAACCCGAACATCCAGGTGTTCGCTCAACTCTAGTTATTAATACTACATTGGAAACTAATTTACCTCACATTAAAAGGACACTATAGTCCCAGAACCAGTACAGTTAATATAGTGGTACTGGTGTCTATAGCCTGTTCCTGCAGAGAACAGACACTGTGCAGCACTAGTGGTAAAGGAGCACTACAATGCCAGGAAAACAAACTCATTTTCCTAGCACTATATACAGTAGTTGTTAGGAGTGGGGCACCCTCGTGTCCCCCTCCCACTGGGCTGAAGGGGTTAAAACCCCTTCAGCCACTTACCTTTCTCCAGCACCGGCACTGGGAACTCTTCACTCTTCTCCCCGATCCTCCTCTCAGCTGTAAATGCGCATGCATTCAAAACTATGTTCCGCGTCTTCCCACTGTAATTTAATTTTCACAGTGAGAATGGCGGAAGCACCTCTAGCGGCTGTCAGGGCGACAGCTACAAGAAGCTTGATTAACCCTAAGGGAAACATAGCAGTTCTTTTAATTTAAATGCTGAGAAAGGGGTGGAAAATATGTGATGTCATGATATGGGCAGACCATCTGATAAGGGGGGGGGGCAATTTTTATCTTGCCTAGGGCGGCAAAAATCCTCGCACCGGCCCTGCCTGAGCTCCTCAGATGGCTGCTGATTACCTCTCATTACCAGCCTGGCTGATGCACACAGAGGGAAAACCCTAGTTCCCAAGTCTTTTTTGTTCTCACCCTGCTTCCTCTGGGTGAGATACACTATTTCTATGGCCCCCCTATGGCTCTCTGGCAGCTGCACTGCCACAATACATATAGTCCTAAGAAAGTTGGACATTTGTATCTCTTTATGGCAGATTTATGAATATTTAGTATTTATACCAGTGTGTCATAAAAATGTACACAATTGAGAGAGGCAGCTGTGCCACTTTTACCACACATACAAATGCTGTTCCCGCAGAGAACAGACACTGTGCAGCACTAGTGGTAAAGGAGCACTACAGTGCCAGGAAAACAAACTAATTTTCCTAGCACTATATAGTTGTTAGGAGTGGGGCACCCTCGTGTCCCCCTCCCACTGGGAGGGGGACTCGAGTTCTACTTATTGACAGTATGATTTTTTTTTATTGTTTTTAGTGGACATTAGCATGTACCCAGGGCACAGAGGAGGGATCCTGGAAACCAAGAAGATCATAAAACCAAGAAGTTTCTAAACTGTTTTCACACAAATGAGGTTGGTATCTCACAAATATCTCCTATGTTGTGAAATACTCTGTTTACTGAGAATTATGTTAAGCAATGTTTTCATTTTTGAAAATTCCAGACTATGGTGGTATTCTGCAGGCTGTGAAAGTGTAACCGTCATGTTTTCATAAAAACAAAAAACAAAAAACAAAAAAAAAAACAACAATTTTACCTAATATGTTACTGCTGCTGCATCATTATGCATAATGCAATCTTTAGTTTCTTCACATACCACTATTTTCCCTTAGTTACAATATGAGGATTTTCTCAAGATGGCTCCTCTGCCAGTTCTCTGGCCAAAACTGCCTCCCCTCATACACACTTGCTTTATCCAGCAGCTTTCTGCAAGATTGGATTACTGAGAGCCTAATGCAGGCATGCAGTGTGAAGGACCGCCCCTCTGTCTTTTGTTTACACTAAGGCCTCTTTCACACTACAGTATGTTGAATTCAGTGTTTTGCGTTCCGTTTTTCACGGATCCGTTGTTCCGTTTTTTGCTTCCGTTGTGGTTCCGTTTCCGTTCCGTTGTTCCGTTCCGTTTTTCCGTATGGCAAATACAGTATACAGTAATTTCATATTAAAAATTGGGCTGGGCATAACATTTTCAATAGATGGTTCCGCAAAAAACGGAACGGAAACGGAAGACATACGGATGCATTTCCGTATGTGTTCCGTTTTTTTTGCGGACCCATTGACTTGAATGGAGCCACGGACTGTGATTTGCGGCCAAATATAGGACATGTTCTATCTTTTCAACGGAACGGAAAAACGGAAATACGGAAACGGAATGCATACGGAACACATTCCGTTTTTTTGCAGAACCATTGAAATGAATGGTTCCATATACGGACCGTATACGGAACGCAAAAAACTGACCGTATACGGAACGCTAAAAACTGTAGTGTGAAAGAGGCCTAAGGGGAAGACAGAAAAGCCCTAGCAAGGACCAGTGGAAAGGGACAGGGGACATTAATGAAAGCTGTTGTTATAAGGTAATTACAAATCTTTTTGAAATCATTAACAGACTAAGGCTTTATGCACACAAACGTATTTTCTTTCCGTGTCTGTTCCGTTTTTCTTTTGCGGATCAATTTTTTGCAAACCACTAAATACATACGGTCGTGTGCATGAGGCCTAACTCAGGTATACATGCCTAGCAATTAATAAATATAGGAGTTCCACTTTAATGGCAGTATTAACTTGCCACTAACTGGTGGTATTATGTGGGCTGCTGTTGTCTAAAATGGGAAATGGAACAAAACCGTTTTTTGTTTGGTCTCAGGGCCTTCTAAAAAAATGAACATTGAATATCTGAGCTAAAATGCTGTGTTTTGTATAGCTTAGTGGAATACACTTCAAGCACGGTGGCTCAGTGGTTAGCACTGGTGCCTTGCAGCGTTGGGGTCCTGGGGGTTGGAATCCCACCAAGGACAACTTCTGCATGGATTTTGTATGTTCTCCCTGTGTTTGTGTGAGTTTTCTCCCACACTCCAAAGACATACTGATAGGGAACTTAGATTGTGAGACCCATTAGGGAGAGCCTGATGCTAATGTCTGTAAAGGGCTGTGGAATATAGCAGCACTATATAAGTGCGTAAAATAACTAATAATCTGGCATCATTATTTATTTGACAAAAATGGAAAAATCATGTGTGGAGTCCACCCCATGAATCAATCGCTTGTAGAACCAACTGTAGCAGAAAAGTATTTATTAGTCTCTCACATCATTCTGGAGGAATTTTGACCCTTCAGTTCATTGAGTTTGGGGACATTAGTTTACGCACAGCTCTCTTAAGTTTCCACATTTCAATTGGGTTGAGATCTGGCCTTTCACTGGGCCATTGCAACACCTTGATTAATTCTTTTTCAACCATTCTATTGTGGATTTGCTGATGCCCTTAGAACTAGTGTTGAGCGTGAATATTCTAATCGCAAATTTTTATCGCGAATATCGTCACTTCAAAAATTCACAAAGATCTAGAATATAGTGCTATATCTTCGTAATAGCGAGTATTCAAATTGTGTTTTTTTAGCACTAGATAAACCTATAATCTTTTGTCACTTATTGTATATAGCTACTTTTAATCTTTATTAACCTCATTTACATAAACATGGGCATATGGGAAAGACATGCAAATTAGCAGAATTTGCCTTGTTTTTCAGCTGAAACACTATTTGCATGTCTTTCCCATATGTCCATATTTATGCAAATGAGTTTACATGAGAAAACAGTATATAAAAATTATTGAATATAAATGTTAGGACAATTAGAAAACAGAAATTTTTTATGAAGCCATCATAAGCAGTGAAAGAAGAGTTAGCTGGCATCCAAAAAATAATAATTACAATTTTTGTCACCCTAATGATAATGATCTAGGTGCGCAGGTCCCGCAAGCCATCCTACAAAATTCATACAACTTTGATGATCACTGGCTCTCAAGTCTGTGTGGATAGAGAGCTGCTCTTGAATGTCTCATAGTGCACAAGGCTGCCATTGTAAGGTATGCTGACTGTACCTGTCTCATGGATAGGTTGTTGGTTTTCACATACCTGCCTTTTGGCAGATAGCCTTTGGGTAATTGTATGTTATAGGTAATGAAATTGTCTGTGCACTATGTGCATATTACATTGGTGATTTTTTTAAATGTGAATATTCAGCAAAAAATTAGCAAAATATCACAAATTTGAATATTGCCTATGCTGCTCATCACTACTTTAATTGTTGTATAGATGTTCTCACATTTGACTCTAGAAGACTTTGGTGTACAGAGGAGTTTATGGTCAACTCAATGACTGCAAGGTGCCTAGGTCCTGTGGCTGCAAAACAACCTCACAACCTTCACCAAATGTGGCGCTATTATGTCTCTATTTTCATCTAATGTCCAAAGAACATTGTTCCAGAAGTCTTGTGTAGTGTTGATCAAGCATGCTCGGCCGAACACCAGTTTGGCTAGAGTATCTTGATGCTCGACACGTGGCGGTATTCGGCCGAATAATGCATGTGCTCGATCGTAATGCTCGAGTTTCCTCCCAGCACGATTTTTGCCTGCTACGCAGCCAATAAACATGCAGGTAAGTACTGCCCTTCACTGTAATGACGTAGCCATGTTGGTTACTAGCATTACAGTGATTGGCTGGTCAGAACGCGTCATCGGGTGCTACAGACGTGGACAAAATTGTTGGTACCCTTTGGTCAATGAAAGAAAAAGTCACAATGGTCACAGAAATAACTTTAATCTGACAAAAGTAATAATAAATTAAAATTCTATAAATGTTAACCAATGAAAGTCAGACATTGTTTTTCAACCATGCTTCAACAGAATTATGTAAAAAAATAAACTCATGAAACAGGCATGGACAAAAATGATGGTACCCCAACTTAATATTTTGTTGCGCAACCTTTTGAGGCAATCACTGCAATCAAACGCTTCCTGTAACTGTCAATGAGACATCTGCACCTCTCAGCAGGTATTTTGGCCCACTCCTCATGAGCAAACTGCTCCAGTTGTGTCCGGTTTGAAGGGTGCCTTTTCCAGACTGCATGTTTCAGCTCCTTCCAAAGATGCTCAATAGGATTGAGGTCAGGGCTCATAGAAGGCCACTTTAGAATAGTCCAATTTTTTCCTCTTAGCCATTCTTGGGTGTTTTTAGCGGTGTGTTTTGGGTCATTGTCCTGTTGCAAGACCCATGACCTGCGACTGAGACCAAGCTTTCTGACACTGGCTAGTACATTTCTCTCTAGAATTCCTTGATAGTCTTGAGATTTCATTGTACCCTGCACAGATTCAAGACACCCTGTGCCAGACGCAGCAAAGCAGCCCCAGAACATAACAGAGCCTCCTCCATGTTTCACAGTAGGGACAGTGTTCTTTTCTTGATATGCTTCATTTTTTCGTCTGTGAACATACAGCTGATGTGCCTTGGCAAAAACTTCGATTTTTGTCTCATCTGTCCACAGGACATTCTCCCAGAAGCTTTGTGGCTTGTCAACATGTAGTTTGGCATATTCCAGTCTTGCTTTTTTATGATTCGTTTTCAACAATGGTGTCCTCCTTGGTCGTCTCCCATGTAGTCCACTTTGGCTCAAACAACGACGGATGGTGCGATCTGACACTGATGTTCCTTGAGCATGAAGTTCACCTTGAATCTCTTTAGAAGTCTTTCTAGGCTCTTTTGTTACCATTCGGATTATCCGTCTCTTAGATTTGTCATCAATTTTCCTCCTGCGGCCACGTCCAGGGAGGTTGGCTACAGTCCCATGGATCTTAAACTTATGAATAATATGTGCAACTGTACTCACAGGAACATCTAGTTGCTTGGAGATGGTCTTATAGCCTTTACCTTTAACATGCTTGTCTATAATTTTCTTTCTGATCTCTTGAGACAGCTCTTTCCTTTGCTTCCTCTGGTCCATGTCGAGTGTGGTACACACCATATCACCAAACAACACAGTGATTACCTGGAGCCATATATATAGGCCCAATGGCTGATTACAAGGTTGTAGACACCTGTGATGCTAATTAGTGGACACACCTTGAATTAACATGTCCCTTTGGTCACATTATGTTCTGTGTTTTCTAGGGGTACCATCATTTTTGTCCATGCCTGTTTCATGAGTTTATTTTTTTACATAATTCTGTTGAAGCATGGTTGAAAAACAATGTCTGACTTTCATTGGTTAACATTTATAGAATTTTAATTTATTATTACTTTTGTCAGATTAAAGTTATTTCTGTGACCATTGTGACTTTTTCTTTCATTGACCAAAGGGTACCAACAATTTTGTCCACGTCTGTATATAGCATCCGATGACACGTGTTTGGCTCGGTGTTAGTCAGGGAGAACTGTGCTGAAGAAGGGAAACATAGTGTAGGGAGTGAAACATTTTTTTGTAAGTTTAACGACTATTGTTGTGTGTGGAAGCAGCAATATATATTTTTAGCGCAGGTTGCGCTGAATTGCTATAACTTTACAGACCCAAAAGTCTTTTTAAGGATTATTGTGTGTGGCAGCATTATTTATTTTTAGCGCATCCTGCGTGCAATAGTTAGGCCGCTGGGGACAGTGACATTAGTCTCCTGTGTAACGTGTGCACATCCCAAAAATATCAGTGACATCCAGTGTACTTTTTCCGTAGACAGTGTCCGCTGCGGACAGTGACATTACCTGGGGTACATCTCCTGTGTAACATTTCCACATAATTTTATATTAGCCTCTGCTGACATCAGCGACATTATCTGTGGTATTTCTCCTGTGTAACGTTTCCACATACAAAATACCTGTGACGTTCCCTGTAATTTTATATTAGCCGCTGCTGACATCTGTAACACCCCAGAGTTGTGTTACTACACGCCTCTACCCCGCTACTATCTTCTAAGAGCCTTTATATTGTCATCAGATGTGATTTTGCTTATGTTCTCCAGAAATGTGCATATAAAACTATGGTAAATGTAATGGTTCATGTAATTATCCTGGTTATCAGCGGGTGGCAGCATCATTGGCAGAGATAGTCTTAATGTTTTGCCACTTGAGAGTGGAACATTTCTGTTCTATTCTGCCCACCCTTCTGGAGAGAGGTGGGCAAGTCCCTCTTCCTTCAACAAGGGAGGGAAAAAACAATTAGAGCCAGATATAGTTTATCCCCTGTTGGGGAAAGGAGGGTTTTAGTACACCCTCCTTAGGGAAGAAAGTAGGGGCATGTCTCCGCAAGAGACGTGGCCATATACGCAGTCTGAGCACCTTCAGCTCTGCTGGATGAAGAAAGCAGAATCTACAGTCAAACTCCAGAGTTCCAGGAAGAAAGCATTCCCTGAGAATACATCTGTGATATAAGTCCAGAGTCCTAGGAGAAGCCTATTCCTCCTCAGCTAGTCTGTCCCCACACAGCAGAAGTTACAGATAAGTGCAGGAGCTAATCCTGCCACAGTTACAGAGCTACCAAGCAGACGTTTATCCTACAAGCTCCACATTTAAAGCAGAAGTACTCATTCCTGCCAATCATTGCCAAAACCTGCTGGGACCAAGAGGCCAAAGCTGTACACTGGATGCAAGTTACTTAAAGTAAAGCAACGTTTGAACTTCATCTAAAGGTCTGGACATCATTTATTCTGCAATGTTCCTCTATTACTCCTACTATCACTCCTACACTCAAATTTATTGCAAGTGAGCCAGGAGTCCGGCCATACCCAGGTAGGAGACACCATGACACAACTACCACAAAACTATAGATATTATAGGCTATTACCCCACTCTGGAATTCCTAACCTGGGACGTGCATTATAACACCTTGAAAGGGCCCTGGGATAGTACCCTGTGCACGCTGCTATTGGCGTCATGACAAATACAGAATATTGTCCACCCGTTCCTGGCCCCTGCACATCAGCAATAGTTAGGCCGCTGCATACTGCGAAATTATCTGCGCTACATCTCGTGTGTAACATGTGCGCATCCCAAAAATATCTGTGACATCCAGTGTACTTTTTCTGTAGACGGTGTCCACTGCGGTCAGTGACATTAGCTGCGCTACATCTCATGTGTAACGTGTGCACATCCAAAAACTATCAGTGACATACAGTGTACTTTTTCCGTGGACGATGTCCACTGCAGACAGTGACATTACCTGGGGCACATCTCCTGTGTAACATTTCCACATCCCAAATACCTGTGACATTCCCTGTAATTTTATATTAGCCGCTGCTGACATCAGCAATAGTTAGGCCGCTGCAGACAGCGACATTATCTGCGCTACATCTCGTGTGTAACGTGTGGGCATCCCAAAAATATTGGTTACATCCAGTGTACTTTTTCCATAGACGGTGTCCGCTGCGGACAGTGACATTAGTACCGCTACATCTCCTGTGTAACGTGTGCACATCCAAAAAATATCAGTGACATTTAGTGTACTTTTTCTGTAGAAAGTGTCCACTGCGAACAGTGACATTATCTGGGAAACATCTCCTGTGTAACGTTTCCACATCCCAAATACCTGTAACATTCCATGTAATTTTATATTAGCCGCTGCTGACATCAGCGACATTATATGCAGTATTTCTCCTGTGTAACATTTGCACATCCCAAATACCTTTTTTAATTTTTGGGGTGTGTACACTTACAAATCCTACGCTACTGTACGTGTGACATACTTTCAAGCATACATAACATTTAATATGAAGGCGAGCAGTAAGGGACAGGGGAGTTGCCGTGACACTGATGGTGCTCGCAGAGGCCGTGGCCCTGGGTGTGTTGAAACTGTGCCTGCTGGCAGAGCACAAGAAAAACAATCATCCACGATACCTAGCTTCATGTCCCAGTTTGCAGGGCGGTGCAGGACAACACTCTCGAAGTCAGACCAGTGCGATCAGGTGGTCAGTTGGTTTGCTGCAGATAATGCTTCCAGTCGGTCAAGCAGCACCCTGTCCTCCACCAAGTCCAGTCTCAGTAGCCAAGAGTCTTCTCAACCCAATCCTCACCTTGATCCTCCTTCCTCCCACCATGGAGAGTCTGGGCAAACAAGTGATCCCACACTCGGATATTCCAAGGAGCTATTTTCAGCTCCATTCCTTGATTTTTCCCTCTCACCAAGCACGCTTGAAGTGGGACAGATCTTGTGCCCTGTTTCCAAAACTATTGAGCATCCACAGTCACAAGAAGATGACGGTGGGGAACTGCAATTACTGTTTAATGAGGTGGATGATGATGAGACACAGTTTCCAATAACTCAACAGCAATTACTGTCTCAAGAGGTTGATGAAGAGGATGAGACACAGTTGTTAGTCACTGAGGTAGTGGTTAGGTCAACAAGTCAGAAGGATGAGCAGAATGAGGAAGTGAAAGAGGAGGTGGTGGACAATGAAGTCACTGACCTAACCTGAGAAGGTGGAAAGCCGAGCGAGGACAGCAGTACAGAGGGGGAGGGCTCTGCAGCACTTCAACAGGCTGGAAGAGGCAGTGGGGTGGCAAAAAGGAGAAGGCGGGCCACACCAAACAGGCCCGCAACTGTTCCACGGAGCACCCCCTTGCGGAAAACTCCCTTACCAAGGGGTAGGTGTTCCGCAGTATGGCGCTTTTTTAAGGAAAGTGCGGACGACAAAAGAATAGTAGCATGCAATCTGTGCCTGTCACACCCTTCCCTAGAGGTGTTCTCAGGAGATCTGTCAGAGTTTCTGCACGTGACTCGATCTGACAGTTTGTTTTGGTGTGGGTTTGAACGAATCCCACCTCCTCCCAGGCGTTGTTCTTTATGTAATTGGTGAGGCTATTTATTCCTCCCTCTCCCTATAGCCTGTGCGGGTTATAGTTCTGCCTTGTGTGAGCTCTGGGAGTTTGGTGGATCATCTGCTCCAACACATCTCTTGATAAGTCCTTTTCCCTTTTTTCTTCTGTGTCTGTTTTACTAGGCCTCTAGGGTGACACTAGCTCCTTTGGTTGTTGAAGGATCTGGGTGTCTCTTTTCCTCTTCCCTACAGGGTTTGGTTCAGTGTGTTATAATCTTAGGTACAGTTGCAAGAAAAAGAATATGAATCCTTTGGAATGATGCGGATTTCTGCACAAATTGGTCATAAAATGTGATCTGATCTTCATCTAAGTCACAACAATAGACAATTACAGTCTGCTTAAACTAATAATACACAAAGAATTAAATGTTACCATGTTTTTATTGAACACACCATGTGAATGTGAACCCTTGGATTTAATAACTGGATGAACCTCCTTTGGCAGCAATAACTTCAACCAAACGTTTCCTGTAGTTGCAGATCAGACGTGCACAGCAGTCAGGAGTAATTCTTGACTATTCCTCTTTACAGAACGGTTTCAGTTCAGCAATATTCTTGGGATGTCTGGTGTGAATCGCTTTCTTGAGGTCATGCCACAGCATCTCAATCGGGTTGAGGTCAGGACTCTCACTTGCCCACTCCAGAAGGCATATTTTCTTCTGTTTAAGCCATTCTGTTGTTGATTTACTTTTATGCTTTGGGTCATTGTCCTGTTGCAACACCCATCTTCTGTTGAGCTTCAGCTGGTGGATAGGTGGCCTTAAGCTCTCCTGCAAAATGTCTTGATAAACTTGGGAATTAATTTTTCCTTCGATGATAGCACTCCGTCCAGGCCCTGACGCAGCAAAGCAGCCCCAAACCATGATGCCCCCAACACCATACTTCACAGTAGGGATGAGGTTTTGATGTTGGTGTGCTGTGCCTCTTTTTCTCCACACATAGTGTTGTGTGTTTCTTCCAAACAACTCAACTTTGGTTTCATCTGTCCACAGAATATTTTGTGAACACTAGCAACCTCACCACCACCAGCACCGTAATAGGTGGGCCAAACGTCTGGGTCCACAATCAGTGACTGTGGGTCACACCTCTGCCTCTTCTTCACCTGTTACGTGCTGTCCAATCCCCTGTCGAAGGCGCAGGCCCAGATGCCTCCCACCCTGCGCCTGAACCTTCGCAAGCACCATCAGTGACCACATCCTCTTTTGTGTCCTAGCGCAGCTTAAAAATGTACTTACCCCAGGCATTTGAAACGCAAGTGCAAATACTCACCACTCGCCACCCACCCACAGGCCATGTGCCAAATGCGCAACTTTCCAAATTACTGGCCCTGGAAATGTTGCTATTTAGGCTTGTGGACACTGAGGCCTTCCGCAGCCTGATTTCGTCGGCCATCCCTCGTTACGCACTCCCCAGCTGCCAATATTTTTCACGGTGTGCCATGCCCCTCCTTACACCAGCATGTGTCCCGTGACATCACCCGGTCCATGACCAACACAGTTACTGGGAAGGTCCACCTAACCACTGACACATGGACAAGTGCTTTCAGCCAGGGACGCTACATTTCCCTGACAGCACACTGGGTGAACATTGTGGAAGCCGGGAGCGAGTCGTACCCTGGGATGGCACAGGTGCTACCAACGCCAAGTATTGGTGGCCCTAATTCCATCAGGGTTTCTGCCACCACCTATGTTAGTGGCTCCAACCCCCATTTCTCCTCCTCCGCCTCCTCCTCCACTTCAACCTCAGAATTATCCTTTTGCAGCACCAGTCAGCCATCAGTCGGTAGCTGGAAGCAGTGTAGCACTGCAGTGGAGAAGCGTCAACAGGCCGTGCTTAAGCTGATCTGCTTAGGTGACAAACAGCACACTGCCGCAGAGCTGTGGCAGAGGATAAGAGACCAGGCTGAGCTTTGTCTCTCGCCACTCAACGTAGAACTGATAATGGCCGTAACTTGTTTGCCACTTTGGAACTCGGCAAGCTCACACACATCCCATGCCTAGCCCACATCTTTAACTTAGTGGTTCAGCAGTTTCTCAAAACCTATCCTAATTTGCCTGAGCTACTGGTAAAGGTACGCCACGTGTGTGCCCATTTCCGCAAGTCATCGACAGCTTCTGCCAGTCTGTCAACGCTGCAGCAGCACTTACAATTGCCAGCTCACTGACTGTTGTGCGACGTAAGCACGCGCTGTAATTCGACGTTCCACATGTTGGCCAGGCTTTGTGAGCAGCAGAAGGCAGTAGTGGAATACCAGCTGCAACATGGTCGTCGCCTTTCCAGTCAGCTTCTGCTCTTCACAAGCGAGTAGTGGGCATGGATGTCTGACCTCTTTGAGGTTTTAAGAAACTTTGAGGAATCAACACAGATGGTGAGCGGTGATAATGCTATTATCAGCGTAACCATCCCACTTCTGTATCTACTCAAACGCTCGCTGCACGCAATTAAGGCCGACGCTTTGCATGTGGAAGAGGTGGAAATGGAGGTGATTGCCAGACCAATCTCAGTTCGTCTTCTTAGTGCAAATTGGGTGATGGGGAGGTGCAGGAGACGATTGCCTCCGCTACAGAGGGTAGTACCCATGTAAGTTGAATTCCATCTGTTCAGCGTAGATGGGCAGAACTTCTCATCTCTCATTCCTGTGGTGGAGAGGACAAGCAAAATGGTGCAATACTTTTATAATGGAAAAATTGCTCCATAAATTTCCAGCTGACAACACTGGCAGCAGAGTACGTAGTTCCTTGGGCAACCGAGGAGGCGAAATGAAGGGGAACACACAGCAGTTACAACAGAGGCAAGGCAACACTCTCCAAAGCCTGGGACAGTTTCATGACACCCCGCCAGCACCCTCACCCTGATGCGCGGCCTAGTTTCACAAGGAGGGAAAAATTTTATTTTGGAAGATGGTGAAGGAGTACGTGACAGACCATTTCAGTGTCCTAAATGATCCCTCTATGCCTTACAACTACTGGGTGTCCAAGCTGGACACGTGGCGCGAATTGGCGCTCTACGCCTTGGAGGTGCTGGCTAGAGATGGCCTTGCAGTTTGCCCGGCGATTGTTTTGCGGCGAACTTTGCGTGTTTGCGATTCGCTGAACATGCGAACATATGGCGATATTCACACCCGCCTTATTCTTTTACATTATGAAGAACTTTTAACCATGACACATCCATCAGGTGGTACAGGACAGCTAATTGAGGTGTTTTAGCACATGGACATACCCCCTACCTTATGAATAAACCTGATCTGGCAGCCATTTTACATTCAGTCTTTTGCCAGTGTAGGGAGAGGTTGCTGTGTGGAGCAGGGACAGGCTAGGGACACCAAACGCTAGCTAATAGGGCCACAAAAGTCCTTTTAAGAACTGGTATAAGTGTGCTATCGATAGGTGTGATACACAGAGGGGTGCGATATACTTATAATAAACTTTTATAATGATTCAAAAACACATAGATAGATCAATATAGTGATCACCTGGAAGTCAGGGGCTTACTAGCGCCATATTTATATAGGGCACGGTTCCGGATGGGGTCGCTCTTATCAGGGCGGTGCTCTGTGGTTAGGCTATAAGGGCCAGAATAGCACCCCCCTGTAGGGCAATATCAGGGACAGTTCTTTGCCCACCCGGTCCTTCTAGACCACATCATCATCTAGCCCAGGGATAGATGTTTTTTGCTTTCCCTCCAAAATTCATCAATGTGCACTGGAACCCCCCGGATTGTGGTAGGACATATGGTTTCTGATTTGGTGCCGCCGAGCACCTGATTTAGTGCCGCCGAGCACTTGTTATTGCCTACCACATCTATGCTTTTTGTCTAACTTTAATAATTTTATTTATTTTCATTTTGAGGGGTATATTTTAGGTCCATTCACACGTCTGCAAAATGGGTCCGCATCCGTTCCGCAATTTTGCGGAACGGGTGCAGACCCATTCATTTTCAATGGGGTCGGAATGTGCTGTCCGCATCTGCATTTGCGAATCCACACTTCCGCATCCGTGCTTCCGTTTCAGCACAAAAATAGAACATGTCCTATTCTTGAATTAGAAAAAACACCAGTGGCTCAACCTCTCACCTTAAGGCCCAAAAGAAAGGTAAACTGAAGAAAATATATAGGGGCACACTCAAATGGGGGTACTAAATCCACCAAGTGGATGTAATTTATTAAAAAGACACAATTCAAAACTGTAAAATGACAATATATACACCCTAGGCGCCCTGCCAAACAAGACCACTGTATATAGTATACTAGCTGTATAAAGCAATTGTTCCATCCTTTTATCCAATATCAGTCCTGTATAAATAAAAATCAGCCCATTAATAGATTCAGCCTGTCAATGCATTGTATGCAGGTAGCTATTTGTGCTGTAGAGGACCGTATCATCAATAGCTGCCCCGCTGCTTAAATACAAACTCCAGGCATAATCCGGTAAGTGCTTCTATTATATTATTAAGCAGTCACTTATAACCACTTCAAAATGGCCACAGCAGCGATGCCTGATAAATACACAACTGTCGAGCAAACTCCTATCTGGAGCTAGGTCTTACCCACCTTCACTGCGTTGTTGCAGCGTTGATTTCAGGCAGCCGCACACCAGCGGCGTCCCACGTGGTGTGCTGAACCAGTACGCGGCGTCCCACGTGACCTGGTTGTTCTGGAGACCGAATGAAGCTACAGTGACGTCACTGGTAGTGATGAGCGGCAGGGGTCATATTCGAATTTGCAAATATTTCGCAAATATTTTGTAGAATATTAGTTGAATATTATCAAATTCGAATATTCGTTATTTTCTCAGATTTTTTTTTCTCGAAAAATCAGCAAGGTAATGATTGTGTAATATGCAAATTTTCGTAATGCGAATTTTCGTAAAACAAATTATTTATTGCAAATTTTTCAACTATTAGACAAAGAAGATTATAGCACTATATTAGCTAAATTGCTCTATATTAGTTTTTTTTTATATTCGCAATATTGCTATAACTTAGTTTTTTCGAATATTCTTAATATTCTAAAACAAGAATATATAGCAATATAGCGAATATTCGAAAAAAAAATAATATAGGGCAATTTAGCTAATATAGTGCTATAATCTTTTTTTTATAGTTGTCATTTTTTTCCAATCTGAGCTTCAGATGAGAAAAAAATGACAACTATTAGACAAAGAAGATTATTGCACTATATTAGCTAAATATCTCTATATTCTTTTTTTTTTTTTGAATATTCGCTATATTGCTATATATTCTTGTTTTAGAATATTACAAATATTCAAGAAAATGAAGTTATAGCAATATAGCGAATATTCGAAAAAAAAAAAAAAAATCTAATATAGAGCAATTTAGCTAATATAGTGCTATAATCTTCTTTGTCTAATAGTTGTAAGTTGAAAAATTTGCAATAAAAAAATTTGTATTATGAAAATTCGCAAACAACACTACTCCTAAAGTCAAATATACAGCCTTCTCATTGGCCCACAAGCTAGAAGCAGGGAGGGATCATGTGTACTGATTTAAAAAAAATCGAATATTCGAAATTACGAATATATATCACTATATTCAAAATATTCGCGAATTTTCGAAGTACCTATATTCATGATAAAAATTCGAAATTCGAATATTCGTGATCAACACTAGTCACTGGTGAGGGACGGCTTTTCTCGGATCCGAATGTCCCCGATTGCTTCTTTCTTTATGCGATAATGTTGTCTCTGCTAGATAAATGAGACATACGCTCACTCCTCACGCCGGACGCGTTTCGAGGTGCTGTACCTCTTCCTCAGTGGCCAAACTGAGTGAGCGCTTCCACACTCTTATAAAGGGGCTGATATTCCCAAAATGCTCCACTTTATTCAGCATTATTAAAAATCCGGAATGGAGTAAAGTCTCTATATTCGCAAATATATTCACAAACCTTCAAATGTAGTGGATCCATATTGCAAAACTACATAGTTTAAATACAACACTGCATCTTTTAAATAATACAAGATAAAAACATTAAAATAATAAATATATAATAGGACTGGAAGAGAATAGTGCAAATTGCTCAACAATATATGATACAAGTCATGCCGCATAGAAGACGCATGCGGTACCGCTATCAAGAAATTATATTCACTAGTATTCACCACCAAACCTAAGGCATATATCTTATAGGATAGAGGGGCAACCATATATACCAGGGACAGATATCCTATAATCATCTCCTACGGTTCCCTCAATCTATATCCCTCATGCACTTTCATTCCTCAAAAAGCTCATAGGGATTGGACTATTCTGGATACCAAGTAGGGAAATCTATGCTACAAGGGAGGGGAGATCGGAATGTCGATAAACGACCAGACTGCGATATCCCATCACGACCAGACAACTCCCCCACGTTTCATAAAAATCCAAAGACTTCCATTTCGGCATTTAAGCCCCTCGGGATCATTGTATTGAATTCAAAGATCCTTCGAGATTCTTGTCTTGACATGTGCGCTATGTGATTCCCACCTCTCCAAGACTCCCTGACTTTCTCAATCGCCATAAATCTTAGACCAGTGGGTTCACAATTATGCATCAATTTAAAATGTCTTGACAATGAGTGTGTATCCAAACCCTTCTTAATGTTTGAGATATGCTCAGCTACCCTCTTCTTGAGAGTTCTTTTGGTTCTTCCTATATATTGCTTCTTGCATTTGCATTCAAGCATATATATAATATCAGTAGAGTCACATGTCAAACATTCCTGTCTATCCAACCTGAAGGAGTTGGATACAGACTCCGCTTGGGTAGTCTTCCTAGGGAAGGCAGTAATCCTACAATTGGCGCATCTGCCGCACCTAAAGAAGCCTTTTATTGCCAACCAGTTATTTTTACTCTGAACTTCATTATTTCTTCTTTTCACAGTTGGGGCTACTTTACCCGCCAAATTTCCAGCTCTAGTGTAAGTGATCTTTGGGAGCTTCACTTAAGAACGAGGACCTATCAATTTGTCATTTAATAAGTGGCCCCAATGTCTCTTTATTATTTTTTCCATTGCCCTATACTGGGAATTGAATGGTAGAACTATTCTCAGGGTTTCATCATGTTGTTGAGGGACCCTGTCGGAGAAAAATTCTTTCCTTTCCATTTTCTTCACCTTAAGTACTCAGTTGTCTATTACCTGCGCTAGATAGTCCCTTTCCAGAAACTGCTGTCTAAGGCGCTCTGCTTCATTTTCGAACGTAATGTCCTCAGTACAGTTCCGTTTCAATCGACGGAATTGACTAGTAGAGACATTGGTCAGCCAGTGTGGTAAATGACAACTCGAGAATCTGATGAAGCTGTTTCTGGTAACTGGTTTGAAGAATGTGCTACAGCATAGTTTATCAGCTTGTACACATATCTCCAAATACAGAAATTCCACCCTTTCCTTGCTTATACTGGGGCTAAACACCAAGTTCCTGTCATTAGTGTTGATGTACTTTAGAAACAAATCCAACGACTTGGGTGAATCCTGCCAGACAAACAAGATGTCGTCAATGTATCTGCGCCATAACACCAGACTCGTCTCCAGCTTGGGCATGATGACCTCTCTTTCCCATTGTACCAAAAACAAGTTGGCATAGCTGGGGGCGAATCTGGTGCCCATGGCGGTATCGGTCCGTTAGACAAAAAATTCCTGCTCAAACGAAAAATAGTTATGAGTCAGTATATATGTAACTCCATCCAATAGAAACAACATATGTTCGCTGGCTGGACCCCCATCTACCGATAGTTGCTCCTGCAACGCCTGCACTCCCTGCATATGGTTAATCACTGTATACAGGGATCCGAAGTCTAAAGTCCCCAAAATCCGCTTCTCCTCCCATTTTATCATTTCTAGACATTTAATAATATCCTTAGTGTCTTTAATATAGGATGGTATACGTTTGACGTAAGGTTGCAACCATTGATCTATGTATTTAGATAGGTTACAAGAGATGGAGCCTTTCCCTGACACTATTGGACGTCCAGGGGGGGACTTCATATCTTTGTGGATTTTTGGGATACAGTAGAATGCCGGAATTCTTTTCTCTGTATCCAGAATGAATCTAGCTTCTTAGGTAGAAAAGAAACCTGCTTCCAAACCTTTATTACAGTATTCCTCCAGTGTTTTATAGTACCCGTCCGATGGATCACCCTTTAGTTTTTGATAAGTACTTGCCTCTTCTAATTGTCTTAGACATTCCTTCATATATGCTTCTGTATTAAGTATAACTATCGCCCCCCCCCCCCCCCCCCCCCCCTTATCCGCCGGTCTGATGGTAATATCATTAGTTTCCTGCAATATTTTGATTGCTTTTATTTCATCATTATTCAGATTAGCATTTAGCTTGCGGCTTTTTATTTTCCTAAGGTCCCGTTCCACACTATTTTTAAATTTGGCCATCTCATTACTAATTTCCTGTCTAGGATATTTTTTTGATTTAGTTTTGAGACCAGTATGTGAGTATTTCTCCACATTTGCTACTAAGTCTGTCTCTCTGCTTATGGGATTTTTTATATAATACTTCTTCAGACACAAATGCCTAATGAACTTCTCTACCCCTATAAAGGTGGCAAATTTGTCTAGGGAGTTGATCGGGGCAAATTTTAAACCCTTATTCAGAAGTCGAACTTGAGAATCTGTAAGTTGGATGTCACTGATGTTGGATTTGCATAATTTCTTTTGAATGGAATGTCGTCCTCTACGGATCTTTCTCTGTTGTGATCTAATCTGTGTGCCCTGGTTTGTGCTGGTGTGTAATATTAATCTGACCTCTGTTGTGGTCTGTGATCCTGTTTCTGTGTCTGATGGTTCCCCCTGCTGTGAGGGTGATCCATAGGACGTTCCCTTAAATTGTATTCGTGTTGATATCCCTGTTTCTTGTGAACGTGCTTTCTCGTGTTCTGTCGTGAGGGGGATGGGGTGCAAACATTCCTCATTCGAGTGTTGTGATGGGGTGGAGTATAATCAATAAACATTACTTACATCCGTATGTGCTATTTGTGTATTAATAGTGTCAACGTCACCACGTAAGTGAACCTCAGTGGCATCCTTATTTTCCATATAATTAAGTTTTCTCGATTTCTTTTGTAAAATTTCCCTTTCCAGTGAATCTAAATTTCTACAGATTCTATCCTGCCATCTGCGGGTGTTATCTGTATCTGGAAAGGAGTCAACCTCTTTTTTCATATTATCTATTTGACCCGACATCTCATCCATCATCTCAGTTCTCCTTTTAATCACCATTTGTATCAAGATACCCAACTGTGTTTTGAGAAAAACATCCCAATCTTTCTTAAATTTATCATCCACTAAATCCACAGCAGGTACTTTAGTGAATGACAGGTTTTTTGTATAAAGCCTCTTTCCAAATACTGTGTCAACGACCTTATTTCCCATTTGTTGTGCAATTGACGTTGCAATCTCCTCTCCAATTCCTTAAAAAACATCATCCACTGATTTCTCAGATTCAACTATCACATCACCTTTAACATTAAAGGTGAATGAATCAATTTTCTTGTATTTATTATTTAAGTGCTCCCAAATGTCCATGTTAGGCGAGAGGAGAGCTAAACTGCCAAGGGTAATGTGTAAATGGATTAGAAAAAACACCAGCGGCTCAACCTCTCACCTTGGATAAGGTGCTCACCTAAAAAGGCCCACCCTCAGGCCCAAAAGAAAGGTAAACAGAAGAAAATATATAGGGGCACACTCAAATGGGGGTATCTATTCTTGTCCTATTCTTGTCTGCAATTGCGGACAAGATTATGCATTTTCTATTATAGTGCCGGCAATGTGCGGTCCACAAATTGCCCTTATGTCTCATTCAGACGGCCGTATGCTGTCCACAAAAATTGGGAATTTGTTTTTTTATGGACAGTTCAGCATGTCCGTAAAAAAACAGATAGCATTCAGTATTTTTGCGGACCCATAGACTTCAATGTGGCCATGTCCTGAGTTTCACGGACAAGTATAGGACATGTTTCATTTGTTTTGCGGAACCGTGGAATAGAAAAGGTCCCCATAGAAGTGAATGGGTCAGCATCTAATCCGCAAAAAAAGGATCTGCTTTTTTGCGGATAGCATACGGCCGTCTGAATGAGCACTTAATAGTAACACTATTAAAGGTTATGTTTTATCTTTATGTATATTCTAATGGATTGCCTTCCTTGTACAATGCTATAATATACTTCTAACATAGAAAGTATATTATAGTGCATTTGTATTGTGCGGCAGTTGTGTGCGGTTCTGCTGCGATACCGCAGGTATGGTATATAGAGGGACAAGCGTTATTGGAACAAATAATTTCTACTGGTGTGATATACCAGTTGCCACCCCAAAAAAAGTGATTGAAGCAGGGGTGGTATATACCAATAATATACTTTCTATATAGTGCATTTAGGTAGCGCAACAGGGCACATTTAGGAGAATTTCTCTTTGAGACGCATAAAAATGTTCCCTGATTAAGACACATATTTTTTGTTCAAATTTTTGTCATTGACCCCCCTCTATGTCCATGTTGTGGGACTATTTGTGCACATCTACTAAGTATTTGGTGGCTGCAAATATGAGCTGAATGTATTTCAGGTTCGCCTGCCATTCAGGTTCGCCTGCTTGGGTGCTCATTAGAACACACGAGCATCCCGAGGTGTGCGACCCGAGCACCCGAGTACTTTGGTGCTCGATCAACACTAGTCTTGTGCTTTGTTCAGATTCAACTTTGCAAAGTTAAACCATGCTGACATGTTATTTTTAGAAAAAAAAGAGTCTATCTCTTGGCAACCCTACAAAATGCCATGCTTGCCCATTCTTTTCCTAATTGTAATGTGATGAATTTGAACTTTTAACATGCCAGCTGAGGCCTTTAGCTCTTGCATTTTTTGGGTAATTTCTCTGAATACTGTACAGTCTCACCGTGTAGTGGAATTTGCTGAGACATCCACTGCTGGAAAGATTGTTAAACCACCTGCATGATCCGACATCTAACTCGAATGCTTTCAGTTTGTTAAATATCTTTCTCTGTAATGTTTCTCTGTAGAATTATGGACTTTAAATTGTTGGCCTTATAACTAGGGATGAGCGAACTCGAACTGTATAGTTCGGGTTCGTACCGAATTTTGGGGTGTCCGTGACACGGACCCGAACCCGGACATTTTCGTAAAAGTCCGGGTTCGGGTTCGGTGTTCGTCGCTTTCTTCGCGCTTTTGTGACGCTTTCTTGGCGCTTTTTGAAAGGCTGCAAAGCAGCCAATCAACAAGCGTCATACTACTTGCCCCAAGAGGCCGTCACAGCCATGCCTACTATTGGCATGGCTGTGATTGGCCAGAGCACCATGTGACCCAGCCTCTATTTAAGCTGGAGTCACATAGCGCCGCCCGTCACTCTGCTCTGATTAGCGTAGGGAGAGGTTGCGGATGCGACAGTAGGGCGAGATTAGGCAGATTAACTCCTCCAAAGGACTTCACTTGATTAATCGATCGATCTGCAGCTGTGCATCATTGAGCTGCTGATACTCAAATGCTCACTCACTGTTTTTAGGCTGCCCAGACCGTTTGTCAGTCACATTTTTCTGGGGTGATCGGCGGCCATTTTGTGTCTTGTGGTGCGCCAGCACAAGCTGCGACCAAGTGCATTTAACCCTCAATGGTGTGGTTGTTTTTTGGCTAAAGCCTACATCAGGGTGAAGCTGTCACACCAAGTGCATTTAACCAGCAATAGTCTGTTCATTTTTTGGCCATATACAAAATCAGGGGCAAGCTGCGCCTGTCACCAAGTGCATTTAACCCTCAATGGTGTGGTTGTTTTTTGGCTAAAGCCTACATCAGGGTGAAGCTGTCACACCAAGTGCATTTAACCAGCAATAGTCTGTTCATTTTTTGGCCATATACAAAATCAGGGGCAAGCTGCGCCTGTCACCAAGTGCATTTAACCCTCAATGGTGTGGTTGTTTTTTGGCTAAAGCCTACATCAGGGTGAAGCTGTCACACCAAGTGCATTTAACCAGCAATAGTCTGTTCATTTTTTGGCCATATACAAAATCAGGGGCAAGCTGCGCCTGTCACCAAGTGCATTTAACCCTCAATGGTGTGGTTGTTTTTTGGCTAAAGCCTACATCAGGGTGAAGCTGTCACACCAAGTGCATTTAACCAGCAATAGTCTGTTCATTTTTTGGCCATATACAAAATCAGGGGCAAGCTGCGCCTGTCACCAAGTGCATTTAACCCTCAATGGTGTGGTTGTTTTCTGGCTAAAGCCTACATCAGGGTGAAGCTGTCACACCAAGTGCATTTAACCAGCAATAGTCTGTTTATTTTTTGGCCATATACTACATCAGGGGCAAGCTGCGCCCGTCACCAAGTGCATTTAACCCTCAGTAGTGTGGTTGGTCAAGCTGTGACACCAAGTGCATTTAACCAGCAATAGTCTGTTCATTTTTTGGCCATATACTACATCAGGGGCAAGCTGCGCCCGTCACCAAGTGCATTTAACCAGCAATAGTGTGGTTATTTTTTGGCCATATCCCAGTCTAATTCTGTCACTAAATCCATACCGGTCACCCAGCGCCTAAATACTAGGCCTCAAATTTATATCCCGCTAAATCTCTCGTTACCGCTGTCCTGTTGTAGCTGGGAAAGTTATTTAGTGTCCGTCAAAGCACATTTTTTGTTTTGGGTTGAAGTACAATTCCCAATTTAGCAATTTCATAATTTAGTGGTTTCTGCTATATCAGAGCTATTTGAAATCTATCCCTAAAAGGGTATATAATATTCAAGGTGCACATTGGGTCATTCAGAATAACTTCACACACACCCGCTACTGTGTATTTTCAAGTCTAATTCTGTCACTAAACCCATACCTGTCACCCAGCGCCTAAATACTAGGCCTCAAATTTATATCCTGCTAAATCTCTCGTTACCGCTGTCCTGTTGTAGCTGGGAAAGTTATTTAGTGTCCGTCAAAGCAAATTTTTTGTTCTGGGTTGAAGTACAATTCCCAATTTAGCAATTTCATAATTTAGTGGTTTCTGCTATATCAGAGCTATTTGAAATCTATCCCTAAAAGGGTATATAATATTCAAGGTGCACATTGGGTCATTCAGAATAACTTCACACACACCCGCTACTGTGTATTTCCAAGTCTAATTCTGGCACTAAACCCATACCTGTCACCCAGCGCCTAAATACTAGGCCTCAAATTTATATCCCGCTAAATCTGTCCTTAGTGCTGTAGCTGGGCGAGTTATTTAGTGTCCGTTCAAGCACATTTCTTGTTCTGGGTTGAAATACAATTCCCAATTTAGCAATTTCATAATTTAGTGGTTTCTGCTATATCAGAGCTATTTGAAATCTATCCCTAAAAGGGTATATAATATTCAAGGTGCACATTGGGTCATTCAGAATAACTTCACACACACCCGCTACTGTGTATTTCCAAGTCTAATTCTGGCACTAAACCCATACCTGTCACCCAGCGCCTAAATACTAGGCCTCAAATTTATATCCCGCTAAATCTGTCCTTAGTGCTGTAGCTGGGCGAGTTATTTAGTGTCCGTTCAAGCACATTTCTTGTTCTGGGTTGAAATACAATTCCCAATTTAGCAATTTCATAATTTAGTGGTTTCTGCTATATCAGAGCTATTTGAAATCTATCCCTAAAAGGGTATATAATATTCAAGGTGCACATTGGGTCATTCAGAATAACTTCACACACACCCGCTACTGTGTATTTCCAAGTCTAATTCTGTCACTAAACCCATACCTGTCACCCAGCGCCTAAATACTAGGCCTCAAATTTATATCCCGCTAAATCTCTCGTTACCGCTGTCCTGTTGTAGCTGGGAAAGTTATTTAGTGTCCGTCAAAGCACATTTTTTGTTCTGGGTTGAAATACAATTCCCAATTTAGCAATTTCATAATTTAGTGGTTTCTGCTATATCAGAGCTATTTGAAATCTATCCCTAAAAGGGTATATAATATTCAAGGTGCACATTGGGTCATTCAGAATAACTTCACACACACCCGCTACTGTGTATTTCCAAGTCTAATTCTGTCACTAAACCCATACCTGTCACCCAGCGCCTAAATACTAGGCCTCAAATTTATATCCTGCTAAATCTCTCGTTACCGCTGTACTGTTGTTGCTGGGCAAGATATTTAGTGTCCGTCAAAGCACATTTTTTGTTCTGGGTTGAAATACAATTCCCAATTTAGCAATTTCATAATTTAGTGGTTTCTGCTATATCAGAGCTATTTGAAATCTATCCCTAAAAGGGTATATAATATTCAAGGTGCACATTGGGTCATTCAGAATAACTTCACACACACCCGCTACTGTGTATTTTCAAGTCTAATTCTGTCACTAAACCCATACCTGTCACCCAGCGCCTAAATACTAGGCCTCAAATTTATATCCTGCTAAATCTCTCGTTACCGCTGTCCTGTTGTAGCTGGGAAAGTTATTTAGTGTCCGTCAAAGCACATTTTTTGTTCTGGGTTGAAGTACAATTCCCAATTTAGCAATTTCATAATTTAGTGGTTTCTGCTATATCAGAGCTATTTGAAATCTATCCCTAAAAGGGTATATAATATTCAAGGTGCACATTGGGTCATTCAGAATAACTTCACACACACCCGCTACTGTGTATTTCCAAGTCTAATTCTGTCACTAAACCCATACCTGTCACCCAGCGCCTAAATACTAGGCCTCAAATTTATATCCCGCTAAATCTCTCGTTACCGCTGTCCTGTTGTAGCTGGGAAAGTTATTTAGTGTCCGTCAAAGCACATTTTTTGTTCTGGGTTGAAATACAATTCCCAATTTAGCAATTTCATAATTTAGTGGTTTCTGCTATATCAGAGCTATTTGAAATCTATCCCTAAAAGGGTAGATCATATTGAAGGTGCACATAGGGTCATTCAGAATAACTTCACACACACGCTTCTGTGCATTTCCAAGTCTAATTCTGTCACTAAATCCATACCGGTCACCCAGCGCCTAAATACTAGGCCTCAAATTTATATCCCGCTGAATTTGAATACAATACATTGGGCCAAATAATATATTTGTTGTTGTGGTGAACCATAACAATGAGAAAAACATCTAGTAAGGGACGCGGACGTGGACATGGTCGTGGTGGTGTTAGTGGACCCTCTGGTGCTGGGAGAGGACGTGGCCGTTCTGCCACATCCACACGTCCTAGTGTACCAACTACCTCAGGTCCCAGTAGCCGCCAGAATTTACAGCGATATATGGTGGGGCCCAATGCCGTTCTAAGGATGGTAAGGCCTGAGCAGGTACAGGCATTAGTCAATTGGGTGGCCGACAGTGGATCCAGCACGTTCACATTATCTCCCACCCAGTCTTCTGCAGAAAGCGCACAGATGGCGCCTGAAAACCAACCCCATCAGTCTCTCACATCACCCCCATGCATACCAGGGAAACTGTCTCAGCCTCAAGTTATGCAGCAGTCTCTTATGCTGTTTGAAGACTCCGCTGGCAGGGTTTCCCAAGGGCATCCACCTAGCCCTTCCCCAGCGGTGAAAGACATAGAATGCACTGACGCACAACCACTTATGTTTCCTGATGATGAGGACATGGGAATACCACCTCAGCATGTCTCTGATGATGACGAAACACAGGTGCCAACTGCTGCGTCTTTCTGCAGTGTGCAGACTGAACAGGAGGTCAGGGATCAAGACTGGGTGGAAGACGATGCAGGGGACGATGAGGTCCTAGACCCCACATGGAATGAAGGTCGTGCCACTGACTTTCACAGTTCGGAGGAAGAGGCAGTGGTGAGACCGAGCCAACAGCGTAGCAAAAGAGGGAGCAGTGGGCAAAAGCAGAACACCCGCCGCCAAGAGACTCCGCCTGCTACTGACCGCCGCCATCTGGGACCGAGCACCCCAAAGGCAGCTTCAAGGAGTTCCCTGGCATGGCACTTCTTCAAACAATGTGCTGACGACAAGACCCGAGTGGTTTGCACGCTGTGCCATCAGAGCCTGAAGCGAGGCATTAACGTTCTGAACCTGAGCACAACCTGCATGACCAGGCACCTGCATGCAAAGCATGAACTGCAGTGGAGTAAACACCTTAAAACCAAGGAAGTCACTCAGGCTCCCCCTGCTACCTCTTCTGCTGCTGCCGCCTCGGCCTATTCTGCTGCTGCCGCCTCGGCCTCTTCCTCCGCCTCTGGAGGAACGTTGGCACCTGCCGCCCAGCAAACAGGGGATGTACCACCAACACCACCACCACCACCTCCGTCACCAAGCGTCTCAACCATGTCACACGCCAGCGTTCAGCTCTCCATCTCACAAACATTTGATAGAAAGCGTAAATTCCCACCTAGCCACCCTCGATCCCTGGCCCTGAATGCCAGCATTTCTAAACTACTGGCCTATGAAATGCTGTCATTTAGGCTGGTGGACACAGACAGCTTCAAACAGCTCATGTCGCTTGCTGTCCCACAGTATGTTGTTCCCAGCCGCCACTACTTCTCCAAGAGAGCCGTGCCTTCCCTGCACAACCAAGTATCCGATAAAATCAAGTGTGCACTGCGCAACGCCATCTGTGGCAAGGTCCACCTAACCACAGATACGTGGACCAGTAAGCACGGCCAGGGACGCTATATCTCCCTAACTGCACACTGGGTAAATGTAGTGGCAGCTGGGCCCCAGGCGGAGAGCTGTTTGGCGCACGTCCTTCCGCCGCCAAGGATCGCAGGGCAACATTCTTTGCCTCCTGTTGCCACCTCCTCCTTCTCGGCTTCCTCCTCCTCTTCTTCCACCTGCTCATCCAGTCAGCCACACACCTTCACCACCAACTTCAGCACAGCCCGGGGTAAACGTCAGCAGGCCATTCTGAAACTCATATGTTTGGGGGACAGGCCCCACACCGCACAGGAGTTGTGGCGGGGTATTGAACAACAGACCGACGAGTGGTTGCTGCCGGTGAGCCTCAAGCCCGGCCTGGTGGTGTGTGATAATGGGCGAAATCTCGTTGCAGCTCTGGGACTAGCCAATTTGACGCACATCCCTTGCTTGGCGCATGTGCTGAATTTGGTGGTGCAGAAGTTCATTCACAACTACCCCGACATGTCAGAGCTGCTGCATAAAGTGCGGGCCGTCTGTTCGCGCTTCCGGCGTTCACATCCTGCTGCTGCTCGCCTGTCTGCGCTACAGCGTAACTTCGGCCTTCCCGCTCACCGCCTCATATGCGACGTGCCCACCAGGTGGAACTCCACCTTGCACATGCTGGACAGACTGTGCGAGCAGCAGCAGGCCATAGTGGAGTTTCAGCTGCAGCACGCACGGGTCAGTCGCACTACAGAACAGCACCACTTCACCACCAATGACTGGGCCTCCATGCGAGACCTGTGTGCCCTGTTGCGCTGTTTCGAGTACTCCACCAACATGGCCAGTGGCGATGACACCGTTATCAGCGTTACAATACCACTTCTATGTCTCCTTGAGAAAACACTTAGGGCGATGATGGAAGAGGAGGTGGCCCAGGAGGAGGAGGAGGAGGAGGAGGAAGAGGGGTCATTTTTAGCACTTTCTGGCCAGTCTCTTCGAAGTGACTCAGAGGGAGGTTTTTGGCAACAGCAGAGGCCAGGTACAAATGTGGCCAGCCAGGGCCCACTACTGGAGGACGAGGAGGACGAGGATGAGGAGGAGGTGGAGGAGGATGAGGATGAAGCATGGTCACAGCGGGGTGGCACCCAACGCAGCTTGGGTCCATCACTGGTGCGTGGCTGGGGGGAAAGGCAGGACGATGACGATACGCCTCCCACAGAGGACAGCTTGTCCTTATCCCTGGGCAGCCTGGCACACATGAGCGACTACATGCTGCAGTGCCTGCGCAACGACAGCAGAGTTGCCCACATTTTAACCTGTGCGGACTACTGGGTTGCCACCCTGCTGGATCCACGCTACAAAGACAATGTGCCCACCTTACTTCCTGCACTGGAGCGTGATAGGAAGATGCGCGAGTACAAGCGCACGTTGGTAGACGCGCTACTGAGAGCATTCCCAAATGTCACAGGGGAACAAGTGGAAGCCCAAGGCCAAGGCAGAGGAGGAGCAAGAGGTCGCCAAGGCAGCTGTGTCACGGCCAGCTCCTCTGAGGGCAGGGTTAGCATGGCAGAGATGTGGAAAACTTTTGTCAACACGCCACAGCTAACTGCACCACCACCTGATACGCAACGTGTTAGCAGGAGGCAACATTTCACTAACATGGTGGAACAGTACGTGTGCACACCCCTCCACGTACTGACTGATGGTTCGGCCCCATTCAACTTCTGGGTCTCTAAATTGTCCACGTGGCCAGAGCTAGCCTTTTATGCCTTGGAGGTGCTGGCCTGCCCGGCAGCCAGCGTTTTGTCTGAACGTGTATTCAGCACGGCAGGGGGCGTCATTACAGACAAACGCAGCCGCCTGTCTACAGCCAATGTGGACAAGCTGACGTTCATAAAAATGAACCAGGCATGGATCCCACAGGACCTGTCCATCCCTTGTGCAGATTAGACATTAACTACCTCCCCATAACCATATATTATTGGACTCCAGGGCACTTCCTCATTCAATCCTATTTTTATTTTCATTTTACCATTATATTGCGATGCTACCCAAAGTTGAATGAACCTCTCCTCTGCCTGTGTGCTAGGCCTAAATATATGCCAATGGACTGTTGCAGTGGTGGCTGACATGAAGCCTGATTCTCTGCTATGACATGCAGACTGATTCTCTGCTGACATGAAGCCAGATTGTCTGTTACGGGACCTCTCTGCTCTGCCTGTGTGCTAGGCCTAAATATATGCCAATGGACTGTTGCAGTGGTGGGTGACGTGAAGCCTCATTCTCTGCTATGACATGCAGACTGATTCTCTGCTGACATGAAGCCAGATTCTCTGTTACGGGACCTCTCTCCTCGGCCTGTGTGTGTGCTGGGCCTAAATATATGCCAATGGACTGTTGCAGTGGTGGCTGACGTGAAGCCTCATTCTCTGCTATGACATGCAGACTAATTCTCTGCTGACATGAAGCCAGATTGTCTGTTACGGGACCTCTCTCCTCTGCCTGGGTGCTGGGCCTAAATTTATGACAATGGACTGTTGCAGTGGTGGCTGACGTGAAGCCTCATTCTCTGCTATGACATGCAGACTAATTCTCTGCTGACATGAAGACAGATTCTCTGTTACGGGACCTCTCTCCTCTGCCTGGGTGCCGGGGCCTAAATATCTGAGAATGGACTGTTCCAGTGGTGGGTGACGGGAAGCCAGATTCTCTGCTATGGAACCTCTCTCCAATTGATTTTGGTTAATTTTTATTTATTTAATTTTTATTTTAATTCATTTCCCTATCCACATTTGTTTGCAGGGGATTTACCTACATGTTGCTGCCTTTTGCAGCCCTCTAGCTCTTTCCTGGGCTGTTTTACAGCCTTTTTAGTGCCGAAAAGTTCGGGTCCCCATTGACTTCAATGGGGTTCGGGTTCGGGACGAAGTTCGGATCGGGTTCGGATCCCGAACCCGAACATTTCCGGGATGTTCGGCCGAACTTCTCGAACCCGAACATCCAGGTGTTCGCTCAACTCTACTTATAACCTTTCCTAGACTAATGGGCAGCAACAACTGCTACTCCAAGATCATTGCTGATGTTGTTCCTCCTTGGCATTGTGTTAAAACTAGAGATGAGTGGACCCGTGAATGTTCGGGTTCGCCGGGCTCGGACGAACTTCGGGTCAAAGGGTTGAACTCGAACCCAAACCCCAATTAAGATAATGGGGACCTGAACTTTGGTGCACTAAAATGGCTGTAAAATATTCGTAGTAAGGGCTAGAGGGCTGAAAAAGGAAGCGAAATGGGGGTAAGAGCAGGACAATTGCCTTGCAAACAAATGTGGATAGGGAAATGACTTAAAATAACATAGGATAGAAAAAAATAATCTTGAACTAGGAGGTGGAGGTGAAAGTGTAGTAGGAGGTTGAGGAGGCGGTGTAGGCGGAAGCAGTGGTGGAGGAGGAGGATGTAGTACTGTTTTTGTTGTTTTTTATTTTTATATTTTTTCCAATTTTTTTTTTTATTTTTTTAATAAATTTGAGAAGACTCAAAAACTTTAGGAAATAAAAAAAGAGAATGCAAGTAGAAAGTGCGCTGGAGTATAACAATCGCAGGGTGCGGCCGGTATACTTGTTTATAGACAAGTCCTGTGGGATCCATACCTGGTTAATTTGAATGAACGTGAATTTGTCCACGTTGGCTGTGGATAGGCGGCTGCGCTTGTCTGTGATCGCCCCCCTCCCCCGCCGTGCTAAACACATGTTCAGACAATACACTTGCTGCAGGGCAGACCAGCAATCAAGAAAATAATGCCTGGAGATCATGAATTCACGAATATTCGCCCAAATATTCGCGAAATATCGCGAATTTGAATATTGTCCCTGCCGCTCATCGCTATAAATGGCAGGCAAAGTCCTTGCAAGATACTCAGAGGGAATAACACTTACAGATCAGGCTGCATTTTCCTTAGGTCCTGTCTGGCTTTCTCCAAGGCCTGTATGCCCTATTGCTGGCTTTATCCTTGGGTAGGGAAACCTTCCTCTGGTATATATCCTCTTGCTGTAAAATATCCTTCTGCCCTTCAGCTCTCTACTTGGCTGGATAAAAGTGGCTGTGTACTGTACTTTTAAAGGTACTAGATATCTTCAGGAGGCAACTTCTTCCCTTGGATCAACTTCTGAGCTTCCCTTGCTCAGGAACTTCAGGCAGGCTAGACAGAGCTACTTAGCCTCCTGGGTTAGAGTGAACTACCTCTTCTTGTCTGGGCCTAACTATATATACTAGGGGGTTCCCTAGCTCCCTCTACTGCCTAGGAGGAGGAACTACACCCATAACAGGCCTGGTACAGGAGATAACAGGAAAATACACATTAAAAATACCATATCAATAACAATGACCCTGTTCCACAGGAGGTGGAGAACAATGTGACCCAATTGACCCTTGAGTAGTGCCCACATTTACATAGTGGGACACTACACAAGCTCAGGCCATGTGCCCAATTTAGAGACCCAGAAGTTGAATGGGGCACACCCATCAGTCAGTATGTGTAGGCATGTGCACATGTACTGTTCCACCATGTTGCTGAAATGCTGCCTGCTGCTAAGACGTTCCATATCAGCTTGTGGTGCTGGATGTTGTGGCGTGTTGACAAAGTTTTTCCACATTTCAGCAATGCTAACCCTCCCCTCTGAGGTGCTGGCGGTGCCCGAGCTGCATTGGCAACTTCTTCCTCATCCTCCTGTGCCTTCGCCTTGTGCTGCCACTGAGCCCCCGCTGTCAGGTGTGAATGCCATCAGAAACGCGTCTACCAGTGTGCGCTTGTACTCGTGCATCTTCACAATCCAGAGATGGATTTAAGGACAGCATGTTGTCCTTGTAGCAGGGATCCAGCAGGTTGGCCACCCAGTAATCAACACTGGTTAGAATGTGGGCAACTCGGAGGTCGTTGCACAGGCACTGCAGCATGTAGTTGCTTATGTGTGCCAGGCTGCCCAGAGGCACCAACAAGCTGTGAACATGATTCCTCCTCCTCATCATCCTCCTCCTCATAATCCTGCAGAACTGTGCCCTGGCTGGACAGTTGTGTACCTGGTCTCTGTTGGTGCAGAAACCCACCCTCCGAGCCAATTGTGAATGACTGGCATGATAACCGTGGAAATGATCCCTCTTCCTCCTCCTCTTCCTCCTGTGCCACATCCTCTTCCATCATCGCCTGAAGTGTTTTTTTCAAGGAGAAATAGAAGTGGGATAGTAATGCTGAGGACTGCTGTCATGGTCCCTGCCATGACAGAGGTGAGAAGATCGGAGAGGCTGTGTGTCAAACCGGCTAGCCCCAGAGCTGCTAAAGAGATTTTGCCTGTTATCACACACCACCAGGCCAGGCTTGAGGCTCAGCGGAACCAACCACTGATCGGTCTGTTGTTCCATGCCTCTTCACAGCTCCTGCGCGGTGTGGGGTTTTTCCCCCAAACAGATGAGTTTCAAAACAGCCTGCTGTCATTTACCCCTGGCTGTTCTGAAGTTGGTGGTGAAGGTGTTACGCTGACTGGATGAGGAGGCGTTAGAGGAGGAAGTGGAGGCAATGAGAAATGTCCTGCAATCCTTGGTGGCGGTAGGACATGCGCCAAACTGCTATCAGCCTTAGGGTGAGCCGCCAAGGCATTTACCCAGTGTGCAGTTAGGGAGATATAATGTCCCTGCAGTGATTACTGGTCCACGTATTGGTAGTTATGTGGACCTTGCCACAGATGGCGTTGCGCAGTGCACACCTGATTTTGTCTGCCACTTGGTTTTGCAGGGCAGGGATGGCTCGCCTGGAAAAGTAGTGGTGGCTGGGAACCACGTAATGTGGGACAGCCACTGCCATAAAGTTTTTAAAAGTCTCTGTCTCCACCAGACGGAATGACAGTATTTCAAAGGCCAGGAATTTTGAATTGCTGGCATTCAGGGCCAGAGATAGCAGGTGGGTAGGGGTGTACTTCCTGTTTCTCTCCAGTGTTTGGGGGATGGACAGCAGAACTCCTCCAAGGGACAGTGTGGACATGCTGAGTGATGGTGGTGGTGTTGCTGCCACATCCTCTGTTTGCTGGGTGGCAGGTGCCACTATCACTCCAGAGGGGGAGGAAGAGGACGAGACCGCAGCAGAAGAGGGAGCAAGAGGAGCCTGAGATCTTTTGTGGGTTTTCAGGTTTCTACTCCACTGCTGCTTGTGCTTTGCAGTTAGATGTCGGATCATGCAGGTGGTGCTCAGGTTTAGAACATGTGAGCCTCACTTCAGGCTCTGATTGCACAGCGTGCAAACCACTCAGGTCTTGTTGTCAGCACATTTTCTGAAGAACTGCCATGCCATGGAACTTTTTGGAGCTGGCTTTTGTGTGCACAGTCTCTGGGTGCGGTGGGCAGTAGCAGGCATACTGGCTAGGGGACAGACACTCTGCTTTTGCACCCTGCTCGCTCTTTTGCTGTGTGGCTGGCGCTGTGTGAAAACCACCTCTTCATTTGAACTGCACGCATCACTGGCATGACCTTGATTCCATGTGGGGTCTAGGACGACCTCATCATTCTCTCCCCTCCTTGCTGGTCTGCATGGCAGAAAGCCGCAGCAGTTGGCACCTGTGTTTCATCATCATCATTAGAGACGTGCTGCGGTTGTCCTCCCATGTCCGCATCCTGAAACATACAGTAAGTGGTTGAGCATCAGTGCACTTAATCTCTTCCACTTCTGGGGCAGGGCTAGGTGGATGGCCCACGGAAACCCTGCCAGCAGTGTAATCCAAAAGCATAGGAGACTGCTGCATGACTTGGGGCTCACACTGCTTGGCTGATTAGCAAGGGGTTGAGGTGAAAGACAGATGCCCGTGCGAACTCTGCGATTTCAGCAGGGGACCGGGTGGGAAAAAATGTGAAGGAACTAGAGGCACTGTCAGCCATCCAATCTACTACAGCCTCTACTTGTTCTGGCCTCACCATTCGTACACTGGTATTCGGGTCTACAAAATGACGCTGAATTTCCTGTTGCCTATGTGCACCTGAGGAAGGTGTTTCATTTGGGCGTGTAGCTGGCACAGATAGACCACGTCCTCTCCCTGCAACAGGAGCTCCACCAGCACCAGCAGCATCATGACCAGGGCCACGTCCCTTATTTGATGCTCTCCTCATTCTTTCAGGTCACCCACAAACTAACAGACAGATTAACTATATTAATTTCCTTGTTATATATGCAGTGCAGGTGTACCTCACACCAAAAATGGGTATATGTCACCCACCGAACTAACAGACAGATTAACTATATTAATTACCCTGTCACGTATGCAGTGCAGGTGTATCTCACACCAAAAATGTGCCAGAGGTACAAAAAAGGTGCAATGCACCCACAAAAATTCACTATAGGTCACCCACCGGATTAACAACCAGATTAAATATTATATTTCTGTGTCAGGGGTATAAAGCTGGTGTATTGCAACAACAAAAATCATTATAGGTCACCCACAAAACAAATAGCCAGATTCCTAACACTCTCCCTCGCTTCAGCTGCCTGCTTTCTGTCCCTGCACTACTCAGATCTGATGGGCGGTACTACACGTGATCCAGCTTGTATTCCATTCTAACCCCACCTCTAACCAGTTAGAGTTGTTCTAGTTTACCCAGCTAGGGGAAGGTCTCTTCTGGATGTGCCCACGTCAGCCAGAGCACTTTAAGCTCTGCTGGCCATGGAGGCCAAAGCTTAAAGCCTCAGGAGCCAGGAGGAAAGTTCCCTGGCATAACCCAGAGTCAGACTACAAGGTGAAGTGCAGCATACAGAAAAAGCTGAGTTATACAGCCAGCCTATCAGTACAGCAGAGTCAGAGAGAAACAGATATAGCAGAGTGGAGTTTGCCTGCCAGTTTCTGCTTAAGCCTGCTGGAACCAAGACAAAGCCTGTAAAACATTTTGGAGAACGTTTATGCAAAGTAAAGCTGCTATTGAACTTCATCTCAAGGTCTGGACTCAAGTTCTTCCTTAATCCCTCAATTATTCCCTTTATTTATTGCTTCGGAGCCAAATCCTGGGGTCCAACCATACCCCGGTAGAAGCACCATGACACCCATAAAGACACATTTTAGGCCGCACTATACCACTTGGCAATTCCTACACCTGGGACGCGTTTTATATAGAGAGAGCCCTAGGGGGAGGAGGCCCGTTGCAAATGCTCCAAATCAGCAAAACATCTGTTTTTACAATTGCCGATGTTTAACTAATCAAGGCTATTTGATTAGTAGAACCTGGCTGCTATTTTTCTTAATTCATATGGAAGCATTAAGGCTAATTTCAGATGAGTGTAATGACTCCGGGAAACACGCTCTATGTGGGAGCCTTATTTCCTGGCCTGAACTCTGCTGGCCAGGACCTCATGACGTTGTAATGATTAATAATGCTGTGTGTCCCTGCCCTACCTCGGCTGTAATGAGTTGTACTGACAATACCATTAGCATAATTCATTGCAGCCGATGTTGGGCAGGGACACATAACATTATAAATCAGGCCAGTAAATAACTCCCCCACATGGAACACGTTTCCCGGAGTAAACAAGGTCATCTGAAACTATCCTAAGGATAGATGCACACGACCGTATGTGTTTTGCGGTCGGCAAATTGCAGATCCGCCAAAAAAATGGGTGACGTCAGTATGGCATCCGTTTTTTTGGCAGATCCATTGTAACAATGCCTATCCTTGTCTGCAAAATGGACAAGAATAGAAGTAACTGCGGAACACACGTGGGACGCGACGAACTCCACAGCCGGGACGCCGGCATTCAACACGGAGTAAAAGCCGATTCACCGGTTCCAGCAAACGTGAGAGCCAGGCAAAGGTAAGCCCACACAGTGGGTAAAAATCCCTGAGGCAATATACTAAGCCAGTAAGACTGAGAAATTGACGCATCCAGCTATGTATTAAGAATATTTCCAGCCATTTAACGGAATTGAATGAATCGCAACATTGTTCTGCTGACATCGCAGAGACTGGATACATTTTATAAGAACTTTTAGCTGGATAGGAGAAGTCACCTACGTGGAACATTTCATGTATTTAGATTTGATACATATTACACCAAGCCAGAACAAGTAGTGGCAATCCAGTACTCATGTGTGTTTTCCAATTGGATATGGGACTGAATCAAATTGTTTAATGCGTTTTTAGTGAAGTGTGTGATATATACCTTTTTATTTGAAATTTATTTATAGGAGTTATAGTGCCTATTTGGCGAAGGCTGCTTATACAACATATCCTCCCCCCTCTCATTCTATTGGGGATCATTACAGTGAGGATCCTTGGATTTGTGACCTCTGTCCAAACGGCATCCATTTTTTCAATATATCTGACCACTATATTTTATTGCTGTTTTATATTTTATGGTTGTTTTGTAACATATGAATTTTTATTCGATATTTTAATAAATTTGTCCCATTTTTTCCGTGTATGAGTGCCCATTCACACTTTCTTTTCATATTTTCAATTTCAATTTGAGGGGTGTGTCTCAAACGTGTTTGGTGCACCTGCCTTGAGGGAGTAGGAGTGAGCGGATCTCTGAAATATTATTTCAGAATAGAACATGTTCTATTTTTTTTGCGGGGCTACGGAACGGAGCAATGGATGCGGACAGCACAGGGAGTAATACATAATACAACCGGATCTGTTCATGACGGATGCATGCAGTTGTATTATGGTAATGGAAGCGTGTTTGCAGATCCATGACGGATCCGCAAAAAACACTAATGTGAAAGTAGCCTTAGTGTTATTACACATCTGCAGAAGCCACCTTGACGCTGGTAGATGGGTCTGACACATGTTTGATCAAAAATGTGTGCAGCTTCCATTTTTTCATGTATAGTAGGTATATTAGCACTTATATCCAGAATAATCCCTAATCCCTAGTTTTATTGTTTGTGTGTGTAATGGCGTGATGTCATGCATATTTGATTAGTTCAGAATTGATTTGGGTTTGAATTTAACTTTTAAAAATGTTTGATGAATCGGACCCAAAGAAAATTTGAAGTTTGTTTTAGTTAAAATCCAATATACTTTTTTTAACTCAATATTGATAGCACTGATTGGCTCATCTCTAGCATGTTTCATAGATCTGTTGTCACGGCTGAGGATAGGGAAAACCCTCAGCCGTGCGATGCCAGAAGATGTTAAGCGCTGCTTGGCCAGGACGACAGAATTAGGGAGCAGGTCACCTCCTATCGCGTCCCTAACCTGACCCTGACTCCTAACCATATGAGCCAACCCTGAAGGTGGGAGGGCTCATACACCGGATGCCTTGGGGTCCCTGCTAGCCCTCAGGATTGCCCTGGAAGAAGGAGCAGGGTAAGACGACCTGTTCTTCCTAGGCACAGAGGAACAGGAGTCTCACTAGCCAAGCTGCAAAGGGAAAAGAACATAAACAGCCTATGGATATGGCAGGAGGATGAAAAGCACTTCCACACCTACCTGCCAAAGACACACATACTGGATCCCGTGCAATACAAGCAAGTGTCCACACCCAAACACCAATGGACACAGCACACACACAAACACACAGGAACCCAGATCCATAGGTGCATAACATAACAAAGGAAAACATCAACCGAACATCATGACATAAAACTTAAGAGTCACAATTTGTTTATGACCACAAGGGTGGCCCCCACTGGCAGATGTAAATACCAGGAGGGTGTCTCCAGCAAAGCATGGCTGAAGCACCCCTCAGCATCTGATCTCCAACAAGGCTTTATAGCCCAAAGTGGCCACACCCACGCGGACACACCCAGTGCTCACAGCCTAGGAAGGGAATTAACCCTTCATACACCAGACAAGGGAAGACAGCAACTTAAAGGGGAAGTGAACACACAAACAACCCCGTGCACACCAAACATGGGAAGTGCACACCAATCACACAAGTTGCCAAGTGCAACCGCACGCACAACACAGCAAGCTGCCACGACACAGCTCAGGCTGCCACGCTGCCACATAAATACTGTTGCCAGCGGCAACCACAGGTGAGGCAAATACCACAGCCATCACCTGTGATTGACAACCAGACCAAACCGCTGACAACCGCATGCGGTTCAGGAGTCACGACCATAACCATGGCCGTGACATCTGTTTCCCCTATTTTCTCCCACTAAGGTTTGGTGGTATCCTCCTAAATGTTCATTCAGTGCTTTCTTGTAATAACAGTGTTATCTATTACTGTGCTTACATCTCCACATAATGCTTCTCTGGAAAAGAGACATACAAGCTGATCTCTTTTCCAAAATGATAGAAAAACTAATATCAGGAATCCAGCTCTTTCTGGATAACTACCCTTTAACAGAGCTGATCAAAGAAACGTTGCTTAGCTGCCTGAGAGGCCTTGGTTGGGGTATTATTTCTTCTTATGAAGGTGCCAAGTATGCATGAGGAGTATTGTAACCCAATGTTCCTCTGGGTAACTGGGAAAATATCTGAAAATTAGCATATCTCAAACCTGTTGACATCAGATATGCTTAGGAAATCTAATTTGAAAATCTTTTTCAGAAACCAAGAGGGGCATTGCCTAGCTTGCAATACTCCACACTAATGTTCAGCGAGCAAGCTCGACCGAATACCTGTTCGGCTTGAGCATTGCTATTCTCGGCACATGGCGGCACTCGGCCGAGTACCGCATGTGCTCGAGCGCCATGCTCGAGTCTCCTTCCCACACATTTCGCGGCTGCTAAGCAGCCAATAAACATTCAGATAAGTACTGCCATCACTGTAATGCCAGTAGCCACATTGGCTACTGGCATTAAAGTGATTGGCTGGCCAGATAGCACCCGATGATGCGGGTTCGGCTCATTGTGAGTCAAGGAGAGCTGCGCTTAGGAAGGGACAGATATTGTAGGGAGTGTGATCGCAATATATTTAATAGAAAAATGTTTTAAAGACCCAAAAGTCCTATTAAGGACTATTGTGTGTGGTGGCAGCTTGGCAGCAATATAATATAGCCAGCAATTTTTTTTTCAATACTTTCAATACTTTTTCGATACAGGGTGTCTGCAATGACACCTAAGTGTGAAAAGTTGCTCAGACCGATCCGTACAAACTTTACATTGAAAGTCAATAGGGGACGGATCCGTTTGAAAATTGAGCCATGTTGTGTCAACTTCAAACGGATTCGTCCCCATTGACTTACACGTTTGCCTCCGCACGGCCAGGCGGACACCCGAACGCTGCAAGCAGCGTTCGGGTGTCCGCCTGCTGAGTGGAGCGGAGGACAAACGGTGCCAGACTGATGCATTCTGAGCGGATCCGTATCCACTCAGAATGCATTAGGGCTGGACGGATGCGTTCGGGGCCGCTTGTGAGAGCCTTCAAACGGAACTCACAAGCGGAGCCCCGAACGCTAGTGTGAAAGTAGTCTAAGGGTGTATCGGAGTGCTTCTTCCTTGTAATTTTTGGCAGCACTTGCCCTTTATATACAAGTAAATATTCAGGAAAGAATGTTTTCTATAAATTTTTCCTCTAAAATCAATTTTTTTTTTACCTTGGTTTTGTGCATATTATTGTCATTATGTAAAAGTGGCTTACTATTCGGACAACATTCGGAGTTCCCAGCAGCGACCAGCGAGTCCAAGATGCATCCATACATCCTCCCCTTGCTGTTACAGAACCTCTTTTTGGTGGAGTTACCAACAATTTCTGACATTTTCTTATGAACCAGGCACCCTCCCCTCTTCAGAGCAGGGGGTACCTGGTTTAATGCTCGGGTTCTCCCATTGACTTGCATTATATTCGGGTGCTCGGTCGATATGTTCTCCCATTGACTTCCATTATACTCGGGTGCTCGATCGATGTGTTCGGCCCAAGCACTACGGTGCTCGATCAACACTACTCCACACACATACTCCGCATTCTAGGTGCTCTCAATAATGAGAAAGAGTATCCTCTCAGTCAATGCATATATATTCGCTCTCTCGTATGTTTCATTTACATAACAGTGTAAAGCAGTGAATTGAACAGGTAAGGGTGGGTTCACATTACGGATCCATTATACTGCCCATAGACTTGTATGATGACGAAATGCAAAACGGAAGCCTTTAAAAGGCATTCCGTCTTAATAAAAGTCTATGGGAATCATAAGGGATCCGCGCCATTTCCATTATGCAGAACGGAGAAAAAATTCCTGACTTTGTTTTCCGTCTTGCATAATGGCAACCAGACGGATCCGTTATGATTCACATAGACTTCTATTAAGGCCGATCAAAATGGAATGCCTCTTAAAGGCTTCCGTTTTGACTTCCATCTTATGGATTCCATTATTTTCCGTTATAACAGAAAGCCATAACGAAATCCATAATGCTGATGTGAACCCACCCTAAGTTAGTAAGGCATCTTTGGGCTGCGTTGAATGATATAGTTCAGGGGTACTCAACTGGCAGACCGCAGTCCAAATCCGGACCGAGGTTGCCAGCTGTCTGGACCCCTGCGTGCAGTGGCGTGCTAAGGGGTGGGGGGCGGTCCCTCCCGGCTGCTGGCTCTCAGGGGGTGCCAGAGTCCAGAAACAATGAGTGCTTGCATCAATACAAATGGAAGCGCTCATTGTTGGAGCTCTGGAAGCTGCGGTCCTGTCACTGACCGCTCAGCTCCACGCGCTCCTCCCCTCCCCTCCCTCAGGCCGGCGGCGCTCTGAATGGTGAAGCAGGAAGACTTCTCCCTGCTCCGCCATTCAGCCTGCAGGCACAGATTGCGCTGCCGGCATGTGTGGGTGGAGCCTGCAGCACAGAAATCTGCATAAGCTCCGCCCACACAGTGCAGCAGAGCGATCTGTGTCTGCAGGGGAGAGAGGACTGAGCTTCAGGAACAGGACAAGGTGAGTAGTTACAGAGTAGTGAGTAGTTTTTTTTAACACAGAGGGGGCACAATGGGCATTTCTACTCTGGAAGGGGCACAATGGGCATTTCTACTCTAGAGGTGGCACAATGATCATTGCTAATGTGAAGGGGGTTTTCTACTATGGAGGGGGCACAGAGGGTATTATTACTGTGAAGGGGGCACAATGGGCATTACTACTATTAAGGGGCATTATTACTGTGAAGGAGGCACAATGGCAGGGGTGTGGAATTCCTATCGCCCGACGCCCGGGACATGCAGTTCCAGGCGCCGGGCAGGTAGTTTGTGCAGGCAGCTTAGCCCTGCGGGCAAGTAGCAGGGCTAGGGTTGCGCCGTGTTTTCCTCTAATATACAGCCCGGTGCAGCAAGTCCGGGCTGCTTACCGCAGTGTTCACAGACAATGCAGACAGAGACGCTCACCCCACGCTGGCAGCAGGGAGCCTGAGGGAGGGACGGGGAGGAGCGTAATATGATCTTAGAGTGGAACCTGGCTTCTGCCAGCCCCACCGCTCCCCGCCCACCAACCAATCACCGACCAGAGCTGAGGGGGCAAGGCAAGCACAGCACACTAGCAGCTCTGAGTCGTCTGAGTCACACAAGTGCAGGGAGTCTAAGAATAGAAATGAATCGAATGAGTCACAAGTTAAAAGAATCTAAAGATCCGACTTAGTTTGTGACTCATTCGATTCATTGAGTTAAAAGAGCCGTGAGTCAGAGGGTAGAACAGTTTACATTACACTGAGGCTGATGCTTTTGTTGCAGCAGTGATAAGATTAAGGGACAGGAGCAGAGAGATAAGAGAAGGGACAGATGACAGAGTTTAGATTACAGGTTGAATTAAATTAACCCTTTAGAATCAAATTGGCTTCTCAGGAGATATATATGTTAAAGGCATCTCATTCAGTAGCTATATAACTAAGGGTGGGTTCACATCACCTTTATGGATTCCGTTATGGCTTTCCGTTATAAAAGGGTTATAACAGAAAATAACGTAATCCATAAAATGGAATGCAAAACGGAAACCTTTAAGAGGCATTTCGTTTTGCTTTCCGTCATCGTAAAAGTCTATGGAAATCATAACAGATCCGTCTGGGTCCTGTCGTGTCGACAGGACTTAGTTTTCCGTCTTGCATAACGGGACCCAGACGGATCCATTTTGATTTGCATAGACTTCTATGAGGACGGAAAGCAAATGGAATGCCTTTTAAAGCCTTCCATTTTGCTTTACGCCATAATACAAGTCTATTGTCCTCCTGTCCTGAGTTCTCCTGTCCGGCGTCAGCCTCAGCTTCCCTGTACTATAATAAATCACTCTTCCTGACTCACTCAATACTAATCAGAGTTCAGAGAGCTGAAGAGCCGACTGCACTGAGTCAGCAGCAGCAAGTGAATCGAATGTGTATAGCATCTGCGCATGCGCACCGGCACCTAGAGTCTTCGGTTCACTTGCGAGTCAGCTCAGCAGTCTGACTCACCAAGTGAACCGAAGATCCGATTCATGAATCGGTTCATTTGAATGAGCTGATTCAAATGAACCGATTCACCTAAAAGATCCGAAGTTCCCATCACTAGTTATCAGCGCTCCTGTGCAGGCCGGAAGTCAGCTCCCAGCGGAGGCACACGTTAGTCAGCGGCTGTAGTAGGAGCTCCTGACATGGTGGCAGCCCGTGCCGTGATAGATAGCCCAGCAGGTAGTGTGTGTGGTGACTGCTCTGGGTCAGCTATGCTCTGCTGTCAGGCTGCCGCTCTGCTTCTTCTCCCTGGCATTGAAGTGTCAATAGGAGTGCTGCCAGGTTCCAACTTCCAGCCACTCACCCTCCATGAATGGGGGGGGGGGGGGGGACTTCCCCATACTGGCATGTACATCAAGGGGATTCACTGGCCCAGTATGGCATGTACATTAAAGGGATTCACTGCCCCAGTATGGCATGTACATTAAAGGGATTCACTGCCCCATACTGGCATGTACATCAAGGGGATTCACTGGCCCAGTATGGCATGTACATTAAAGGGATTCACTGCCCCAGTATGGCATGTACATTAAAGGGATTCACTGCCCCAGTATGGCATGTACATTAAAGGGATTCACTGGCCCAGTATGGCATGTATATTAAAGGGATTCACTGGCCCAGTATGGCATGTATATTAAAGGGATTCACTGGCCCAGTATGGCATGTACATTAAAGGGATTCACTTAAATATGGTTTTGATTTAAAATTACTTTTTGTATCAGGACAAGTAGATTGTCATAAGGGGCAAGTAGATCGAGCCCCAGCTTTAGTCCTTCGACAAGTAGTTTTTTTTTTTTTTTTCCACACCCCTGAATGGGTATTATTACTATAAAGGGGGCACAATGGGGATTATTACTATGAAGGGGCACAATGGGGATTACTACTATGAAGGGGGCACAATGGGGATTATTACTATGAAGGGGGCACAATGGGGATTATTACTGTGAAGAGGACACAAAAAGGGCCTTACAACTGTGAAGGTGCACACAGATGGGGCATTGCTACTGTGAAAGGGGTACAGAGAGGGCATAACTACTGTGAGGGGGCACAATGAAGGCATAACTACTGTGAAGGGGGAACAATGAAGGGATAAGTACTTTAAGGGGGCACAATGTTGACATAACTACTGTTAGGGGGCACACATCTGTGCAAAACTACTGTGAAGGTATTGGGGGGGGGGGGGGACTGCCAGAGAAAGGACCCGCCCTGGGTGCCAAACAACCTAGGCTGCATGTCCCACTTTCAACTCTATCCTGTGTTCTGAGGACACAGATCCAGTTGAATAGAATGTTAGAATGGTGAAGCAGAGAGCAGTCAAGTTCCTGATTCACCATTCCCATGCTACTCGTCATCCAGTGCATGCAGGCACGATGTACTGACATCATCATGCCTGCTGCGCTCTGCCACAAACAGAAGAGCACAGAGCGGAGCTGCTCTGTTGGTCAGGGGAACATATGATAGGTGAGTTTTTATACCAGAGCCACTACTTTGTGAGGGGGGAGCTACATAACCCGGGAGGGGGGGGGGGGGTAGGGGGCAGTAAAGGGAGCATAACTGTGTGTGTGTGTGTGTGTGTGTGTGTGTGTGGGAGACCATATAAGGTGGCATAATCTTTTAAAGGAGGACATCTAAGAGGCAAAACTAAAGGAGGACCACCAAAGGGTGCATAATTATTAGGCGGGCATCAATGTTGGGGCCATCTAAAGGTGCATAATCTATTAGGGGGGCTTCATTGTGTGTGGGGCTACTTAAAGGGGCATCATACTATGTGGGGAGAACTTAAGAGGGCAGCACTGTGTGGGGGCCACTTAACGGGGCTTCATACTGTGTGAAGTCTACTTAAGGGTACATCATACTGTGTGGGGGACATTTAAGGGGCATCACTTTGTGAGGGGAGCATTTAAGGGTACATCATACTGTGTGAGGGGGGCATGTAGAGAACATCACCTTGTTCTGGGGGCTTTTAAATGGGGCTTATTCTGTGTGAGGGGCAGCTAAGGGATCATCCTACTGTGAGGGGACACTTAGGGTATTCATACTCTGTGGGGAGCAACTAAGGCATCGCTATGTGTCAGGGTCACTAAGGAGCATCATAATGTGTGGGGGCACCAAGGGATCACCCTGCTGTGAGGGTGCACTTAGGGGTATCATACTCTGTGGAGCACTAAAGGGATATCATACTGTCTGAGGGGCATTAAAGGGGCATCAATATTTTTAGGGGGCACTGAAAGAACATCCTTACTGTTTGGTCAGCAGAAAGGAGATTAGGTGGGCTTGGAGGTGTGGAATGTTGTAAAAAAAAAATCATAATAATGCAGCGCTAAAGTGGTGTTGTCCCTCCTTATATAAATATTTTTTATTTTTTTTTGCAGCTCGGACCTTCATCCTACAGAAGACTGAGGTATGTGGACCTTTACAAAAAGTACTTGAATACCCCTGATATAGATTATTTTGTTAACTTTTTATTTAAAACTTAGAAGCCCACTAACCATTTGAACTCAACATATGGCAAAATAAACTGTCAATATTAGTATCCTTAGGGTACTGCCATGGGTACCATGAGCCCCCCTCACCTTTTCTAAATATCAGAATTTTTGTCTGTGTCTTCTTATGGAAACATTTCCACGTTGTTCATTATAATAGGTTGAATTGACATATAAACAAGGGTATATTTTCATTTGATTAGTTTTGTTGATTAGGTTAAGTCTGTGTTCACATTCCAAGAGTGCTCTAACTTTGTCATGATTTTCAGATATATTCTGGTAAGATTCAGAATGGAAATTTTTGACATAAAATTAGTCCTATGTTTTTAGAGATTGTATCTGGATTCTCGTAAAATTTCCATTCTATAAAACTGGCTCATATGACTTGCACATATTGTTCCTATTGTGCACACACGTCAGTTCGACTACAATAAGACGATGATTGCGTACCTTAAGCCAGTACAGCATTTGAACAATCCTTGGAGGAAGTTTTGAGTAAATTTAATAACATAGATGAAAGATTGTACAGGATGCCTGCTATATTATGTTTGGTGAATGAATTCCTGGACAAAAAGTCTTTCTCGGTGAAAGGTATATTGGATCAGAAAAAAATGAATATCCTTCTCCCCTATGGTTTGACCAAGGTTCCAAATATTCAGCTTTTTACTGATGAACTTTAATATGCAAATTTGATCATGTTTTTGCATTCTGTGGAAAAATTATTTCTCCTTGACACAGACCTATTAGGAAATACTGATTTAATGGAGGGTCCTCTATTTGAGGGGGTATTCTCACCTGGGACATTGATGGCACATAAGTGCCGGTCCCAGTGTTGGGTTCTACGTCTTGGATGCACTAGTCTCCAGATAGGATCGGGTTCCTTGAGGTGAAACCTAGCGATATGCAATCAATGTCCCAGATAGGTCAACACCTTATATTCTGTGTTAGGGACATGTGAGAATCTCACTTCCCATTGTGTAAGTCCATTAAAAGGGAGTCTATCCAAAAGGGATAGATTGTCTCCAAAGTGGTAAAACAAACAACGGACACAATGGGCAGATTGTTAGGTTTACTCAGGTTAGGGACAGGAGGACAGACCATGCTTGAAACAGCTTCAAAGCGGGGACTGGTGCCCACCCACAACACAATTAAAGAGCATTTTGCTAGTTCATCAGGTGATTGGTGGCACATTTACATGGGCAAATTGTCAGGAATGACTGTTCGGTCATCTAAATGCACCTTAAGGATTAAAGGGGGTGACTCTTGATGTTGATCTTCTGTAGAGGATTTAGACATCAGTTCTTTGGTCTTATCATCTTCAAACTCTCGAAAGTCGGCATACATGGTTGGAGTGGCTTCTGCGATCATCTTGGTAAAAAGTTTCCGAACACACGGGAACACCCAGCAAGTGATTAAAGCAAGGATTATAAGAATGCATACTATAGCCTTACCTTATTGTTTTAATGCCATCTGCCAGTCACCTAACCATCCAAACACTGAATCCCAGGAATTCTTTATCCCTGAGTTCCTTGCAAGTTCAGGGCCTTGGTGATACTTCCAGTGTTTTTAGGTATGTATGTATCATTTTACATACGCCCCCTTTTTCTGCAAGTACCATATCCAAGGCCATACGGTTCTGAAAGTCCATAATCAAAGTTGGGCCTGTTTGTTCAACTACCACTTTTAGGGCATCTCTGGTGTAGTTAACAAACCTTTGTTGATTGTTATACAGGTCGTTGATCCAGTCTACATTCTTGTTGATGGTGACAATGGGTACCAGGGATTCAAAATCAGCTGCTATCTGATTCCGGGCTTTGAATTAATCAGGGACATCTTGTGGAACACCTATTGCATCAATATATACATGTGGGTCAAAAGAGCCTTTTACTTCCCTTCTTACCCTGGTTACCTGGGTGTCCTTTGTAACCTGTTCTTACTCTGGTTGTTCAAAAATGTGGAATGGAATAAAACTTTTATGAGGGTGCATTGACCCCCTCCATCTCATCTGTAACCTGGGTCTCACCTTCATGTCTCCACACAGCTAATATACATCTGGAATCTGCTATGTCTGCTCTCACCCCCTTAAACTCAGAAATAGTATATATATTAGCAAGATCTGGTCCCATCTTCTAGTTCTTGTGTTTTCTTGCACTGGGGGGCTTGGATCCATGTTGGCTTTCCTTCCAACTTGACTGAGGTATCTGTAGTCAGCAGGACTTCATAGGGCCCATCAAACCTTGGTTCAAGAGGTGTTTTTTTTGCTGAACCTTTTCACCAGTACCCAGTCACCAGGCTGTATGGTATGTTGGCCTGGACACGCTGTATTTTAGTCAATTTTAGTCAATTGTTTACATAACTCAATAACATATCTAGACAAAGTATCATACTGCATGTTAAGCTGTTGTGGGAAATATAGCCCCAACCTAGGGACGCTGCCAAACAATATCTGATAAGGACTGAGTTTCTGGGGTCCTCTTGGCATGTGTCTCACACTGAAAAGAGCTATGGCAAGGCTTTATGTCTAGGGTTTCCCAGTATCCTGTGCAGCTTTCACCATCTTCTGTTTCAGCATGCCGTTCAGTCTTTCAACTTTTCCGCTGCTTTAGGGGTGATACCGGGTGTGCCAAGCTAATTATGTCCCCAACTGTGTCCATACTTCTTTGGTAACATTGGCTGTGAAGGCTGGTCCTCTGTCACTCTCGATTGTTTCTGGTAGGCCAAACTGACAGACTATTTCATTCAGGAGTTTCTTGGCGGTGATGGACGATTGATTCTTGGTGGGAAAAGTCTCTGGCCATCCTGAGAACAAGTCAACTACAACTAGAGCATACTCATAAGGACCTGCTCTTAGCATCTGTATGTGGTCGTTTTATATCCTCTGAAATGGGTAAAGTGGTTTGGGAGTGCACTTCTGCGGAGTCTTCTCTTTTTTCCCGCATTACACCATGCACACACAAGACATCCCCAAGTATATTGTGTCAATGCCGTGTACAATCCTGGAGCAAAGTAATATGATGCCACCAAGTTGTTCATCTTAGTCTTGGACTGATGTGTGGTTCCATTAGCCCACCATTGGATACATGGTTCTGGGCAGCTCCCTTGTCTGCCCACTGCCATATCTCAATTGGATTTCAATTGGAATAAAAGTTACCTGCTTCAAAACAACACAACCACTTCTGTGGTGGTAGTGGTACCCGTGTGAAACCATCCTTTCTCATCTGCAAACCTGGAGCCATCCACAAAGAAAGTTAGGTCTGCATCCTGTAAGGGGGTATCTGTAACAGAGTCAAACCCAGATGTCTTTTGGCTCATAAGTGCAAGGCAGTCATGTGGTAAGTCCGAAACGTTATCTTCCATGTGCATATCCGCATCATCTGGAGGCGCAGATGTCTGGCTGCGGACAAGTGTTTGGGTTTAGTCTGCTGCAGTATGGCAGTGATATCATGCAGAGCCTGGATCTTCAAGGGGTAGGCCAGTACAAGTTTTGAGGTTTTATTCAGGAGAAGATGCACTGCAAACACAGCTCTCATACATGATGGAGCTCCTCTTGCAACTGGGTCTAGCCTTGCAGAGTAATATCCAAGAGGTCTTTGTCTGCCCCCATGTTCTTGTGTAAGGAATCCTGTGGCGTGGCCTTGTCTCTCCATCACATAAAGTCTGAAAGGCTTACTGTAGTCAGGTAGGCCCAGGGTCGGGGAAGAAGTGATGGCTTGTTTGAGCTGGAAAAAGGCCTCTGTTGCTTGTTCTGTCAGCTGGAATGGCTCTGACTTCAGAGAATCGTAGAGTGGTTGCATGTAGATTGACACGTGACGTATCCATGGTCTGCAGTAATAGATGATACCAAGGAAGTATTGTAACTCTGTGGCTGAGGTAGGTAGTTGTAGGGTTTGAATGGCAGCTTTTCTGTCCTCGGTAAGGTGTTTTGCTTGGTGAGAGATACAATGCCCCCAAAATACATCTGTCTCTTAGCTTAGTTGAAGTCTTTGTTTTAAAGCTTTATAGCCATTCTTGTAGAGAAACTGAAGACGAGAGATGGAGGAGTTGTTGCAGAGTTCTGTGGTGGGTGCACAGAGGAGGAGATCATCCACGTACTGTAGGAGTAAAACCAAGGGATGTTCCATCTTCCATGGTTCCAAGACTTGTGTCAGAGCTTGGGAGAACATTGAAGGGCAATTCTGGGCCTCATGTGGCATGACTTTCCAAGTATATTGATTATCAGCATGGGTGAAAGCAAAAAGGTATTGACTGTCCACATCTAGAGGTATGCTGAAAAATGCATTTGTCAGGTCTATCACTGTGAAATAAGTTGCAGTAGAGGGGATTTGTGCTAGCAGGGTGTGAGGGTTAGGCACCACTGGAGTATCCAGCCCAAAGGTCTAGTACCACGTGGTATGCTGCTGGTTCTCCTTTTTTGGTTTTCTTTTTCACAGGGAACAGAGGAGTGTTACAAGGCGACTTTGTAGGGATGATGGCACCAACTGCAAGGTAGGCCTTAAAGGGTTTCTGTCACCTGAAAAATGGGTATTAAGCTGGCTGACATTAGCGATGTGCTAATGTCAGCTGAACATAACTATATTAGTGTCATCTCACTGCCTGTCGCTGTTATTGAGAAAAACAAACTTGTATAATATGCTAATTAGCCTCTAGGAACAGGGGTGGCATTGCCCCTCCTTCTAGAGGCTCAGTTCTCCCACCTCTAGCCACGCCCTGCTACACTAAATTGACAGGGGCAGGCATCATTGGTCTCCTACTTTCGGCCTTGTCTGCAGTGTAAATCTTGTGCCGCTCAGTATTTGGCGCAGGCGCAGTGAGGAAGCTGGTAGTTGGCGAGCGCCCTTCACTCACTGAAACCCTTTAAGATGTCTTGATATGAAGTCTGTCTCGGCTACAGAGAGAGGGTACTGCGGCTTGCATGGGAGAGAGCATGTGGCTTCAATGCGACCTTGACTGGTGTCACTTTTAATCTGCCTATGTCTTCAGGGCCTGTGGCCCATAGGCCTTCAGGAAAGGCTTCTAGAGTACTTTCCTCTCTCAAGTTTGAAATGTCATCTTCAAGGTAAAATAGGCCCAAAACTTTGGTGGTGTCCTCAGGGTCCAGGGGTGATGTAAGGGACACTGTGCATCTTCATAAAATTGGATTGTAGCTTGCATCTTTGCAAGGAGGTCTGCTCCCAACAGGGTGACAGGGCATGTAGAGGATACAACTAATTGTGCTAGTGTAATGACTCAGAGTGCCATTACCACTCTGCACCATGCTACTGTCTTCTATGGGCTAACAAAGTGTCATCTTATGCATTTATTTCAGTCCACTACAATGTGCATTGCTATTTCTATGCAACTGTTATTGTTCATGTAATGTCCCTGGTTCACCAGAAGGTGGCAGCAAGCATGGCACGTCTCTGCAGAGCGTGACACACGGACATCTTAGGTTCCTCACTTTTCTGTACCTTCAAATACTATTCTGAAGAAAAATGAGTGCCATACAGATAATCTTCCCCATAGTAATAGTGCTCCTCATAGTCCCACCAATAGTAATTCCCTTCTAGAATGCCCTCATTAGTAATACTGCTCCATACAGTGCCCACAACAGTAATAGTGCTCCCCAAGAGTGCCTCCATTAGTAGAAGAGCCCTCCAGTATTAATAATGCCCTTACAGAGGCCCCCAGTAGAAATAAGGCACCGTATTGTTCCCCTAGTGGTAATAAAGCTATCTAAAGAACCCTCAGTAGTAATAAGGCCCCCACAGTGCTCTTAGTAGAAATAATGCAGATCTATAATTTCCTCCTATAGAGCCCCCAGTAGGAAAAAAAACACTATATTATATTGCTCCCTACTGTTTTAATGCCCCAGGTATTTATACTGCCCCCTACTGTTATAATGCTCATCCTGAAGCTCTCCGATATTTATAATGCCCCCTGCAGTGCCCCCTGTAGTTATATTCCTCCGTTTAGTGTCCTCAGAAATTATAATTCCTCAGCCTCTCCACCATACAGTCCCATGTAAATAACATTATTTCCCTACCTCCATCATAGAGACCCATGTAAATACCACCACACCACCTCTCCAGCCCCCTCCAATATACAGTCCCATGTAAATAACATCCCTCTCTACCTACAGCCCCCTCCAAAATACAGTTCCATGTAAATAACATCACACCATCTCTCCTGCCCCCTCCAATATACAGTCCCACGTAAATAGCATCACCCCTTCCGAGCCGCCTTCAACATACAGACCCATGTAAAGGACATCACCCCCTCCCCAGCCGCCTTGCACATACAGCTCCATGTGCAGCACGCCGGACCTGCAGAGTAATGCGATAGTGAGGTCACGGTTATGGGCAATCGAGGGTTACTCACTTTTTGGAGGAGAACCCCGGGCAGGCATGCGGCAGTGAAGGAGAGGTAGACACAAGTTCCTCTGGGGCACACTCTGTATGGAGAGACCCGACCTGATGGTGTGTGAGGTGCCCTGGGTGTTGCAGGTATTTTGAGTGCCTGAGGCAAGGTCCCTTTAAGGATCGTGACGCCAGTGCCTGTAACGGTGGCACACCGATTTGTAGGAGTAGTAATAGAGTACACAGATGGTATGGTAAATCAAACGTTGCTTTACTTGGAGAAACAGTCCAACTTTGTACATACAATTGATGATGATGCAGTCCCTTATGTCACATATGCACAGCAGGTTTACTTCACAATATGGCAGGTATAAATCTTGCAAGATACTTGGAGGATAAACAGTTAATGCCTCGCAGAGCTATGCTGCCCTATCCCCTCAGCTATTCTAGCTGGCATGATCCCAAGGCCCGGATGCCTAAATGCTGGCTTTAATCCTTGGTATATAAATCTTCCTCCAGTATTGACCCTTGCTTTATATTAAAGTACCTCTGCCCATCAGCTTACTTATCTGAGCTGGTTGTTCTGTTCCTGTGCTGGGTTTGAAGGTGGCTGCAGGTTGCTCCCAGGAGGTCCATTCCTACTACTGGGGTTACTTTATCTGTGCTAGCTGGGTTTACTGGTCTCCAGGCAGGCTGTACTCCTTCTCTAGCCTCCTGGTGCAACTAGGAGCCTGGACTATCTAGCTACATGTCAGGAGGAGGCCCTCAGCATATCTGAGATGCCTTTTCACTTCTGTCTCCACAGACTCCTGACTATGACCTAACCCCTCCCTGTCTGGGCCTGGACATTTATCCTAGGGGCTCCCTATCTCCCTCAGGTGTCTGGGTGTCACGGCCACGGTTATGGCCGTGACTCCTTGGGAGCCGCATACAGTTGCCCGCGGTTTGGGTTGTTGTTTCAACCGCAGCTTGAGGCATGATGTTGTTTGCCTCAAGTGCGGTTGCCGCGGACAACAGTGATGTGTGCAGTTCCCTTGGAGTTGTGTGCGTGTGTGTATGCACTTTTGTATGTCTGGTGTGCACTGTGTTTTATGTTTGCTGCGCACGGACATCTTCCTTTCACTGTGGCTGCCCGTGGCAACGTTTGGTATAATGTACATGTGGTGGCAGTGTCCCGGCCTTCGGGCTGACTCCCAGGACACGGTTGCCACCCATGTCGTTGCTTGCGGCAACAGCCACAGTGTGTTCCATGTTTGGACACTTCCCCTTTAACTTGTGTTTTCCCTTCCCTGGTGCTGGAAGGGTTAACTCCCTTCCCAGTGTGTGTGTTGTGTCACTGGGTGTGTCCGACTGTGGGGTGTGGCTTCTTGGCCTATAAAGCCTCACTGTTAGTTCAGGTCTGAGGGTTGCTTCAGTCATGCTTGGCTGGAGCAGCCTCCTGTGTTTTCCACCTGCCAGTGAGAGACACCCCTGTGGTCATAACCATTATGTCACATTTATGTTTATGTCCAGTTATGTGTGATGTCTATTTGATGTTTCCTTGTGATTTTGTGCAGCTATGGATCTGGGTCCCTGTGTGCGGATGCATTCTGAACTTCTCCTTGCCAGCACAGGGATCCAGTCAGCAAGGCTGTGGCAGGTAGGTGGAACTCCTTGTTCACCTGCCATATCCATAGAGCTGTTTATGTTCCCCCTTTTCCAGCAGCTTGGCCATTGAGACTCCTGCTCCTCAGTGCCTAGGAGGAGTAGGTTGTCTTACCCTGACTCCTAGCTAGGGACCGGACGGAGGGTAAGTCAGGGCTCCTAGGTTCCTGCGCATGGGTCCTCCTACCTTTAAGGTCGGCCCATGCAGATAGGAGTTAGGGTCAGGTTAGGGACGCTGTAGGAGGTGACCTGCTCCCTATCCTGTTATCCTGGCCGAGCAGCCATAACATCATCTGGCATCGCACGGCTGAGGGTTTCCCCCATCCTCAGCCGTGACACTGGGATGTCTAACTACACCCAACTAGGCCTGCTAAGCATATCACAGGGGAAACAACACATTTAGAACACCCAGTAAATTACATTAAATGCATAGATAAATAGAATATCACTGTCCCTTGTGAGCAGAAGTAACACGTGACCCAATTGACCCTTGTGTAGTGCCCACTCCTACCTAGTGGGACACTACACATGTAAATAACATTACCCCTCAACATTCAGTCCCGTGTAAATAATATCACTCCCTTCCACAGCTGCCTTCAACATATAGTCCCATGTAAATAAAATCACCCTGCCCTAGCAACCTCCAACATGCATTCCCATGTAAATAACATCACTCCCTCAACTTTAGTCCCATGTAAATAACATTATCTCCTCAATTTTCAGTCCCATGTAAATAACTTCCCTCCCTTCACCCCTAACATACAGTCCCAGTTATATAACCACAACTTCCAGCATTGCTCTGCCTCTCCCTTCACTTACCTCTCCTCATGTAGCAGACCTCACCACAGCTTCTTCCCAGGGCTTCTCTTCACTGCTGAGCCATCCTATCCTGCACTGGTCACATGATGGTGACATCATCGCAGGTCCTTTTCAGCTACTGCATATTACTGATCACATGACCTGTGATGTCACCACAGGTCCTTCAGCTCTTGCAGGGCATTAGATTCAATTGTATTGCCTTCCTGAGGACGGCAATACAGTTGTATCTATCTGTCAGGCAGGACATTCAGGGCCTAGGACAAAACATCAGGGGTGCAGGCCCCGAATGTTTTATTCTAGCAACGCCCCTGCCGGTGAGTGCCGCATTTATTATTATTTTCTCACAAGACAGGTGGATTTTAGTCTATGATGCAGAGCACCGCCAGGGGATTACACATGAACTCAATACCATGAGAACCCCATAAAGAGGTGGCAGTGCCGACCACAGATCTGTTTCTAAGTATACACATATTTGCATGTACATTCAATCTAAACACTTTCCTAACTCCCTGAAGTTAGAGGACAGCTACTGATAACCTGTTCTCTTCTTCTGAAAAGGGACTTCAGTTATACTGTAATGACATGCCAGCCCGCATCTGCAATGGCTAACTTTAGTTCTTCTTTTATGGCTAACTTTAGTCCTTGTTTTACAATTCTGGCACGTACGTCATGAGTCCTTCTTTTCCAAGGCTCCATTACAACAACCTATACTCCATCCAGTAATATTATTCTCTATCTCATATTAACTGGAAGACATCTATTGGTGTGACAGATACGTGACACCAATAGGAACACATGCAGTGTCCCAGGGGGTCAGTAGTGTAGCTTTAGGTAGGCTGGGTTTTGTAGTGCAGGGTGACCCACTAACCTGGGACTCACTGTCGTCTTCAAACGGGTCAGCACTGGAACAGGCAGGTGATGAATGTCGTGACGCCAGTGCCAATTGAACGGTGACACACCGTGTAGTGACAGGCGGAATAATTGAGGAACCACGTAATAATAAAACAGAATTTGAACTTTACTTGTTCTTTAGTAGTCATCATGCATGGACATAGTTGGAAGCGCAGTTCCTTTGAAGACAGTTAGTTTCTGTACATTGAAGACAGGCCTTATGTAGCAAGGTGACTTCAGAGGGTTAACCACAGGACTTGCAGTACAGACGGCTTGCACTCTATTCCTGACTGATCCTGAAACATGGAAACTATTCTCCAAGGCCCGATGCCCTAGCTCTGGCGTATATCCTTGGGTCTGTACTTATCAAGTACCTCCTCTGCTGCTTCGAGTACCTCTCGCTTTATTAGACTTGCCTCTGCTTCTTTCTGTTTCCTCAGGCTGGTTAACTGTGGCGTTCCTGCTTTAGCAAATAAGGACTCAGGAGGGGAACCTTCTCCTTGGATCTGGAACCCGGTTACAGGGATTACAATACCCTCTCCTAGTCTGCAGGCTCCAGGCCTGCTCTGCTCTCACAGGCCCATGGCCTGGCCTTAAAGGGTTTCTACCACTTAGGTGTCACATATTTGGCTGTCAGACACTAGCGATCCGCTAGTGTCTGCTCTGGCCAACCATCCTAATATAATTGCTTTTGGGGCGGTGGTTTGGCTAAAAAAACTACTTTTATTAATATGCTAATGAGCCTCTAGGTGCTATGGGGGCGTCATTAGCACCTAGAGGCTCCGTCTACCTTTAGAAACTGCCGCCCCCAGCGCGTCCCTCCAGCCCGCCCATCTCCTCCTGAATGCGATCCTCGTATGTATTCTGCGCATGCGCAGTGAATGTCTGACCGCTTCCTTGCTCAGACATCTCCACTGCGCCTGCGCGATGACGCCATAGTGCTCCGAGGAACAGGCGCAGTGGAGATGTCTGAGCAGGGAAGCTGTCAGACATTTACTGCGCATGCGCAGAATACATACGAGGATCGCATTCAGGAGGAGATGGGCGGGCTGGAGGGACGCGCTGGGGGCGGCAGTTTCTAAAGGTAGACGGAGCCTCTAGGTGCTAATGACGCCCCCATAGCACCTAGAGGCTCATTAGCATATTAATAAAAGTAGTTTTTTTAGCCAAACCACCGCCCCAAAAGCAATTATATTAGGATGGTTGGGCAGAGCAGACACTAGCGGATCGCTAGTGTCTGACAGCTAAATATGTGACGCCTAAGTGGTAGAAACCCTTTAACTCGCACACAGTCTAATCTCCCTCTTCCTATTCTTCTCCCTGACTGGGCCTTATATAACCTAGGGCTGCCTAGCTCCCTCTAGTGACTCAGAGCTGGAATAACACCCCTAGCAGGCCTGCACATGCACATTTCACAGTAACAGGGAAGTACATAGCATTACATTATGAAGATGACTTATACCAACCTCCCCATAAATAAGGGGAAACTACAGCACACAAGTGACCCTTCTGTAGTGACGGGCATTACAGCTCCCGTACACTACATACCCCGCTGCTTTAAGCTGAGTACGACCTCGTACTCCATCAGGGCCCGCCCAACTGGAATCTTTACCTGAAATAGAAAAAGACACATGCAGGCCTACATATATGTAATTCATCTGCATTTACGCTCATATCAGGTCCAATTGGCAAAGGTGAAGTGCGGTGACAAGGGGCGTCGTTCTCTTCTCTCAGGATAGTGAGTGGAACTGGGGCGCTGACCTGGCACAGTGGATGTTAAGGAACCAGGATAGTCCATGACAATGAATAAGTCCATAATAAAACCAATATCTCAGAGGCTCGCACATAGGAAGTCCATCTCTGGGCACATAGACGTGAATAAAACCCGTTAATAAATACGATCAGCAACACACATATAAAATGACAATACAGGACTCTGACAATACCAGGGCCATGTTATCCTGGCAAGTCCTGCTTACCCTTTAAAACGGTGCTGACATAAAAATGTCTTTTCAACCTGAAATGGGGGTTAAAAGGGAAAAAGGTGCAAACAAAGGCACAACTGGGATTTTCAGACGCAGGCAGGGTGTCCCGAAAACAAACATGGGCAGGCTGGGAGCAGTGGTTCACAGTGGCAACTTAACCTCACTATAATGCCACCGGCCATGGAGAACTGGCAGCAAGCTTCGCCAGCCCGGCAAACATAAGGGACAGTTCCGGCCATAATGGTAATGTCTCCGTGGGGACATACCAAAAAGGGCCTAGCAGGCCTACTCACAGGCGTGTATCAAACTCTTCTTCAGAGGAATAATCATTGGGCTCCCACAGCAATTGTTCTGGCCTAGCAGGCCATATTTGGAATCCATCTCCTCGCACTATTTTGACTGGAGGAGACCTATCCAGCATCGCTTCCACCTCTACTTGGGTTCTGGGGAACGGGACCCACTGGACGCACCCAGCGTAACCGAGGCTTTCCACCCGGTATATTCTCTTCTGCAGTAATTCCACAGCCGTAGGTCCGCTTGCAGGCGACTCCGGTGGAGGTGCGGTGACCGCTGCCAGACGTCGGGCTTCAGCACAGACCTCGGACCTCCGGCAACTGTCCTGGATCTCTCGCTTTATCTCCCGCTTTACTGCCTCAGGAGGGGGATACTGGTCAGCAGGCCTCTGCAGGACTATGGGCTCCCAGAACACGTCGGGCCCAAAAAAAATCTGGCTGTGCAGGTGAGTGGAGCGGGGCGGTTCGGATCCCGGATCCTCCTTTTGGGCTGGTTCGACACCCTCATCCTCTTCTTCCCAGGTCTCAGGCCGCACCCTGGGGCGGATAACTGCAGTGGCATAGGGTCCCCTTAAACCCTCCGCTGGAGTATATTCCACTATTTCTCCCATCACGAGGTTATGCAGGCGATCAGGCAGATAGGGGCGCTTCACTGAGCGCCTATTTACAAAGAAGTCTCGGCCTGTCCCCAGCTCCTGGATGAAGCCGAAACCCCGGTCTTTATCAAAAGCCACCACAATCCCGCGGCGCCGCTCCAGCTGTGGCTTACCCGGGAATGGATCCCCCTGGATAGACTTGGCCATTTCCTCGAACCGCTTCTTTCTCGTGGTAGTCTTTTTTGCCACCACGGGCCGTAGTTCGGCCATCAGCGTCGGCCATTGCGGGTGCCGGCGGCGGGTCGCACATAGATATGTGGCTTGATCTCTCAAACTGATCGTCCAGGCTAGAGGGTCCCAGGTCTCCGGCGTAGGGGAGTCCGGTGGAGTGGCGCCCCACTCTCTCATGGGTTCTAGCTCGGGCCTCCTAGCGTCCGGTGTCGCCATCTTTTCACCAGCTTCTCTCAGCTCCCACCCCGGCTCCTCCCTCGGGCTGGGCGGATCTTTCCTCGTCACAGGCCCACCTCCTAGGCATAACACTATAGGGAAGGCAGCCACATTATAATCCATCAAGGTGGGTGGTGTCCCAGGGCATTTTACTCCTCCCTCTTGGAGGGTTTTGGCGCCAAATATTCACGCCACTGCATACAGTGATGGCGCAGGAAGAAGCTCAACGGCGCCAGCGGCCATCTTGGGTGTCCTGATGCAGCTATTCAGTGACAGCAAGCAGGATGATAAAAAGTCCATAGAAACTCACTCCAATGTGGTGATTTTTTTCCTCTTGATAGCGCAACACAGCGCAGCGCCTCCGATTCTTCCCAGGCACAATTATAATCCACAGACTTGGGAATAAAGGGTTACAGTCCTTGCAATACGGTGATGGAATAGTTAAAGCACACAGTTCACACTTCTCTGCACTCCAGAAGCATGCGATCCTGTTCGTGACGCCAAAAAGAGCGATGCAGTGTCCCAGGGGGTCAGTAGTGTAGCTTTAGGTAGGCTGGGTTTTGTAGTGCAGGGTGACCCACTAACCTGGGACTCACTGTCGTCTTCAAACGGGTCAGCACTGGAACAGGCAGGTGATGAATGTCGTGACGCCAGTGCCAATTGAACGGTGACACACCGTGTAGTGACAGGCGGAATAATTGAGGAACCACGTAATAATAAAACAGAATTTGAACTTTACTTGTTCTTTAGTAGTCATCATGCATGGACATAGTTGGAAGCGCAGTTCCTTTGAAGACAGTTAGTTTCTGTACATTGAAGACAGGCCTTATGTAGCAAGGTGACTTCAGAGGGTTAACCACAGGACTTGCAGTACAGACGGCTTGCACTCTATTCCTGACTGATCCTGAAACATGGAAACTATTCTCCAAGGCCCGATGCCCTAGCTCTGGCGTATATCCTTGGGTCTGTACTTATCAAGTACCTCCTCTGCTGCTTCGAGTACCTCTCGCTTTATTAGACTTGCCTCTGCTTCTTTCTGTTTCCTCAGGCTGGTTAACTGTGGCGTTCCTGCTTTAGCAAATAAGGACTCAGGAGGGGAACCTTCTCCTTGGATCTGGAACCCGGTTACAGGGATTACAATACCCTCTCCTAGTCTGCAGGCTCCAGGCCTGCTCTGCTCTCACAGGCCCATGGCCTGGCCTTAACTCGCACACAGTCTAATCTCCCTCTTCCTATTCTTCTCCCTGACTGGGCCTTATATAACCTAGGGCTGCCTAGCTCCCTCTAGTGACTCAGAGCTGGAATAACACCCCTAGCAGGCCTGCACATGCACATTTCACAGTAACAGGGAAGTACATAGCATTACATTATGAAGATGACTTATACCAACCTCCCCATAAATAAGGGGAAACGACAGCACACAAGTGACCCTTCTGTAGTGACGGGCATTACAGCTCCCGTACACTACACACACCTACCAACATGACAATAGTCTATTCCTGGCAGGACGAGTATATTTTTAAGTCATCAACCGTCTAAGGTTGGAACACGTGTAACAATATACAATTTCCTCTGAAGTACCTATCTAACCACAGACAGTTGATAATACAATTTGACCAGGTTCTTGGGACAAGGGCTTATGTGTAGAGTTGAACAGACACCTGAATGTGCGGGTTCGACGAGTTCAGCCGAGCTTCGCAAAAAAGTTTTAGTTCGGGGCTAGAACTTGACCCGAACTTGACCCCGAACCCCATTAAAGTCAATGGGGTCCCGAACTTTGGGTCACTAAAATAGCTCTAAAAAATTAATGGAAAGGGCTAGAGGCCTGCAAGGGGCAGCAAAATGTAGTTAATGGCATGGCAAGTGCTCTGTAAACAAATGTGGATAGGGAAATTACTTAAAATAACATAAAATATGTAAAAATAAAAATTATAATCTTGATCTAGGAGGAGGAGGAGGTCCATATGGAGTAGCAGGTTGAGGAGGCGATGGATGTGGCGGTGTAGGTGGAAGCGGCGGTGGAGGAGGAGGTAGCCAATACTGTTTTTTGGTTTTGTATTTTATTTTTTTTGTTCAAATTTGGGTAGACCCCAAAACATTTGGAAATATAAAAAATAAAACAAAGAGAAAGTGCGCTGGAGTACAACAATGGCTGGGTGAGGCTGGTATACATGTCTTTTCTGCACAAGGTACGGACAAGCCCTTTGGGATCCCTGCCTGGTTCATTTTAATAAACGTGAGCTTGTCCACATTGGCTGTGGACAGGCGGCTGCGCTTCTCTTTGATAACCCCCTCCTGCCTTGCTAAACAAACGTTCAGACAATACACTAGCTTCCGGGCAGGACAGCACCTCCAAGGCATAAAGGGCAAGCTCAGGCCATGTGCCCAATTTGGAGACCCAGAAGTTAAAGGGGGCAGACCCATCAGTCAGTATGTGTAGGCGTGTACACACATACTGCTCCACCATGTCGCACGTCCCCATGATGTCCACGATCCAATTGGATATCTTCCCTATAAACTTTTGATGTTCTTTTATGTGCTTACCATGATGATCATGGGTAACAGGGAATCAGGGTTCCATGCCAGAGAGGGGGACGGAGCCTGAGAAAGGGATACCACATCCAAGGGAGGTCAATGGCTGAAATATGATCGAGCGGAAATGTGGGACAAGTTATTGAAGCAGAAGCATCCAAGAAAAGGAGGGGGCGCGCTGCAATTACCCACTCCTGACTCGGGGAGGTAGTGACGATAAATAACAATACAGGACTCTTAAGATGTCCTGTTATTGGAATGATTAATAAAAAATTACAGAGAATGTCACTGTGGTATTTTGGAATACGAAACGTTAGACAGAAAAATGCCCTGCTGCTGCTTTGTTGACTCTAGATAACTTCTGCCTGATCGCACGTCCCCGTGACGGCCATGATCCAATTGGATATCTTCTCTATCAACTTTTGATGTTCTTTTATGCGCCTACCATGGTGGTAACGGGGAATCGGTTCCATGCCGGAGAGGGAGTCTGAGAACAGGATACCACATCCAAGTTGTCCAACAAGTTGTTAAAGCAGAAGCATCCAAGCAAAGGAGGGGGCGCGTGTCAATTAAAGACACATTTTTAAAATTAAAGTCCCTGTCACCTATGCAGAGCAGGGGTTTTTCATCGGCAAAAATGGGTTCATGTCACCCACTAGTTAAACAGACGATTTTGCAAAAATTAGTTCCTTGTCACCTATGAAGAGCAGGGGTTTGTATACGGCAAAAATTGTATAATGTCAGCCAAGAATGTAACAGACGCTTTTGCACCTTCTCCCTCTTTTGCTGTGCTGGTGCCTCTTTGCAACCACCACCTCTTCCTCCAAACTGCACACGTCACTCGCATGACCTTGAGTCCATGTGGGATCTAGTACCTCATCATCTTCCACATCATCTTCCACCCACTCTTTACCCCTGCCCTGCAGAAAGCCGCAGCAGTTGGCACCTGTGTTTAGTCATCGTCAGAGATGTGCTGCGGTGCTCTTCCCATGTCCTCATCCTGAAACATAAGTGGTTGGGCATCAGTGCACTCAATCTCTTCCACTTCTGGGGCAGGGCTATGTGGATGGCCCACGGAAAACCTGCCAGCAGAGTCATCAAAAAGCATGAGAGACTGCTGCATGACTTGGGGCTCAGACTGCTTGCCTGATTTGAAAGGGGGTGAGTTGAAAGACAGATGGCCATGGGCTGTAGGTGCCAACTCTGATCTTTCAGCAGAGGACTGGGTGGGAGACAACGTGAAGGAACTGGAGGCACTGTCAGCCACCCAATCTACTATCGCCTGTACTTGATCTGGCCTCAACCTTCGTACTGTCCTAAATGCAGTTTAGGCCACAAATGTACTTTCTAGCGCAAAAGATGAGCATTTGTCACCTAACAATGTAACGAATTAGTGAAATGTATTTCCTTGTCCAGTAGGTAGAGCAGGGGTATATCACAGACAAAAATTGGTGAATGTCACCCAACAATGTAACAGACAAATTAGTCAAATGACTTAAAATAACATAAAATACGTAAAAATAAAAAATAATTATCTTGATCTAGATCGTGGAGGTCCATATTGAGAGGTTGAGGAGGCGGTGGACGTGGCGGTGTAGGTGGAAGCAGCGGTGGAGGAGGTAGCCAATCCTGGTATTTAATTTTTTTTTTATTATAAAAAATAAAACAATGAGAAAGTGCGCTGGAGTATAACAATGGCTGGGTGAGGCTGGTATACATGTCTATTCTGCACAAGGTACGGACAAGTCCTGTCGGATCCATGCCTGGTTCATTTTAATGAACGTAAGCTTGTCCACATTGGCTGTGGACACGCGGCTGCGCTTGTCTGTGATAATGCCCTCTGCCGTGCTAAACACACGTTCAGATAATACACTGGCTGCAGGGCAGGCCAGCACCTCCAAGGCGTAAAGGGCAAGCTCGGGCCATGTGACCAGTTTGGAGACTCAGAAGTTGAAGGGGGCAGACTCATCATTCAATACGTGTAGGCGTGTGCACACATACTGCTCCACCATGTTGGTGAAATGCTGCCTCCTGCTAAGACGTTCCATATCAGCTGGTGGTACTGGTTGTTGTGGCGTGCTGACAAAGCTTTTCCACATTTCGGCCATGCTAACCTTGCCTTCTGAGGTGCTGGCGGTGCCCCTGCTGCGTTGGCGACCTCTTCCTCCTCCTCTGCCTTCGTCCTTGTGCTTCCACTGTGCCCCCACTGTCAGGTGGGAATGCCATCAGCAGCGCGTCTACCAGTGTGCGCTTATACTCGCGCATCTTACGATCACGCTCTAGTGACGGAATTAAGGACAGTACGTTGTCCTTGTAACGGGGATCCAGCAGCGTGGCCACCCAGTAATCAGCACAAGTTAGAATGTGGGCAACTAGGCGGTCGTTGCGGAGACACTGCAGCATGTAATCGCTCATGTGTGCCAGGCTGCCCAGAGGCAACGACAAGCTGTCCTCTGTGGGAGGTGTATTGTCTGTGTACTCTGTATCCCCCCAGCCACGCACCAGTGATGGCCATGAGCTGGTTTAGGTGCCACACTGCTGTGAACACGGTTCCTCCTCCATCTCCTCCTCCTCATCCTCCACCTCCTCATCCTTCAGAACTGTGCCCTTGCTGGAAAATTGTGTACCTGGCGTATGTTGGTGCAGGAACCCACCCTCGCAGCCACTTGTGAATGACTGGCCTGAAACCCTTGTAAATTATCCCTCTTCCTCCTCCTCCTCCTCCTGTGCCACATCCTCTTCCTTTATCGCAAGGAGCATTTTTTCAAGGAGGCATAGAAGTGGGATAGTAACGCTGAGAACGGCTTTATCGACACTGGCCATGGTGGAATACTCGAAACAGCGCAACAAGGCACACAGGTCTCGCATGGAGGCCCACTCATTTGTGGTGAAGTGGTGCTGTTCCGCAATGCGACTCACCCATGCATGCTGCAGCTGAAACTCCACTATCGCCTGCTGCTGCTCGCACAGTCTGGCAAGCTTGTGCACGGTGGAGTTCCACCTTGCGGGCACATCGCATATGAAGGCCGAAGTTACGCTTCAGCGCTGACAGGCGAGCAGCAGCAGGGTGAGAATGCCGAAAGCGCGCACAGACGGCCCGCACTTTCTGCAGCAGCTCTGATATATTGGGGTATCTTTTCAGGAACTTCTGCACCACCAAATTCAGCACATGCCCCAGGGAAGTGATGTGCGTCAAACCGGCTAGGCCCAGAGCTGGTACGAGATTTTTCCCATTATCGCACACCACCAGGTCGGGCTTGAGGCTGACTGGCACCAACCACTTATCGGTCTGTTGTTTTATACCCGTACACAGCTCCTGTGCAGTGTGGGGTTTGTCCCCCAAACAGATACGTTTTAAAACTGCCTGCTGTCGTTTGCCCGTGGGTGTGCTGAAGTTGGTGGTGAAGGTGTTACGCTGACCGGATGAGGAGGCGGTAGAGGATTAGGAAGCAGAGTAGGAGGAGGAAGCAACAGGAGGCAAAGAGAAACACCCTGCAATCCTCGGTGGTGGAAGGACATGTGGCAAACAGCTATCCGCCTCAGGCCCAGCCGCCACTACATTTACCCAGTGTGCTGTTAGGGAGATATAACGTCCCCGACCGTGCTTACTGGTCCACGTATCTGTTGTACTGTCTTCTCTGCATAGTTTGTTAAATGTGAGTGCTCATGTGTGTGCCTTCAGCACCATCTAGTGACCTTTAGCTGTAAGTGCATCTTCTGCCTTTTTAAGTTATGCATATTCATTAGGTCACCTGACTTCCTGCTCTCAGTGCTTTCTGGGAAAGAGACAAGCTCCTGCTTCCTTTTCTCCTCACCTCATGAAGGAGCAGCTGCACATTGTGTCTCTTACTAAAGCATCGTCGGTAAGGGATTTATTTATGCTTTTGTATTGGTTTTGTGTGCACTGTGCTGTATACTCAGTTCTTGTATGTTCATTTTCCTATAGTTTACCTTATCTACTGCCGGTTAATAAAAACAGACTACAGAAACAAGTCTCATCTTATTAACTAGTAGAATAGTGATATCTGCCTGTTGAACTGCATACAGACCCCGGGGGTACATGTTGTGAGAACAGGACAGTAAACGACGACTTCTAGCGAGAGAAGCACACCTGACTACACAGAAGTCTGTTATGGTCCACGCAATATCTGCAAACGGACTGCATACTGTGACCGCTCTCTAAGCACAGCAACCGGCATTCCACAGCACAGTAGTCTCCACGCAGTTAAGTGTCTTCACCAACACCATGTCGCGTAGCACAGTATCAAGCTACAAGACAAGATCAGGGAAGGATGGTTCCACCAAATCATCTTCCGTTAGCAATGCAGCCGCCATTGCCCGCGCAAAGGCAGAAGCCCCAAAGGTCAAAGCAGCCTTTGCCGAACAAGAAATGAAGATGAAATAAGAAAGGGCTGAGAAAGCAAAGCAACAGGTCCTCTTAGATGCAAAGCTAGAGAAACTCGCCGTAGAGAAAGAAACGGCAGCCGCCATAGCTGAAGCAGAGTTCTTGGAAGCAATGGAATACCCGAAAACCGGAAGTCACCGCAGTGTGCTTAGTCCAGAACTCGGCCAGCAAGATCCTGTACAACGCACTTTAGAGTACGTCCGTCAACACTCCAGACCAAACAGCAATGCCGATCCATTCCCTGGAACCGAAGATGTCACCTATGCCACAGAGCAATCGTACCGTCCAAAAGAAAGAGTAACGCGCGGAACCCAGTCCTACAAACAAGAGAGCCCAGAGACACGTGACAAAGCTCCAGCTAACTTCCCTGCACACCAAGGAAGCCAGCTTCCAGTCCAGCTTACAGAGCCACCTTATCCCACAAGACGGTATGACATGGGCTGGCCTAAGTCAGAGACTTCATACAGGTATGATTGCACACCACACTCTCACTGTGACCTTCCACCTCCAACCAACCTTAGTAGTAACCAGAGCACAATAGACTTTGCCAGGCTCTTTACTAAACGTGAGCTAGTTACAAAGGGACTGGCGAAGTTCAGTGATCGCCCTGAAAACTATAGAGCATGGCGGGCCTCCTTTTATAACATTACAAAAGACTTCGGTCTGTCATACAGTGAGGAGATAGACTTCCTTGTAGATCGGCTTGGAAAAGACTCTGTAGAACATGCCAAGAGAATCAGGGATATTAATATAAACTACCCAGAGATTGGCCTAAAAATGATCTGGGATAGACTTGATGAATGTTATGGTTCTGCAGAGGTCATAGAGGATGCATTGTTTAAAAGAATTGACGAATTCCCTAAAATATCTAGCAAAGGGTTCCAGAAACTTAGGGATTTAAGTGATCTACTGATGGAATTACAGGTTGCCAAAGCCGAAGGGGATTTACCGGGGCTTGCTTTCCTCGACACTGCCAGAGGTGTCAAGCCTATTGTATTAAAGCTTCCCCACAACCTACAGGAGAAATGGGTCTCCCACGGGTCAAGGTGCAAACATACCTACAATGTGCCATTCCCTCCCTTCAGTGTGTTTGTTGACTTTGTAAGGCTAGAAGCTAATATTCGTAATGACCCTAGCTTTGATCTATCACAGTCTTGTGCCACTCCCTATGACCACAGACCACATAAAGGATCAGTGGCAGTGCACAAAACTAACATTTCACCTGCAGATTCTTACAGGCATTACAGCTCCCCCAAACAGTCAAAGATCCTGGTAAGCAGTGCCCTCTACACAAGAAGCCACACCCTCTTCTGAAGTGCAGAGCCTTTAGAGAAATGTCCATAGGAGATCGCAAAGCCTTCCTCAAAGAGAACTGCATTTGCTACAAGTGCTGCTCATCTACATCACATATTGCCAAAGACTATCAGGTTAGTGTAAAATGCACAGAATGCAACAACTCAGATCACAACACGGCCCTACATCCTGGGCCTTCCCCATGGACCTCATCACAGAGTAACAGTGCCAGAGAGTATGGCGGGGAGGAATGTACCTCTGAAGCTAACCCACCAGCAGTTACTTCACAATGCACTGAAGTCTGTAAAGGTCTCATAGGCGGCAGGTCCTGCTCAAAAATCTGCCTAACAAAAGTATACCCAAAGGGCTGCAGAGACAAAGCCATTAATGTTTACGCCATCCTAGATGACCAAAGTAATGCGTCCCTAGCCAAATCTACTTTCTTTGACATTTTCAACATCAAAGGGCCCAACACTCCTTACTCTCTGAAGACCTGTGCAGGTACTGTAGAAACAGCGGGGAGGAGAGCTAGTGGTTACCTAATTGAGTCCATAGATGGTAAAACGTGTCTTTCCTTACCAACTATTACTGAATGTAACCAAATCCCTGATAATAGACACGAGATCCCTACACCAGAGGTAGCCATACATCACCCCCATTTACAGCGTATAGCCCATCTTTTGCCAAAATTCGATCCTAACGCTCAGATAATCCTACTCCTGGGGAGAGATATCTTACAAGTTCATAAAACTAGAGAACAGATTAATGGCCCACATCATGCTCCTTATGCCCAAAGGCATGACCTAGGATGGGTCATAGTAGGAGATGTCTGCTTAGGAAGCATACACAAACCAACTTCCATTAATAGCATGCTTACATGCACATTAGATAATGGACGTCCCTCTATCTTCCAACCATGTAAAAACAACTTCCTCATAAAGGAATTGCCACATAGTACTCAACTACCTTGTTCTTTCATAGACTCTGTAGACCACGACATAGCTTGTGACAGTGACAAAGACCACTTAGGTTGCTCAGTGTTCCAAAGGACCAAGGAGGACAATCAGGTAGCAATGTCCCACGAAGACAGATTGTTTTTAGAAACCATGCAAAAGGAAATCACTAAGGATGAAACAAATAGTTGGGTAGCACCCCTTCCCTTCAGGCCTCAAAGGCAACGTTTGCCTAACAACAGAGAGCATGTCTACAGACGTTTTGTCTCTCTAAGGCGTAGCTTCCACAAGAAACCAGAAATGAAAGACCACTTCTTTACTTTCATGAGGAAAATATTTGAGAATGGTCATGCTGAGGTAGCTCCTACCCTTAAAAACTCAGAAGAATGTTGGTATTTACCCATATTCAGGGTTTACCACTCAAAGAAACCGGGCCAAATTAGAGTAGTGTTTGACTCTAGTGCAAAATATGAAGGCATCTCCTTAAACGACGTCCTGCTCTCAGGTCCAGATCTTAACAACAAGCTCCTAGGAGTACTGCTTCGTTTTCGCAAAGACTCTGTTGCCTTCACAGCGGACATTCAGCAGATGTTTCATTTCTTTCTCGTTAAAGAGGAACACAGAAACTTCTTAAGATTTCTTTGGTTTGTTGACAATGACCCCACAAAAGATATTGCGGAGTACCGCATGCGGGTACATATCTTTGGTAACAGCCCCTCCCCTGCAGTTGCAACTTATGGTCTTAGACACTCTGCTCAGGAAGGCGAACTAGAATATGGGTCAGACGTCAGACAATTCGTAGAAAGAGACTTTTATGTAGATGACTGTCTAAAATCACTACCCATTGTTGAGGGTGCAATAAGTCTCCTTAAGAGAGCTCAAGAAATGCTCGCATGCTCAAACCTGAGACTCCACAAAATAGCCTCCAATAGTAAGCAGCTGATAGAAGCATTTCCCTCTCAAGACCACTCAAATGACCTACAGAGCTTAGACTTAGGGACTGACTCCCTTCCTATACAACGTAGCCTTGGTCTCCTCTGGGATCTAAAATCAGATACGTTTACCTTCCAAGTCAGCCAGGAAGAGAAGCCCTTTACCCGTAGAGGTGTCCTGTCTGCCATAAACAGTCTTTATGATCCCTTAGGATTCACGGCCCCTGTTACAATCCAGGGCAAATCACTACTCAGAGACTTAACTCAGGAAACATTGGATTGGGATCACCCACTATCCCCTGAAAAAAGAAACCTATGGATAAAGTGGAGAAACTCCCTAAAGACTTTACCTAGCCTGCATGTTCCATGTTCTTACGCTCCTGTGCCATCCACAGAAGTAAAAACACAAAGACTTTATGTATTCTCTGATGCGTCCGTCAAAGCAATTGCCGCTGTAGCGTATCTTAAAACTATAGACAACAAAGGTCAGTGCCACAAAGGGTTTGTCATGGGCAAAGCAAAACTCGCACCACTTCTCGAACATACAATACCCAGGCTAGAGCTCTGTGCCGGCTGTACTAGCCGTTGAACTAGCGGAATTAATTACATCAGAGATAAACCTAGAGATTCGAGACACCGAGTTTTATACAGACAGTAAAGTGGTCCTGGGCTACATTTACAACCAAACTAGGCGTTTTTACGTTTACGTTAACAACCGAGTGTTAAGAATCAGGAGGTCCACTATCCCAAAGCAATGGCACTTTGTACCTACTGACCATAACCCAGCAGACTTAGCAACCAGGTCAGTTGCTGCCAGTCACCTTAACCCCTTAAGGACGCAGGGCGTATCGGTACGCCCTATTTCCCGAGTCCTTAAGGACTCAGGGCGTACCGGTACGTCCTAACTTGAAATCTGTATTCCGGCGCCCCAGGGGTTAATCTGAACGGGATTTCGGCTGAAATCATTCAGCCGGCATCCTGTGACAACGCCAGGGGGGGTCATGTGACCCCCCTCTATCGGTGATCGCCGCAAACCGCAGGTCAATTCAGACCTGCGGTTTGCTGCGCTTTTTGCAGTTTCTGATCCCCGCGGTCCCTGACCGCGGGGATCAGAAACTTTAGTGTCCCTCAAACATAGATTTTACACCCCCCCTGCACCCCTGCATGATTTTTTGCCGGCGGGTGGTGCAGGGGGGGAGTTGTGGGCGGTGGGGGCGGTGCGGGAGGCGGGCGGTGCGGCAGGCGGGATCGCGATCCCCCGCCCACCTCCCCTTGAAAATCCGTTGGTGGACAGTGGGTATACCAGGGTGCCAGCACATTGCTGACACCCTGGTATAAACGGCTGACATCGGTGATGTGATGTCAGCCGTTTAACCATTCCCATACAGCGGTCTGTACGGTAGGGTTAGGGTTAGCTCCCTCCCTCTCCCATCGGGGGGCTGCAGTGCCTTTGCAGCCCCCCCCGATGGAGAGGGAGAGAGCCCCCCTCAGCCCTGTGCTTACCCTTCCCCGTCTGCAAAGTTGTGGCAGACGGGGAAGGTTCCCATGGCAACAGGACGCCTGCTCAGGCGCCTGTCCATGGTGCTGTTCAGTGTAAGTAAAATACAGTACAGAACCCAGTATATGGTGTACTGTACTGTATTATACACACATCAGACCCACTGGATCTTCAAGAACCAAGTGGGTCTGGGTCCCAAAAAAAGTAAAAAAAAAGTGAAAAAAAAGTAAAAATCAAAAAACACATTTATCACTGATTAAAAATGAAAAAAATAAAATTACCTACACATGTTTGGTATCGCCGCATCCGTAACGACCTGATCTATAAAACGGTCATGTTACTTTCCCCGTACGGTGAACGTCATAAAAATAAAAAAATAAAAACTATTAGGAAATTGAAATTTTGCCCACCTTAGTTCCCAAAAAAGGTAATAAAAGTGATCAAAAAAGTCGCATGTACGCCAAAATAGTACCAATCAAACCGTCATCTCATCCCGCAAAAATCATACCCTACCCAAGATAATTGCCCAAAAACTGAAAAAAAATAAAAAAATATGTCTCTCAGACTATGGAAACACTAAAACATGATTTTTTTTGTTTCAAAAATGAAATCATTGTGTAAAACTTAAATAAATAAAAAAAGTATACATATTAGGTATCGCCGCGTCCGTATCGACCGGCTCTATAAAAATATCACATGACCTAACCCCTCAGATAACTACCGTAAAAAAATAAAAACGGTGTAATAAAAGCAATTTTTTGTCATCTTACGTCACAATAAAGTGTAATAGCAAGCGATCAGAAAGTCATATGCAACCCAAAATAGTGCCAATCAAACCGTCATCTCATCCTGCAAAAAATGAGACCCTACTTAAGATAATCGCCCAAAAACTGAAAAAACTATGGCTCTTAGACTATGGAGACACAAACATTTTTTTTGTTTTAAAAATGAAATCATTGTGTAAAACTTACATAAATAAAAAAAATTGTATACATATAAGGTATCGCCGCGTCCGTGACAACCTGCTCTATAAAATTACCACATGATCTAACCTGTCAGATGAATGTTGTAAATAACAAAAAAAACCGTGCCAAAAAATCTATTTCTTGTTACCTTGCCGCACAAAAAAGTGTAATATAGAGCAACCAAAAATCACATGTACCCTAAACGAGTACCAACAAAACTGCCACCCTATCCCGTAGTTTCTAAAATGGGGTAACTTTTTTGGAGTTTCTACTCTGGGGGTGCATCAGGGGGGCTTCAAATGGGACATGGTGTCAAAAAAACCAGTCCAGCAAAATCTGCCTTCCAAAAACCGTATGGCATTCCTTTCCTTCTGCGCCCTGCCGTGCGCCCGTACAGCGGTTTACGACCACACATGGGGTGTTTCTGTAAACTACAGAATCAGGGCCATAAATAATGAGTTTTGTTTGGCTGTTAACACTTGCTTTGTAATTGGAAAAAAAATATTAAAATGGAAAATCTGCCAAAAAAGTGAAATTTTGAAATTGTATCTCAATTTTCCATTAAATTTTGTGCAACACCTAAAGGGTTAACAAAGTTTGTAAAATCAGTTTTGAATACCATGAGGGGTGTAGTTTCTTAGATGGGGTCACTTTATGGAGTTTCTACTCTAGGGGTGCATCAAATGGGACATGGTGTCAAAAAACCAGTCCAGCAAAATCTGGCTTCCAAAAACCATACGGCGCACCTTTCACTCTACGCCCTGCTGTGTGGCCGTACAGCAGTTTACGGCCACATATGGGGTGTTTCTGTAAACGGCAGAGTCAGGGCCATAAATAATGAGTTTTGTTTGGCTGTTAAAGGGAACCTGTCACCGGGATTTTGGGTATAGAGCTGAGGACATGGGCTGCTAGATGGCCGCTAGCACATCCGCAATACCCAGTCCCCATAGCTCTGTGTGCTTTTATTGTGTATAAAAACAGATTTGATACATATGCAAATTAACCTGAGATGAGTCAGAGCTTGAAAATATGACTCTTCTTTGGTCACACAAGTAAGATATGACTCTTTTATGTTAATTTGCATATGTTTCAGCTCGTTTTTTTTTTACACAATAAAAGCACACAGAGCTATGTGGACTGGGTATTGCGGATGTGCTAGCGGCCATCTAGCAACCTATGTCCTCAGCTCTATACCCAAAATCCAGGTGACAGGTTCCCTTTAACCCTTGCTTTGTAACTGGAAAAAAAATATTAAAATGGAAAATCTGCCAAAAAAGTGAAATTTTGAAATTGTATCTCTATTTTCCATTAAATCTTGTGCAACACCTAAAGGGTTAACAAAGTTTGTAAAATCAGTTTTGAATACCTTGAGGGGTGTAGTTTATAGAATGGGGTCATTTTTGGGCGGTTTCTATTATGTAAGCCTCGCAAAGTGACTTCAGACCTGTAGTGGTCCCTAAAAATTGGGTTTTTGTAAATTTCTGAAAAATTTCAAGATTTGCTTCTAAACTTCTAGGCCTTGTAACATCCCCAAAAAATAAAATATCATTCCCAAAATGCTACAAACATGAAGTAGACATATGGGGAATGTAAAGTCATCACAATTTTTGGGGGTATTACTATGTATTACAGAAGTAGAGAAACTGAAACTTTGAAATTTTTTTCAAACATTTTTGGTAAATATGGTATTTTTTTATGTAAAAAAATTAACTTTTTTGACCCAATTTTAGCAGTGTCATGAAGTACAATATGTGACGAAAAAACGATCTCAGAACGGCCTGGGTAAGTCCAAGCGTTTTAAAGTTATCAGCACTTAAAGTGACTGATTGTACGAATTTACAGTGAGTAGATACCTGGGGGCGGATTTCATCCTGAAACATAAGTGGTTGGGCATCGGTGTACTCAATCTCTTCCAATCTGGGGCAGGGCTATGTGGATGGCCCATGGAAACCCTGCTAGCAGAGTCATCAAAAAGCAGAAGAGACTGCTGCATGACTTGCGGCTCAGACTGCTTGGCTGATTTGCAAGGGGGTGAGGTGAAAGACTTATGGCCATGGGCTGCAGGTGCCAACTCTGATCTTTCAGCAGGCGACTGGGTGGGAGACAACGTGAAGGAACTGGAGGCACTGTCAGCTACCCAATCTACTATCGCCTGTACTTGTTCTGGCCTCACCATTCGTAGAGCCGTATTCGGCCCAACCAAATAACGATGAAGGTTCTGTCGCCTACTCGCACCTGAGGATGGTGTTTCACTTGTGCGTGTAGCTGGCACACATCGACCACATCCTCTTCCTGCAACAGGAGCTCCACCAACACCAGCAGCACCACGACCAGGGCTACGTCCCTTATTTGACGCTCTCCTCATTCTTCTCGTTCACCCGCCAAACTAACAGATGGTTTATGTCAGGTGACAATGTAACTGCCAATAGTCAACAATTACAAACCGGATTCCAAAAAAGTTGGGACACTATACAAATCGTGAATAAAAACTGAATGCAATGTGTGGAGGTGCCAACTTCTAATATTTTATTCAGAATAGAACATAAATCATGGAACAAAAGTTTAAACTGAGAAAATGTACCATTTTAAGGGAAAAATATGTTGAATCAGAATTTCATGGTGTCAACAAATCCCCAAAAAGTTGGGACAAGGCCATTTTCACCACTGTGTGGCATCTCCCCTTCTTCTTACAACACTCAACAGAGGTCTGGGGACCGAGGAGACCAGTTTCTCAAGTTTAGAAATAGGAATGCTCTCCCATTCTTGTCTAATACAGGCCTCTAACTGTTCAATCGTCTTGGGCCTTCTTTGTTGCACCTTCCTCTTTATGATGCGCCAAATGTTCTCTATAGGTGAAAGATCTGGACTGCAGACTGGCCATTTCAGTACCCGGATCCTTCTCCTACGCAGCCATGATGTTGTGATTGATGCAGAATGTGGTCTGGCATTATCTTGTTAAAAAATGCAGGGTCTTCCCTGAAAGAGATGACGCCTGGATGGGAGCATATGTAGTTCTAGAACCTGAATATATTTTTCTGCATTGATGGTGCCTTTCCAGACATGCAAGCTGCCAATGCCACACGCACTCATGCAACCCTATACCATCAGAGATGCAGGCTTCTGAACTGAGCGTTGATAACAACTTGGGTTGTCCTTGTCCTCTTTGGTCTGGATGACATGGCGTCCCAGACTTCCAAAAAGAACTTCGAATCGTGACTCGTCTGACCACAGAACAGTCTTCCATTTTGCCACACTCCATTTTAAATGATCCCTGGCCCAGTGAAAACGCCTGAGCTTGTGGATCTTGCTTAGAAATGGCTCCTTCTTTGCACTGTAGAGTTTCAGCTGGCAACGGCGGATGGCACGGTGGATTGTGGTCACTGACAATGGTTTCTGGAAGTATTCCTGAGCCCATTCTGTGATTTCCTTTACAGTAGCATTCCTGTTTGTGGTGCAGTGTCGTTTAAGGGCCCGGAGATCACGGGCATCCAGTATGGTTTTACGGCCTTGACCCTTATGCACAGAGATTGTTCCAGATTCTCTGAATCTTCGGATGATGTTATGCACAGTTGATGATGATAGATGCAAAGTCTTTGCAATTTTTCGCTGGGTAACACCTTTCTGATATTGCTCCACTATCTTTCTGCGCAACATTGTGGGAATTGGTGATCCTCTACCCATCTTGGCTTCTGAGAGACACTGCCACTCTGAGAAGCTCTTTTTATACCCAATCATGTTGCCAATTGACCTAATTAGTGTTAATTGGTCTTCCAGCTCTTCGTTATGCTCAAATTTACTTTTTCCAGCCTCTTATTGCTACTTGTCCCAACTTTTTGGGGATTTGTTGACACAGTGAAAATTTGAATCAACTTATTTTTCCTTTAAAATTATACATTTACTCGGATTAAACGTTTGATCTGTCATCTACGTTCTATTACAAATAAAATATTGGCATTTGCCATCTCCACATCATTGCATTCAGTTTTTATTCACAATTTGTATAGTGTCCCAACTTTTTTGGAATCCAGTTTGTAAGTTCACTGACAGCAAGGCAGTGCTGGTGTCATAAAGAGGAAACATTTCTTGAGGTCACACAACAGTGTGACAGGTGCATTTTGTACAATTACTTTACGGTCACAATAAATGTTAATTTGTCAACCAACAATGTAACACCAGTATTGACTGGTTGTTTTAGACTGTCGGAAATGCAGCAAGGGCCGCAAATGTACTCTCTAGCACAAAATGGGTGTTTTTTTTAAACCCGAATATAACAGCAGTATCTTACGCTTGCATTAGACTGTCACAAATGCAGCAAGGGCCGCAAATGTACTCTCTAGCACAAAATGGTTGTTGTTTTAAAACCAGAATATAACAGCAGTATCTTACGCTTGTATTGGACTGTCACACATGCAGCAAAGGCCGCAAATGTAGTATCTAGCACAAAATGGGCATTTTTTTAAACCAGAATATAACAGCAGTATATAACGCTTGTATTGGACTGTAAATACATCACAGAAGAAAAATTACCCTTAAAATGTAACGTATATTATATAATATAGTAAAAGATAGAAAAATCCCTCAATTATGTGATATAAATAAATAAAGTAAATCCGCCTGTCCAGGCGTGATTAGTTAATCAATATTACCTCTACCAATGATGCACAAATATATATAGAGATAAATGTGGGTAAGTAGGAGATCACAGGGCACCCATTACGTAACAGACAGATAACCGTATGTATGTGGTAATCACCCTTAGTAACAACAAGCTCAAGAAGATATGTAGCAGATATGATATAACTGCAAAAACTATATGTTGGTTACTTACGGTACCAGGGTAATGATGTAGTGGTGATCGCAGAGCTATGATGGGAGGATGATAGTTGTCAGAGGTTGAGAATTCCTTTTCACCTTGATGCCAGCAACAACCATATAATGTAATACAAAGGTGGTATAATGGAAGACAGCCTTGAGGAGGTCAGAGGTGGTAATACCCTACACGTCCCTCAGGTGTCCCTACCTAGCTGTGGAGCACCCGCCCCGAAAGGCGACCCCACTCAATCAACAGCTCACCCTAAAATTACCCTGGATGCCCCTACAAACCACATCCAAATATCTAAAAGTCGTCCCGACGCGTATTGGACTGTCATAAATGCAGCTAAAGCCGCAAAGGTACTTTATGGGAAAAAATATATAATTTTTTCACCCACAGTTAAACAGATGGATTTACTGATTTGCAGTGCAGGCCACAAAGCTACTTTTTTAACCACAATGTCCCGTTGTATTCACTGATTCTATTTCACTAGCAGATTTGCAGTGCACCACCATGTGTCGTTCTGCATGGGGTCCAGACATCTGCTCGTCTGCCTGTTTGGGCAGCTCTGTCTGTGACCGCCATATGTCTGTCCGCATGGGGGCATCTGTTTGTGTTCTGGTTCCTGTTTGTCTTGTCTGAACTGTGTCCTGTGTGGTTATGATTAGGTTCCAGTTCTTATGCCTGTGTACCAGTTTTTATGTTTGTGTGGACCACTAGTGCTTGCACCGTCAGTCTCTGCGGGTAAGTGGCCAAGTGCACCAGGACCATCCTGGAGGTGTGACCAGTGTGCTCTCGGCCAAGTTCATGACCACCTTCAGGGGATTTGTTAAGAACAGGGCTCATTGAGTCTCTGCCCTCTGGGTTTGGCCCTAAGTCAAACCGATGCACTTGGTCCAGTGGTATTACCTGTCACTGGTCCCTTACTTGATGGTCCAGTTTCCTGCCATGTCTAGATCAATTTTGCTGAGTTTGGATCTCGGCCCTTGGATTAGGGCGGAGTTTCTCATTTCCAGTCCTCAGGGCCCACCTGCTGATCAGAATTTGAGAATATCCCACAGAATGAACACTTATGGTAAATCCTGAGGCATTGACACTAATGATATCACCTTTTCAATACTAAGGAAATCCTGAAAACATGACCGGCAGGTGGGCCCTGAGTACTGGAGTTGAGGAACACTGGATTAGTATGCTTCTCCTCATTGCCCTTGAAAATTGGGGGTGGGGCTTGAAGGGGGAGGTAGTGTCACAGTGTAGTTCACTGTGTCACAGGTTGCCGTATGTACTCGCTTTAGTAGCTCTCTGGCGTACTGGGTGCGGTGAATTTCGTTTAGGCTGCTTGCTATGACCCACGTGTAGTTAAGTCAGCCTGTGTGTGAACTGCTCCTGTGCATGCATGCTCCCCTCCTTGTTGTCTTGGTTCTGGTGAGGTTAATAGTCTGGGTGTGTCTGCTAGGTTTCATATGACCTTGTTATACTGCTCTTTATATACCTCTAGGTTTGGGGTCAATCTCCAGCTATGCTGGGTGCAGGAGCTATACACTGAAACTTGAGATATTCCATCTGTCCTGTCTGTGTGGTCACCTAGTGAGACATCAAGATCACTTTGGTTCTGTGTCTGTGGTGCAGCTGTCTGATCACCCATGGACTAACTCCGCATGGGGAACAGGCATCTGCTAGTCCGGTTCTATGTCTCGTGTGCAGCTCTGTCTGTTTGCCCATGGACTAACTCCGCATGGGGAACAGGCACCTGCAAGTCCTGTTCTACCGTATGTCTTGTGTGCAGCTCTGTCTGTTCATCCATGGACTAACTCTGCATGGGGAACATGCACTTACAAGTCCTGTGCTATGTCTAGTGTGCAGCTCTGTCTGTTCGCCCATGGACTAACTCCGCATGGGGAACAGGCATCTGCTAGTCTGAGTCTTTGCCATCGGTGAAAGGGCTCCTGGGTTCTTGGGAGGGAGTAGATCTAGTCTGTGTGCAGCTCTGCCTGTGACTGCATGTGTCTTTCTGCCTGGGGTCCAGGCATCTTCTCATCTGAACTGTGTCCTGTGCGGTAATGTTTTGGTTCCAGTCCGTGTGCCTCTGTTCCAGTCCTTATGTTTGTGTGGACTGCTGGTGCTTGCACCGTCAGTCTCTGCAGGTAAGTGGCCAAGTGCACCGGGACCATCCTGGAGGTGCGACCAGTGAGCTCTCGGCTAAGTTCATTCCCACCATCAGGGGCTCTGTGAAGAACGGTGTTCACTGAGTCTCTGCCCTCTGGGTTTGGTCCCAAGTCAAACCGGTAGACTTGGTACAGTGGTATTACCTGCCACTGGTCCCTTACCTGCTGGTCCAGTTTCCTGCCATGTCTAGATCTTTGAATAAATAATTTGTGTTCGTCTTTGCGTTGTTTGTTTGTTTGCCTGAGATATGTTCTAGGGGTCGGTAGGTCCCTCGCTAGAACATGACACAGAGTTTTGATAGCTTGATTGCTTAATCACTCTGCTGACTCTAATACTACACAGTTTACAAATCTTCCTTGGACTAGGACCCTGCAATCTCCCTGGGGAAATTACATCCTCCTAGTTGAGACACCTCTATGGTCCTCCTGGCCTGGAGAACCAGAAGATGGATCGCATGCTCCCTCACTTCATTTTTAGACTGTCTCTCCCTAGCTCAGCCACACCCTTGGCGATAAGCCCTCTACTACCAAGGGTGGAGGAATGAAATGATAAGTTTCATTCCTATTACCAAACATTGCCAACCGTACCCCGTGTGCTGGTGTGCAAAGTGTTTATTACATGTCATTACGTATAAAACTGCACACAATTGCAGATACCATAATAGTACCCCTAGGTCTGGAGTTCTTCAACTATTGTCCAATGTGAATATAGCATCAGAACTATAAATAAACATTAAGAACCATAAAATAAATATTCAATAGACATTTATAAAAAAAATCTCTTATTATGATTACTCATGAGTATTTATTATATCTATATGTCATTTTTCCCGTAGGTTCAGATACCCCTATACGTTTCATCTCATCTTGAAGTCTACGTTGAGTCATCGAATGGGTTAATGCAAGAATTGGCTGTTCGGGTGGCTTGGTCTGAGCATTAATAAACTCTTCATCTTGAAAGCCCTTAAACATTTACACCTCTTGTACTTTCTGTCGCCTATCTTGATGCTACATCAAAAAGAAGACCTGTAATTTGCCAAGTGGATAATTTATTAGGTACAAAAGTCTATAAATTCACAGCTATTCACTTTAAATAGGTAGAACACATTTGATCCTGCCAGGGGAGATTTACAGCTCTGATGATGGCATTTAAAGATAGGATTGAAAAAAAGCAGAATGAATACAAAGAGCCCACAAACAGGAAAACATTAGATGTCGTGGAAGGTAAAGCTGAGGTCAAATAACCCAATAGTTTCCCTATCACAAGCACAGGTGTTATTAATGGAGTTAGAGAACTGATGACAATGACCTCCGCTACTGATATGGAATCACAGTGTTTAAACTGTTTCATTTATGAAACTTCTAAGGAGAGTTACACCCAAATCAGCCTGAAGTCTCTTTAGAAAAAAAAATCTATTTTATTGCTATTGTTTATTGCTTTGTACAAACAGGTTTCTAAAGGTCATGACAGAGCTTGTCCTTTATTTTTTGTCAGTTTTCTTTTAAGTGGGCTTCGGGAACTTTGATATCGGTGGCTTAGGCTACTTTCACACTTGCGTTTGGTGCGGATCCGTCATGGATCTGCACAGTCGGATCCGTACCGATAATACAACCGCATGCATCCGTTCAGAATGGATCTGTCTTGAACACCATTGAAAGTCAATGGGGGGGCGGATCCGTTTTCTATTGTGCCATATTGTATCAGTGAAAACGGATCCGTCCCCATTGACTTACATTGTGTGCCAGGACGGATCCGTTTGCCTCCGCATCGTCGGCGTTTTTGTGTCCGCCTCCATACTGATGCATTCTGAGCAGATCCTTATACATTCAGAATGCATAAGGGCAAGACTGATCCGTTTTGGACCGCATGTGAGAGCCCTGAAACGGATCTCGCAAACGGAAACCAAAACGCCAGTGTGAAAGTAGCCTTAGACTATGGATGGGCCATCAATATCAGATCAGGGCAAAATCAGGCATAGCAACTATAGAATGTAAGGAGCTGTGTCTGGTAAACAATAAAGGGGGCAGGATGCTTAACAGAACCCTATCTTCTTGAGTAAGCTGATCCATTTGGGGCCCAGGAGTTGGACCCCCACTAATCTGATATTGGTGATGTATTCTTAGGATTGGCCATTTTAGTGCCCCGGAGCAAGGGTACTTTGGAGTCTAAACATTTGCTGACATTTACCCCAATGCAAAACCATCAACTCAATACTATAGTGCACTTTGAAGGGTTACTTGCACTGTGATTTATGCTGTTGTTTGCACTTATACTGTTTTATATTGTCAAATTGACTTTTATCCTGACATTCTGTTCATTTGCACTGTTATTGCGTCATATTTGTACTGAATTGTGGAAAGAGTTAATGTACAGCCAGTTCACACTAAGAGACTTTAGGACTTTCCAGTCTGTGCTCTGAGAAACTAGTAATTTTCCACTGCTGTCATAAGGGACTATGCGGAGCTGAGTATTGGGAAAATGCCAGACACAGTGAACTTTTCACCATCTGGTGGCTCTGTCAGCCTGTTGTTTATGACTGAAAACTGCTTGATCATTCCCTTAAACTGCAACATTGTTTCTGTTATGCCGTGCTTCTCCGGCTTCTTCCCTCCCACTAGAAGGTTCTAGATCATTTAGAAACTGTATATAGTAGAGCACTTATAACCCTTAGTTGCCTGCAGTTTAGTAGGATAGACTTGCGAGTGATCTGAAAAACATGGTGAGATAGGTATACTCTGAAAGATAGGATGGGTCCTTAGCCCTTTGACCAGGGAGCCAGCCAGATGAATGAGCCACAGATTGTGGACAACTAGCCCTTTGGCCAGCCTTCTACAAAAGAGAGAGACACAGAGCTTTCTGCTACCAGAGGGGAGATGTCATGGGTAATGGGGAGGGGATAACACCAGATAACACACAGAAGGAATATACCGGAGTCTAGGCCTCAAAGCTTAGGGAGAGGGATGGTGACCTCCTAGGAATCCCTAGACCTCTCCCTGACTTCTGCCAGTATGAGTAGACCCTGAAGGTGGAAATACTCATACACCGGAACCTTAACCCTGGAGACCCAGGAAGGTAACTCCTTGATCCTTACCAGATTATATGCCCCCCTCAAATCAAACTTTATTCTGGCGTTTTGGCTTTCCGTTTGTGAGATTCGTTCAGGTCTCTCACAAGCGGTCCAAAACGGATAAGTTTGGCCCTAATGCATTCTGAATGGAAAAGGATCCGCTCAGAATGCATCAGTTTGCATCAGTTCGCCTCCTGCTTGCAGCGTTTTGGTGTCCAACTGACGAAACTGAGCCAAACGGATCCGTCCTGATACACAATGCAAGTCAATGGGGATGGATCCGTTTTCTATGATACAATATAAAATGGATCCGTCCTCCATTGACTTTCATTGGTGTTCAAGACGGATCCGTCCTGGCTATGTTAAAGATAATACAAATGGATCCGTGCAGATCTATGATAGGTCCGCACCAAATGCGAGTGTGAAAGTAGACTTAGAGAACACCTTGGCACCGACAATCTGATTGAACAAATCTTGGATCAAAGGAAAGGGAAAGGGATAGGGATCACGGACAGTAATGCGATTAAGCGCACGGAAGTCCAAACATGGCCTAAGAGTTCCGTCCTTTTTTTTAACAAAGAAGGACCCCGCATCCAATGGTGATTTGGATGGTCTAATATGAGCTTTAGCCAAACTCTCGGTGATATATTCTCGCATGGCTACTCTTTCGGGTACAGAAAGATTATACAACAGAGACTTGGGCAACCTAGCTCCGGGAATAAGGTTGACAGGGCAATCATACTCCCGATGTGAAGGTAACTCCTGGTCTCCACTTTCAGAGAATACATCAGAAAAATCTGAAATAAAAGAAGGTACTATTTTAGTGGTTACAACAGAAAGCGACGTGCTAAGACAGTTGTCTATGCAAAATTCACTTCAATCAAGAATCTGTCTCGCTTGTCAATCGATGGTAGGGTTATGTTTGGTTAACCACGGTAAACCTAGCACCAGAGGATCAGGCAGAACCTCCAGCACAAAACACAAAATGGATTCTTGAAGAGAATCTCTCACGTTTAGGCGAATGTCCTGCACCATTTGTGATAAACACTTTTGTGAGAGTGGGGCAGAATCAATCGCAAACACCAAAATATTTTTGCCTAATGCGCTTATTGTCAAACCATGCATACGGATATACTGGCCATCCACTAGGTTAACCCCTGCCCCACTGTCAATAAATACTTCAATTCCCACAGTTTTGGACTCTAGCGCCACTTTGGCAGGCAGGAGAAAATGGGTACTACCGGTAAATGACAAAAGTACATTCTCAGATTCACCACCCACACTACTAAGAATGAGAAGAGGACTAAACACATTAGTTTTCTTTCTCTCTTTTTCACCTTGACGTTTAACATAAGGACATACGTTAACAAAATGTCCCCCTTTACCACAGAACCTTAACGTTTTTATCACCAGGTCCAGGAGTGACTTCCCCCAACTGCATTGGCTCATCATCAGACATGGGCTCAAGTGCCTCCCTACCCAAAATGTCGGAAGAGGCCGCTTACCGAGCGAGCGTAACCTTTGAGCTCTCCCTCAGGTGTCTATCAATACGTACAGCCAGAGACATGGCTTCCTCTAATGACTCTGGATATTCGTGAAATGCCAAGGCGTCCTTCAGATTCTCAGATAACCCTTGACAGAATTTACTACGGTGGGCTGGGTTATTCCACTCAGTATCAGTTGCCCATCTCCTAAATTCAGAGCAGTAGAACTCTCTCCCTGTCGTAAGCCACACAACTTAGTCTCGGCCAGGGAGACCCGATCTGGGTCACCGAAGTTAAACCCCAGAGCTCTGAAAAATTAATCTACCGATTGGAGGGACTGTGACCCGGTCGGCAAAGAAAAAGCCCAAGACTGAGCGTCACCTTTCAGTAACAAAATAATAATCCCCACTCTTTGACTCTCGTCCCCAGAAGAGTTAGGACGTAGTCTAAAATATAGTTTGCACGACTCCCTAAACCAAATAAAGTTGTCACTTCCCCCGGAAAACCTATCTGAGAGAGCGACCTTAGGTTCAGGGCAGGCCTGGTTCCCGCTACTGGAAGCCGCCGCCTGTGGTCTCTGAAACTGTGTGACGGCTGTGCAGAGGTCAGCCACCTCCAAAGACAGTCCCTGCATACGATCGACCAATGCAGAAACAGTATCCATGACTGCACTGACACAAACAAAATAAAGTTTTTTTGGCGGTTGATAATGTCACGGGTAATGGGGAGGGGATAACACCAGATAACTCACAGAAGGAATAGACCAGAATCTAGGCCTCAAAGCTAAGTGAGAGGGATGGTGACCTCCTTGGAATCGCTAGACCTCTCCCTGACTCCTGCCAGTATGAGTAGACCCTGAAGGTGGAAATACTCATACACTGTATCCTAAGCCCTGGAGACCATGGAAGGCCCTAGGAGTGGTGGCAGGGAATGAGACTACTGGTTCCTCCCCAGATGAAGGAACCAGTATCTCCCTGAAGCCTAGACAACAACACACACAAGCTAACAACAAAATGCACTTAGCTTAGGGCTCTTTCACACTTGCGTTGTCCGGATCCGGCGTGTACTCTATTTGCCAAAATTACACGCCGGATCCGGAAAAACGCAAGTGAACTGAAAGCATTTGAAGACGGATCCGTCTTCAAAATGCGTTCAGTGTTACTATGGCAGCCAGGACGCTATTAAAGTCCTGGTTGCCATAGTAGAAGTGGGGAGCGGGGGAGCAGTATACTTACAGTCCGTGCGACTCCCGGGGCGCTCCAGAATGACGTCAGAGCGCCCCATGCGCATGGATGACGTGCCATGCGATCACGTCATCCATGCGCGTGGGGCGCCCTGACGTCACTCTGGAGCGCCCCGGGAGCCGCACGGATGGTAAGTATACTGCTCCCCCGCTCCCCACTACACTTTATCATGGCTGCCAGGACTTTAGCGTCTTGGCAGCCATGGTAACCATTCAGAAAAAGCTAAACGTCGGATCCGGCAATGTGCCGAAACGACGTTTAGCTTAAGGCCGGATCCGGATTAATGCCTTTCAATGGGCATTAATTCTGGATCCGGACTTGCGGCAAGTGTTCAGGATTTTTGGCCAGAGCAAAAAGCGCAGCATGCAGCGTTATTTTCTCCGGCCAAAAAACGTTCCGGTCCGGAACTAAAGACATCCTGATGCATCCTGAACGGATTTCTCTCCATTCAGAATGCATTAGGATAAAACTGATCAGGATTCTTCCGGCATAGAGCCCCGACGACGGAACTCTATGCCAGAAGAAAAGAACGCAAGTGTGAAAGAGCCCTTAAAGAAGAATGGAGGAGCAGGAGATCCTAAGGAACAACACACCCTCTCAACCAACTCCAGCAGGAAATATCAACAGCATGGTAAGCAGTGTGAGTCAGAACTAAATAGAGCCTTAGTAATGACTACAAGCTGCATCTGACTAGAGGAGTGGTCATTACCAAACAAACGCTGCAAGATGAAAACAGAGAGACTGTCAGATACTCTCACGTGCCGCCAGTCTCTCAGATCTTCTCACCTCTGTCATGGGAGGGATCGTGACAGGAGACTGGAGAAGCCAGCTCAGTGCATTGCCTGTATTGTTTTTCACTTGAGTTTCTCCAGTATAGAGGCACACTGATTTACTACAAACTTTGAGTCTCTGTACTTATTTCCCATTAAGGTGCACCATGCAGTCCCATTCCCTCCGAAGAGCAGCATCATGTGTTGACACCTCAAAGATTTCCAGGAGAGCCACCGCAACATTTGGGGCCGCCTCAAACCCTGCCAATGCACCAGTAGACAAGTTCTGGAAAACCCCTTTAAATATATGTCCCTTGGGATGGGCATTGATGTTATTATGGCTAGCTATCTAGTACTATTATTTAGTGCTGACTAGGGATGAGCGAACTCGAACTGTATAGTTCGGGTTCGTACCGAATTTTGGGGTGTCCGTGACACGGACCCGAACCCGGACATTTTCGTAAAAGTCCGGGTTCGGGTTCGGTGTTCGTCGCTTTCTTGGCGCTTTTTGACGCTTTCTTGGCGCTTTTTGAAAGGCTGCAAAGCAGCCAATCAACAAGCGTCATACTACTTGCCCCAAGAGGCCGTCACAGCCATGCCTACTATTGGCATGGCTGTGATTGGCCAGAGCACCATGTGACCCAGCCTCTATTTAAGCTGGAGTCACATAGCGCCGCCCGTCACTCTGCTCTGATTAGCGTAGGGAGAGGTTGCGGCTGCGACAGTAGGGCGAGATTAGGCAGATTAACTCCTCCAAAGGACTTGATTATTGATCGATCTGCAGCTGTGGGTCATTGAGCTGCTGATACTCAATTGCTCACTGTTTTTAGGCTGCCCAGACCGTTTGTCAGTCACTTTTTTCTGGGGTGATCGGCGGCCATTTTGTGTCTTGTGGTGCGCCAGCACAAGCTGCGACTAAGTGCATTTAACCCTCAATGGTGTGGTTGTTTTTTGGCTAAAGCCTACATCAGGGTGAAGCTGTCACACCAAGTGCATTTAACCAGCAATAGTCTGTTTATTTTTTGGCCATATACTACATCAGGGGCAAGCTGCGCCTGTCACCAAGTGCATTTAACCCTCAATGGTGTGGTTGTTTTTTTGGCTAAAGCCTACATCAGGGTGAAGCTGTCACACCAAGTGCATTTAACCAGCAATAGTTTGTTCATTTTTTGGCCATATACTACATCAGGGGCAAGCTGCGCCCGTCACCAAGTGCATTTAACCCTCAGTAGTGTGGTTGGTCAAGCTGTCACACCAAGAGCATTTAACCAGCAATAGTCTGTTCATTTTTTGGCCATATACTACATCAGGGGCAAGCTGCGCCCGTCACCAAGTGCATTTAACCCTCAGTAGTGTGGTTGGTCAAGCTGTCACACCAAGTGCATTTAACCAGCAATAGTCTGTTCATTTTTTGGCCATATACTACATCAGGGGCAACTGCGCCTGTCACCAAGTGCATTTAACCCTCAGTAGTGTGGTTGGTCAAGCTGTCACACCAAGTGCATTTAACCAGCAATAGTGTGGTTATTTTTTGGCCATATCCCAGTCTAATTCTGTCAGTAAATCTATACCGGTCACCCAGCGCCTAAATACTAGGCCTCAAATTTATATCCCGCTAAATCTGTTGTTACCGCTGTACTGTTGTGGCTGGGCAAGTTATTTAGTGTCCGTCAAAGCACATTTTTTGTTCTGGGATGAAATACAATTCCCAATTTAGCAATTTCATAATTTAGTGGTTTCTGCTATATCAGAGCTATTTGAAATCTATCCCTAAAAGGGTATATAATATTCAAGGTGCACATAGGGTCATTCAGAATAACTTCACACACACGCATTTCCAAGTCTAATTCTGTCAGTAAATCCATACCGGTCACCCAGCGCCTAAATACTAGGCCTCAAATTTATATCCCGCTAAATCTGTCGTTACCGCTGTACTGTTCTGGCTGGGCAAGCTATTTAGTGTCCGTCAAAGCACATTTTTTGTTCTGGGTTGAAATACAATTCCCAATTTAGCAATTTCATAGATTAGTGGTTTCTGCTATATCAGAGCTATTTGAAATCTATCCCTAAAAGGGTATATAATATTCAAGGTGCACATAGGGTCATTCAGAATAACTTCACACACACGCTACTGTGCATTTCCAAGTCTAATTCTGTCAGTAAATCCATACCGGTCACCCAGCGCTTAAATACTAGGCCTCAAATTTATATCCCGCTAAATCTGTCGTTACCGCTGTACTGTTCTGGCTGGGCAAGTTATTTAGTGTCCGTCAAAGCACATTTTTTGTTCTGGGTTGAAATACAATTCCCAATTTAGCAATTTCATAATTTAGTGGTTTCTGCTGTATCAGAGCTATTTGAAATCTATCCCTGAAAGGGTATATAATATTCAAGGTGCACATAGGGTCATTCAGAATAACTTCACATACACGCTACTGTGCATTTCCAAGTCTAATTCAGTCAGTAAACCTCTACCTGTCACCCAGCGCCTAAATACTAGGCCTCAAATTTATATTCAGCTGAATTTGAATACAATACATTGAGCCAAATAATATTTTTGTTGTTGTGGTGAACGATAACAATGAGGAAAACATCTAGTAAGGGACGCGGACGTGGACATGGTCGTGGTGGTGTTAGTGGACCCTCTGGTGCTGGGAGAGGACGTGGCCGTTCTGCCACATCCACACGTCCTAGTGTACCAACTACCTCAGGTCCCAGTAGCCGCCAGAATTTACAGCAATATATGGTGGGGCCCAATGCCGTTCTAAGGATGGTAAGGCCTGAGCAGGTACAGGCATTAGTCAATTGGGTGGCCGACAGTGGATCCAGCACGTTTACATTATCTCCCACCCAGTCTTCTGCAGAAAGCGCACAGATGGCGCCTGAAAACCAACCCCATCAGTCTCTCACATCACCCCCATGCATACCAGGGAAACTGTCTCAGCCTCAAGTTATGCAGCAGTCTCTTATGCTGTTTGAAGACTCCGCTGGCAGGGTTTCCCAAGGGCATCCACCTAGCCCTTCCCCAGCGGTGAAAGACATAGAATGCACTGACGCACAACCACTTATGTTTCCTGATGATGAGGACATGGGAATACCACCTCAGCATGTCTCTGATGATGACGAAACACAGGTGCCAACTGCTGCGTCTTTCTGCAGTGTGCAGACTGAACAGGAGGCCAGGGATCAAGACTGGGTGGAAGACGATGCAGGGGACGATGAGGTCCTAGACCCCACATGGAATGAAGGTCGTGCCACTGACTTTCACAGTTCGGAGGAAGAGGCAGTGGTGAGACCGAGCCAACAGCGTAGCAAAAGAGGGAGCAGTGGGCAAAAGCAGAACACCCGCCGCCAAGAGACTCCGCCTGCTACTGACCGCCGCCATCTGGGACCGAGCACCCCAAAGGCAGCTTCAAGGAGTTCCCTGGCATGGCACTTCTTCAAACAATGTGCTGACGACAAGACCCGAGTGGTTTGCACGCTGTGCCATCAGAGCCTGAAGCGAGGCATTAACGTTCTGAACCTTAGCACAACCTGCATGACCAGGCACCTGCATGCAAAGCATGGACTGCAGTGGAGTAAACACCTTAAAACCAAGGAAGTCACTCAGGCTCCCCCTGCTACCTCTTCTGCTGCTGCCGCCTCGGCCTCTTCTGCTGCTGCCGCCTCGGCCTCTTCCTCCGCCTCTGGAGGAACGTTGGCACCTGCCGCCCATCAAACAGGGGATGTACCACCAACACCACCACCACCTCCGTCACCAAGCATCTCAACCATGTCACACGGCAGCGTTCAGCTCTCCATCTCACAAACATTTGAGAGAAAGCGTAAATTCCCACCTAGCCACCCTCGATCCCTGGCTCTGAATGCCAGCATTTCTAAACTACTGGCCTATGAAATGCTGTCATTTAGGCTGGTGGACACAGACAGCTTCAAACAGCTCATGTCGCTTGCTGTCCCACAGTATGTTGTTCCCAGCCGGCACTACTTCTCCAAGAGAGCCGTGCCTTCCCTGCACAACCAAGTATCCGATAAAATCAAGTGTGCACTGCGCAACGCCATCTGTGACAAGGTCCACCTAACCACAGATACGTGGACCAGTAAACACGGCCAGGGACGCTATATCTCCCTAACTGCACACTGGGTAAATGTAGTGGCAGCTGGGCCCCAGGCGGAGAGCTGTTTGGCGCACGTCCTTCCGCCGCCAAGGATCACAGGGCAACATTCTTTGCCTCCTGTTGCCACCTCCTCCTACTCGGCTTCCTCCTCCTCTTCTTCCACCTGCTCATCCAGTCAGCCACACACCTTCACCACCAACTTCAGCACAGCCCGGGGTAAACGTCAGCAGGCCATTCTGAAACTCATATGTTTGGGGGACAGGCCCCACACCGCACAGGAGTTGTGGCAGGGTATAGAGCAACAGACCGACGAGTGGTTGCTGCCGGTGAGCCTCAAGCCCGGCCTGGTGGTGTGTGATAATGGGCGAAATCTCGTTGCAGCTCTGGGACTAGCCGGTTTGACGCACATTCCTTGCTTGGCGCATGTGCTGAATTTGGTGGTGCAGAAGTTCATTCACAACTACCCCGACATGTCAGAGCTGCTGCATAAAGTGCGGGCCGTCTGTTCGCGCTTCCGGCGTTCACATCCTGCTGCTGCTCGCCTGTCTGCGCTACAGCGTAACTTCGGCCTTCCCGCTCACCGCCTCATATGCGACGTGCCCACCAGGTGGAACTCCACCTTGCACATGCTGGACAGACTGTGCGAGCAGCAGCAGGCCATAGTGGAGTTTCAGCTGCAGCACGCACGGGTCAGTCGCACTACAGAACAGCACCACTTCACCACCAATGACTGGGCCTCCATGCGAGACCTGTGTGCCCTGTTGCGCTGTTTCGAGTACTCCACCAACATGGCCAGTGGCGATGACGCCGTTATCAGCGTTACAATACCACTTCTATGTCTCCTTGAGAAAACACTTAGGGCGATGATGGAAGAGGAGGTGGCCCAGGAGGAGGAGGAGGAGGAAAAGGGGTCATTTTTAGCACTTTCAGGCCAGTCTCTTCGAAGTGACTCAGAGGGAGGTTTTTGGCAACAGCAGAGGCCAGGTACAAATGTGGCCAGCCAGGGCCCACTACTGGAGGACGAGGAGGACGAGGATGAGGAGGAGGTGGAGGTGGAGGAGGATGAGGATGAAGCATGGTCACAGCGGGGTGGCACCCAACGCAGCTCGGGTCCATCACTGGTGCGTGGCTGGGGGGAAAGGCAGGACGATGACGATACGCCTCCCACAGAGGACAGCTTGTCCTTACCCCTGGGCAGCCTGGCACACATGAGCGACTACATGCTGCAGTGCCTGCGCAATGACAGCAGAGTTGCCCACATTTTAACGTGTGCGGACTACTGGGTTGCCACCCTGCTGGATCCACGCTACAAAGACAATGTGCCCACCTTACTTCCTGCACTGGAGCGTGATAGGAAGATGCGCGAGTACAAGCGCACGTTGGTAGACGCGCTACTGAGAGAATTCCCAAATGTCACAGGGGAACAAGTGGAAGCCCAAGGCCAAGGCAGAGGAGGAGCAAGAGGTCGCCAAGGCAGCTGTGTCACGGCCAGCTCCTCTGAGGGCAGGGTTAGCATGGCAGAGATGTGGAAAAGTTTTGTCAACACGCCACAGCTAACTGCACCACCACCTGATACGCAACGTGTTAGCAGGAGGCAACATTTCACTAACATGGTGGAACAGTACGTGTGCACACCCCTCCACGTACTGACTGATGGTTCGGCCCCATTCAACTTCTGGGTCTCTAAATTGTCCACGTGGCCAGAGCTAGCCTTTTATGCCTTGGAGGTGCTGGCCTGCCCGGCGGCCAGCGTTTTGTCTGAACGTGTATTCAGCACGGCAGGGGGCGTCATTACAGACAAACGCAGCCGCCTGTCTACAGCCAATGTGGACAAGCTGACGTTCATAAAAATGAACCAGGCATGGATCCCACAGGACCTGTCCATCCCTTGTGCAGATTAGACATTAACTACCTCCCCTTAACCATATATTATTGTACTCCAGGGCACTTCCTCATTCAATCCTATTTTTATTTTCATTTTACCATTATATTGCGAGGCTACCCAAAGTTGAATGAACCTCTCCTCTGTCTGGGTGCCGGGGCCTAAATATATGCCAATGGACTGTTCCAATGTTGGGTGACGTGAAGCCTGATTCTCTGCTATGACATGCAGACTAATTCTCTGCTGACATAAAGCCAGATTCTCTGTTACGGGACCTCTCTCCTCTGCCTGGGTGCCTGGGCTTAAATATATGCCAATGGACTGTTCCAATGTTGGGTGACGTGAAGCCTGATTCTCTGCTATGACATGCAGACTGATTCTCTGCTGACATGAAGCCAGATTCTCTGTTACGGGACCTCTCTCCTCTACCTGGGTGCTGGGCCTAAATATATGACAATGGACTGTTGCAGTGGTGGCTGACGTGAAGCCTGATTCTCTGCTATTACATGCAAACTGATTCTCTGCTGACATGAAGACAGATTCTCTGTTACGGGACCTCTCTCCTCTGCCTGGGTGCCTGGGCCTAAATATATGCCAATGGACTGTTCCAATGTTGGCTGATGTGAAGCCTGATTCTCTGCTATGACATGCAGACTGATTCTCTGCTGACATGAAGCCAGATTCTCTGTTACGGGACCTCTCTCCTCTGCCTGGGTGCTGGGCCTAAATATATGACAATGGACTGTTGCAGTGGTGGCTGACGTGAAGCCTGATTCTCTGCTATGATATGAAGACTGATTCTCTGCTGACATGAAGCCAGATTGTCTGTTACGGGACCTCTCTCCTCTGCCTGGGTGCCGGGGCCTAAATATCTGAGAATGAACTGTTCCAGTGGTGGGTGACGTGAAGCCAGATTCTCTGCTATGGGACCTCTCTCCAATTGATTTTGGTTAATTTTTATTTATTTAATTTTTATTTTAATTCATTTCCCTATCCACATTTGTTTGCAGGGGATTTACCTACATGTTGCTGCCTTTTGCAGCCCTCTAGCCCTTTCCTGGGCTGTTTTACAGCCTTTTTAGTACCGAAAAGTTCGGGTCCCCATTGACTTCAATGGGGTTCGGATCGGGTTAGGATCCCGAACCCGAACATTTCCGGGAAGTTCGGCCGAACTTCTCGAACCCGAACATCCAGGTGTCCGCTCAACTCTAGTGCTGACTTTCTGTCTTAACAACTTTCCAGCGATCCAGCCTATCAATAGGATACCTTTGGGGGGTCCGACCACAGGTTGTGTACATACTTTTGTGCTCCAGCAATGTTACATACATGTCTCCTACACCTCAGATGTGGAGAAGAATGAGTGACTGAAGTCCCCTGTTGTATTCTTGTGGCTAACAGTGGTTGAACTATCGCCTATTGATGGAAAATTCGATTTGGCAGCTTCGCTGAACTTTGTCAGGGAATTCGATTCTTTACGAGTTACTGCATCACAAATCAATTTTCTATGTATGGAGCGGCGCAATGATGGGGAATGGCGACTGCACCACCCCAGTCATTTAGCCCCTCAGATGCTCATTCAATGCTTATTGCGGCATCTAAGACTCACATTCAGGTGCTCAGAGGGTTAATTTGGGGTTAAAAATAAATACATTATACTCGCCTCATCCACTTGAGAGCGGAGAGGCTGTCTGCTCCCATCTTCATTGAAGAAAACCCGCCAAATGACTGAAGATGTCCCCACACGATCACGCTGGCCGCGCATGTTGACGTCATCAATGATGACATCACCACATGCGGCCAGGGTGATCACGTGTTAACGTCACTGCTTGTGGCCTACGTGATCATGTGGTGATATCTTCACACTCCCTGCAGGTCATTTGGTGGGTTTTCTTCAATCAAGACAGGAGCTTTTCACAATCAAGTGGATGAGGTGAGTATAAGGCTACATTCACACGTCAGTATTTTTCTATATCCCGAATTTTGGTCCGTTTTTTGCGGATCCGTTGTTCCTGAAAATGTTTCCGTATGTCATCCGTTTTTTGAGGATCCGCAAAAAACGGAAACATGTATAAATTTCAATAAGCAAATAAAGTTGTTTGAATTTCTTTGAAATAAAATTGAAAAAAATAAAGTTTCTGTTTGCAGGATTTAATTTCCAGGAACGGAATCCGCATAAAACGGATGACATACGTAATGACATACGAATGTCTTCCGTTTTTTGCGGATCCATTGACTTTGTATTGTACCAGGATCCGATTTTTGCGGAAAAGAATATGACACGTTTTATATTTTTTCGGACATGCGGAACGGAACAACGGAAACGGACAGCACACATTGTGCTGTCCGATTTTTTTCAGGACCCATTGAAAATGAATGGGTACAGATCTGGAACAGATCAGGAAAAGATCAGGAAAGAAAAAACGGACGTGTGAATGGACCCAAATCTTTTTATTTTCAGCCACCATTTTAGAAAAAATTGACTCATGACCACAAAGCATGAGGAAATTCGGATTTGTGGCAAATCAAATTTTTCCTAAACTTCGGGTCGAATTCCACTTTGTATGCTTCGATTCACTCAACATTGATAAATGTGAAATTTTCCTTAGAAGACATAAAATCAAAATTTGCCAAATTTCGGCCCCAAATTGGTGAGCAAAAATCGACAGAACGGGAATTGCCACTGTCTTCTTCCATGTTTAGCATCTGTCTAAACTTTGTCACCGTTTCCTCCCTACTAGCTACTTCCTTTTCGTTTAGGATGTTTTGCAGTATGCCTATTAATCATCAGGACTACAGCACTCTTCCTGAATGTTAAATTCCACTCTTTAAGAACAACTCTACCCAGGGTTGTAACTTCTAGCTTCTGGGCCCCAGTGCAAAATCCTTAATGAGGTTCCCAACCATTTATAATGCTGATGTCCTCTTATATGGCAGAAGGGTCCTTTGGCCCCTTGAACCACTACCTCTGTACCCCTTATAACTAAGCCTCTGGTTCTGCGAAGAAACAGGTGGGAGGATGTAGAAATTACATAGATGAATAAAGGGACACTCATAAAACCAGAAGGAAACGGTTTGAGCTGGTTTAGATGTTTGGAGAACAGCATTGCGTACATTTAAAAGTAACAAAGGGACATTTAAAATGAATGTCAAAGAGGAAAAGTCAGTACAACTATAAATCTTTAGTTGGATGCCTAGAGGCAAAACTTTAGCAACCTAGAATAATATCAAAGTTTCACATCTTGTACAGTACACAGGGCCGGCTTCAGCACCCGACATACTCGGGCAAGTTCCGGGGCCCACTGCTCCTGGGGGGGCCCCCTGCTAATGGCTGATAGGGGCATTTGGGTCGCAAGCCTGGGCCCAATGTCAATGAGGGGCCCATTGCATCCCAAAACGCACAAGTGCCATTATATGTTGATTATTTCAGTTGTCACTAAGCGCAGCACTAGCGCTGTTTGCCGCAGCAGGGAAACTGAATTTACAGCTGTTAGGGTCATGTCAGATAGGAGCATAGGCAGGGCCGTCTTTAATATTGATTGGACCCTGGGCAAAAATTTACTTGGGCCCCCTGGATCCCGCCTTCCCACACCTTAGCAGGCAATCACGCCCTCCACCACAACACATACACAAAAAAATCCACACATCTGGTAGAGTCCAGTGAATGCCTGTAAATACTTCCAGTTCTGAAGACTCCAGCGGCTCAGGATCAGTGCTCTGGGCAGCTGGGCTCAGGCTGGAAGTGGGCACCGCTCTGCAGGAAGGAGACCAGGGCTCGGCTCACCCTAGTGTTACAGTGCACCCCAGCACCCCACAGTATGCAGTATAGCACCCTATGCAGGAGCGGACACAGACAGCAGAGGGCCCCTGTGCAAAGAATGTGCATGGGCCCCCTCCCCTCCAAGCCAAGTTCTCAACATAACCAATTCCGTCCTAACATTACTTATAGCAATACAAAACATACAGTGTCACTGTGATTTTGTAGTAAAAAGGTCACAGAGAGGCAAAGAGCATTATCAATCATGTAATGCTCCGTGTCTCTGCTGTTCGGAGCGGGGCTTGACACTCTTTCACACAGCGGATTAGCCGCACAGGATCCGCTCGTGTGAAAGAGCCCTAAGCCCAATGCATGGCTACACTCACCCTACCTCATCCAGGATGTCACTGGCGTCGGCGTGATGTCCGCTGGATCGGGAAGAAGGTCCCTGTGGTGATAGAGAAAAAGAAAAATCACATAAGGAAGGGATGGTGACTGCCTCTGTAAAATCGCCAGCAGAGGGCACTGTGCTGGTCCTGTAAGACTGAGCCATGCCAAATTGCCAATGTATAGCAAGGTAATCTAGTGCTACCATACAGTACTAATGCCCACATTGTGGACCCTCACAGTAATTAAGCCGTCAAAATAGTTATGTCCTCCTTGTGGCCCCTCACAGCAGTTATACCTACATATGTGCCCCCTCACAGTAGTTATGCCCAGATATGTGCCCCTCACAGTCGTTATGCCAGATATGTGCCCCTCACAGTCATTAGGCCAGATATGTTCCCCTCACAGTGGTTATAGCCAGATATGTGCCTCCCTCACAGTCGTTATGCCCAGATATGTGCCCCCTCACAGTCGTTATGCCAGATATGTGCCCCTAACAGTTGTTATGCCCAGATATGTGCCTCCCTGACAGTTGTTATGCCCAGATATGTGCCTCCCTTACAGTGGTTATGCTAGATATGTGCCTCTCTCATAGTAGTTATGCCAGATATGTGCCCCATCACAGTCATTATGCAAGATATGTGCCCCTCACAGTATTTATGGCCAGATATGTGTCTCCCTCACAGTGGCTATAGCAAGATATGTGCCTCCTCAGTCGTTATGCCCAGATATGTGCCTCCTCAGTAGTTATGTCCAGATATGTGCCCCCTCAGTCATTACGGCCAGATAAGTGCCTCCCTCACAGCAGTTATGCCAGATATGTGCCCCTAGTTATGCCAGATATGAGCCCCCTTACAGCAGTTATGCCAGATGCGCCCCTCACAGTGGTTATGCCAAATATGTGCCCAGTGCCCATAGTTACGCCAGATATGAGCTGCCTTATAACAGTTATGCCAGATATGTGCCCCTCATAGTAGTTATGCCTATATATCTGTGCCCCCTCACAGTAGTTGTTTTACCCAGATATGTGCCCCTCACAGTGGCTCTTTTGTGCCCCCTCACTTTAGTGGTTGCCTCCTGTTTGCAGCTTTATGGGGAAAAAAAAACAAACGTAATACTTACCTTCTTCCCTGATGACAGGCTCCCAAACTCACATCGCTGGAGGCAGATTCCCGGGCATTCAGCGCTCCTCCCAAAGCCAGCAGCGCAATGTGCGGCCAGCAGGGGGAGCGCCTGAGCTCTGAATATTAGTGAAGCAGGGAGCAGAGAGGTCTCCCTGCTTCACTATAGAAACTGCTCCCCCCCTCCCCCTCCTCCTTGCCTCTGTGCCACCTGTTTGAAGAGCGCTCTGACTGGGCCTGGCATTCTCACTGTACTTCATGCTGGGCCCAGTCAGAGCGCACCCATTACATGGGAGTGCAGCGGGCCCCCTCCCCCCGCCAGGCCTGTACGCCCCTGCTTGGGGCCCCCAGGAGCAACTGGGCCCGGGGCAGCTGCCTTTGCCCCGCTTTAATGATGGCCCTGGGAGTTGCTTATTTCCCCCTGCAGCCGGTAAGAAGGGGCCCCCTCCTGCTCTGGGCCCCTGTGCAACCAAACCGGCTGCACATGTGGTATGGCCGCCCCTGCCCTATAGTATACAGCAACCCACAGTATGCAGTATAGCACCCTATAGTATACAGCACCACACAGTATGCAGTATAGCACCCCACACTATACAGTACCCCACAGTATACAGCACCCCACAGTATACAACACCTCACAGTATACAGTATAGCACCTCACCGTATACAGCACCCCAAACTATACACGATACAGCACCCCACACTATACAGCCCCCCACACTATACAGTACAGCAGTATAGCACTCCGCAATATACAGCACCCACAGTATACAGCCCCCCACAGTATAAAGGCCCCCACAGTATACAGCCCCCCATAGTATACAGGCCCCCACATTATACAGCACCCCACTATACAGTAGTTTACAGTATATTAGCATAACAGCCCCTGTCATCTTTTTCTGATGTAATCTTCACAAAAAAAGCTCCACAGTTAAGGCAAACTTCTACAGCAACACTCCTGGTGGAAAGGACCTTGATGACCTCATAGCCATGTGACCAGTAATATTGCTAGGTTACTGGTCACATGGTGATGATGCCATCTAAGGTCCTAGAGAATCACAGCTCTCACAGTACGCTGCCTGGAGTGCCAGCAGGCATGGCATGGCAGCACCCCCTGTGTAGCTGACAGCCTGACACCCGGGGCAGTGGCTAGCAGGGCTCAAGAGGCAGCTGCCTTGAGCCCCCAGGAGCAACTGGGCCCGGGGCAGCTGCCCCTTTTTCCCCTTGTTAAAGACGGCCGTGAGCATAGGCCCTGCTTCTCTAGTGCACATGTATTCTTTGATATGGGACCTCCAGCTAACCCTCCTCATGGTGAAACATGCTCAGCTCTGCTCCTGGTTAATAACAAAGGGAGAAGCTGAGCTGTGAGATCTGCAGAAGATCTGTCACAGGGCTCACAATGACCAGGGTCAGTCCTGCCGCAGTGATTAACCCTATAGGCTACCCCCTGCTTTATATACTGTGATGTGAACTCACTGTGGCGGGGGTGGTTGCACAAAAATTTGCTGTGGGGCCCATTCAGTTCTAGCTAGTGAGGGCCTCTTATACAGTATAATGACCCCAGTGCCCCCTCTATACAGTATAACCCCCCAATGTGGAGGCCACTGGGGGGTCATTATTCTGAATGGGGGGTGACTGAGAGTCATTTTTTCTGAATGAAGGGCCACTGTGGGGTCATTATACTGTGTGGAGGGCCACTGGGGAGTCATTATACTGTGTGGGGGGCCACTGGGGGTTATTATACTGTGTTTGGGGGCATTGGGGGGTTATTATACTGTGTGAAGGGCCACTAGTGGTCATTATATTGTATGGGGGTCACTGAGGGTCATTATACTGTGTGGGAGCCACAGGGGTACATGTATATGTAAGAAAATGCCACAAGGTGGCCCACTTAGATTTATCGCCCAAGGGCCCACATGAACCTAGAGCCGGCCCTTACTGTACACTGGTTCTTAATAACAATTTCATAACCTCTACAATATTAAATTGACATTAGTTTTCACAACATTAGTTTGGCAGGCGAAGAACCAACCGCCTTAAGCCTGGTTGATATTTCTTCATAATGGAACATAATTTCTTATTCAATACATACAATAGCATCTGAACATTTTAAAGAATGCATTGTGATAGAACAGATCCAGAACAATACATATTGTACAGGTGGCAACGGGACGGGATGCTAATGACCCATTCAGCCTAGGCAGTATCTCTGGATTAGGTACATTTTCACATTGTGATCATTTAAAAAAAAAAGGGGATTCTCAGTTTGCAAAACTCATTTTACATATCCTTTAAAGAGTCTAACTAGTGATGGACGAACATCGGCTGGAACGGTTTGCGAACGTGATCAAATGTTCGCGAATCGTAAGTTCGCGGCGGGCCCCATTCACTTTAATGGCAGGCGAACCTGAAAAACCTTCAGCTTTTCATGCAACACATAAGTGATGCGTGAAAATCACCGCTCTTGTGCACAGCCCCATAGAAATGAACGGGGCCAGATTCAGTGCGGGTGCAATGCGTTCACCTCCCGCATTGCACCCGCGCGGAAATCTCACCTGTGTGAACTCAGCCTTAAAGGGAAATTCTCTGAAATGTGCCCTGTTGGAGCCTAGAATTTTTTTTGTTTTAGCCCACGGAATTACGGGCCTTCAAAATTAGGCCACTTTCACACCTGCGTTCGGTGCGGATCCATCTTGTATCTGCACAGATGGATCTGCACCGATAATGCAAATGCTTGTATCCGTTCAGAACGGATCCGTTTGCATTATTCTTAAAGAAAAAGTCTAAGTCAAAACGGATACGTCCTGACTTACATTGAAAGTCAATCGGGGACGGATCAGTTTTCAATTGCACCATATTGTGTCAGTAAAAACGGGTTCCCTCCCCATTGACTTACATTGTAAGTCAGGACGGATCCGTTTGGCTCTGCATCAACAGACGGACATCAAAACGCTGCAAGCAGCGTTTTGCTGTCCGCCTCCAGAGCGGAATACAGGCGCAATGTAGCAAATCTGATGCATTCTGAACGGATCCTTATCCATTCAGAATGCATTGGGGCTGAACTGATCCGTTTTTGCGCCGCTTGTGAGAGCCCTGAAACGGGCCCTTTTTGGGGGGGCAACTGGTATTTTACACCAGTAGAAATTAGGCTACTTTTACACCTGCATTAGGTGCGGATCCGTCTGGTATGTGCACAGACAGATCCGCACCTATAATGCAAACGCTTGTATCCGTTTTTTTGTTTTTTTTTCATGATAATGCAAACGGATCCATTTGACTTACACTAAAAATCAATGGGAGGCGGATCCGTTTTCAATTGCACCATATTGTGTCAGTGAAAACGGATCAGTCCCCATTGACTTAGGGTACTTTCACACTAGTGTTTTTATTTTCCTGCACTAAGTTCCGTCACAGGGGCTCTATACCGGAAAAGAACTGATCAGGCATATCCCCATGCATTCTGAATGGAGAGTCATCCGTTCAGGATGCATCAGGATGTCTTCAGTTCAGTCGTTTTGACTGATCAGGCAAAAGATAAAACCGTAGCATGCTACGGTTTTATCTCCAGCGAAAAAAACTAAAGACTTGCCTGAATGCCGGATACGGCATTTTTCCCCATAGGAATGTATTAGTGCCGGCTCTTTCACACTTGCGTTCTTTTCTTCCGGCATAGAGTTCCGTCGTCGGGGCTCTATGCCGGAAGAATCCTGATCAGTTTTATCCTAATGCATTCTGAATGGAGAGAAATACGTTCAGGATGCATCAGGATGTCTTCAGTTCCGGAACGGAACGTTTTTTAGCCGGAGAAAATACCGCAGCATGCTGCGCTTTTTGCTCCGGCCAAAAATCCTGAACACTTGCCGCATCGACGGATCCGGAATAATAGCTCATTGAAAGGCATTAATATGGATCCGGCCTTAAGCTAAACGTCGTTTCGGCGCATTGCCGGACCCGACGTTTAGCTTTTTCTGAATGGTATACTTACCGCCCGTGCGGCTCCCGGGGCGTTCCAGAGTGACGTCAGGGCGCCCCAAGTGCATGGATCACGTGATCGCATGGCACGTCATCCATGCGCATGGGGCGCTCTGACGTCACTCTGGAGCGCCCGGGAGCCGCGCGGACTGTAAGTATACTGCTCCCCCGCTCCCCGCTCCTACTATGGCAACCAGGACTTTAATAGCGTCCTGGCTGCCATAGTAACACTGAAAGCATTTTGAAGACGGATCAGTCTTCAAATGCTTTCAGTTCACTTGCGTTTTTCCGGATCCGGCGTGTAATTCCGGCAAGTGGAGTACAACGCAAGTCAGGACGGATCTGTTTGGCTCTGCATCGTCAGGCGAATATCAAAACGCCGCAAGCAGTGTTTTGGTGTCCACCTCCAGAGCGGAATGGAGGCTGAACGGAGGCAAACTGATGCATTCTGAGCGGATCCTTATCCATTCAGAATGCATTGGGGCTAAACTGATCCGTTTTGGGCCGCTTGTGAGAGCCCTGAAACGGATCTCACAAGCGGACCCAGAAACGCCAGTGTGAAAGTAGCCTTATTTGTTCCAATAGCGTTTGTCCCTCTATATACCTGCAGTATCGCAGCAGAAGCGCACACAACTGCCGCACAATACAAAATGCATTAAAAAACAATTGTGGTTTTGATTTTTCATTTTTCTTTTTTCTGCATTAGTCAAGTTTTTAATTAGAAATTATTTATTTAAAGTGTTTATAATGCTATTTTAACACTTTTTATTAATGTTAAGTTTTTATAAACATTAGGGGTCTTTTACGTTTAAATACATTTGTTTATATTTGTGACAGTAAATTATTTCTGTACATAATAATATGAACAGGTATCTCTTAAGGCATACATTACATCAGAAGTGCTCTAATAGGTCTCTATACAGGCCCCGTAGTTTTGACAATAAAACCATCAGCCCCAGTAATGTCACCTCCCTTTATCTCCACCACAATCGATATTGACTACAATGCGCTTACTAAAGCATTAGCTCTCGGACCCAGTGCGCCTTTATTGCTCGGGGAAGCCTTATCTTGGTTCACATTTCCCCTACAGTAGTCCTTGCAGGAGAAATGTAGTACAATGGTCATTTAGAGGAATGGTTGTCCATGTAATGAGTTGGTGCAGCAGGACTACTAGAGTGGGAGGCAGTTCTTCGTGGGACCGGGCTGGTAAGACTACACCTTTAAACTAAATTTTGACATGCAAATCAATTTATAAATTATCAAAATTGAATTTCTTTGAGTTTGAAAGCTCATAAAATGCACTACTATACCTCTGTACTAATGTGGCAGACCTGGTCACCATTGTTAGGCTCTCGGCTGCCATAGAAACCTATCATCGCACAGTATGCGGGGCTGATGGGGTGCCTCTTTCTAACTCCTTAAATGCTGAGGTCACTATTGACCATGGCAAATGAGGGCGTAAACTGCAAAGTTATACAGTCCTGCTGCTACACAAGATCACCATGGTGAAAATGTATATTGTGGACAGCTGTCCATAACATGCATTTTTTTGTCATAGGTCTTTGAGGGGTTAAAGAATAAAATAATTTCTACCAGCTGTGACCACTATATATAAACTTATAAAGCTAGTACTGATGTCAATGGGAGCTGTACAAAACCTATGCATAGTTATCAACAGTCCTGAAATGGAAGGAACTGTCCTTAATTTTCAGAGACACGCCCTGCAAATTTGTGCTATCATGGGCTGTAAATGGGTGGGGCCTATGTAAGCCCATAAGTGGGCATTTCTAGGTGGATTTGGGAGCTTCTAAGCCCAAAATTTACCAACTACATTGTTGGTAAGTATGCCTATATACTGGTCTAAAAGTTTGCAAAGTTGCACAAAACCACTGTAAAGTCCCATCTACAGTTTCAAATGGCTTCTTCCTGGCCTAACGTGATGTTACCCCGTTGCATAAGAAGCTGTGAGACTCCTCTAACAGTTATCTCTAAGGGAGCCAACTAATAGAAAGGTAATAAACCTGGTTGAATATGAACGCATTGAGATCAGGAGCAGCAATTATTATCTCTGCTTTGGATGCCCTTCAAAAATATTCTGCTACATTTTTATGTTGTTTGTTTAGTACAAATTGTTATCAGTCGCTTATCTTCTTATCATAAAGTATTACAAGACACTCAGTTATGATGTTTAGCATACATGGAGCGTCTAAACATTAATGAGTCAACGGCCGCTGCCTTGAAAGATCCATAAAATGGTTATATTACTGTTATTGTGATGTATTATAATGTTTTGTAAAACAATTATAGGATGGTTATCAGAGGGATTATTCAGTCTTGGCTAAAAAATGTACTGAGTTTATATGTTCTTGGGAATCTGGATTCTTAAGGACAAAGCATTTTTTTTATCACTGTATTTCAAGAGGCAAAACTTTTTAGTTTTCCTTTTTGATTTTATTTTTGGGTGGGAGTAGTTGTATTTTTCAATGTGTGGGGATTCATTCTGGTAGACAGGACAAGTGGACGCAGTATAGAGGCAAATACCAGTTTGTAACTCAAAAACTTCAGTGTTTTATTCACACTTATGGCAACAAAACAGTAGGACAGTCCATTAGCAGTTTTGGTGTTCGTTCACACCTAGACAGTTCACACCTAGAGAGTGTTAATCCACACCCTGTTGGCATAGCACAGAGCAGTCCTCCTGGATTCAGGCCTCCAGCCTGGCACAAGGCTCATATTCCTTAGAGATTGCCAGAGCTCCAATGTCAGAGAGAGATCATCACCACCACCTGACACTGCTGGCTGTTTTTTATAGGCCTCTTAAAACCCGACCTGGAACGTGGGGGTAGTCACCCACCCAGCACTTTGGCTACTCCCAGTAAGAACTGTCCCGGATCAGCTATTACAGCTATACTAAATAGCAAGGTGTCAAACAGAAACTGCTGCTGACACATGAAAACTGGCTCTTACTCCACCGAGGTCAGGAACCTCGGTGACACATACCTTCCGTCAACGACGGTCCCTTGTGCCGTCCTACATACCTCCCCCTTTGTTCAACCCTGAGGGAATGGACACTTGCAAGACAGTGTACCCGGGACAGGGCATCCACGTTTCCCTGCAAGCGGCCTGCCCTGTGTTCACTGAGAACTTGAAGTTCTGTAATGACAAGAACCATCTGGTGACCTGAGCATTCCTCTCTTTGGCCTGGCTCATCCACTTGAAAGGGAAGTGGTCAGTCACCAGATGGAACTTTCTCCCCACAGATAATAGTGGAGAGACTTGAGTGCCGACTTGATGGCCAAGCACTGTCTCCCCACTTTACTGTACCTGGTCTCGGCTGGGGTGAGTTTGCGGCTCAGGAAAACAACGGGATGTTCCTCCCCATTGATTTTCTGAGAGAGTACAGCTCCGAGGCCTACTTCAGAGGCATCAGTCTGTACCACAAACTCCCTCTTGAAGTTGGGTGTCACCAAAACCGGTGACTCGCACAGGACCGACTTCAACGCGGAAAAAGCCTTTTCCACCTGGTCATTCCAGCGGACCATCACGGACTTCTGTCCCTTCAAGAGCCCTATCAACGGAGTCGCTAAAGTAGCAAAATGAGGAACGGACCTCATATAATAGCCCACCGTTCCCAGGAACGACTTTACTTGCCTCGTGGTGACAGGTCGGGCCAATTCCGAATAGCCTCTATTTTATTCACTTGTGGTTTGATAACTCGACATCCAATGACGTCTCCTCTAACCCTATCGCGCATTTCTTTGGGTTAACGGTCAGTCCAGCCTTCCTAAGGGAGTCCACTATAGCCTGCACTTTTGGAAGATGACTTTCCAAGTCGGTACTGTGGATGACAATATAGTCCAGGTAAGCCAAAGCGTACCGACGATGTGGACGCAGCGCAATGTCCATGAGCCGTTGAAAAGTGGCAGGGGCGCCATGCAAACCGAAGGGTAACACCTTATATAGGTACAGCCCCTCTGGTCTGATTAAGGCAGTTTTCTCTTTGGCAGCCTCCGTCAAGGGTACCTGCCAGTACCCTTTGTTGAGATCCAAAACAGAAAAATACCAGGCTTGGCCTAACCTCTCAATAAGCTCATCCACCCGAGGCATGGGATATGCATCAAACTTAGAGATCTCGTTTAGTTTTCAGAAGTCGTTACAAAACTGGAGTGTCCCGTCCGGCTTGCATATTAGCACTATAGGAATAGTCCACTCACTTTTAGACTCCTCAATGACATCTAGTATCAGCATCATCTGCACTTCCTCTGAGATGGCTTGTCGCCAAGCCTCGGGTACCCGGTATGGTTTTAGCTGGACTTTCGCCTGAGGCTCAGTGACAATGTCATGCCGAATTGTGGAAGTGCATCCAGGAAGATCTGAAAACACATCCGTGTTCTGGCCAATAAACTCCCTGGCCTCCTGAGCCTGCTTAGAGGAGAGACTGTCAGCAATTCTTACTGTGGCAGCCGCTTCACTTGCTTCAGACAGAGGGGCTGAAACCATTTTCCCTAAAAATCCTGGCCGCGTGCTGTCTTCAATAAAGGTTTCCCTATCTTTCCACGGTTTGAGTAGATTCACATGATACACCTGCTCTGGCTTTCGCCTCCCTGGCTGGTGTACCTTGTAATTTACCTCTCCAATTTTTCAAGTACCTCTTGGGGCCCATGCCATCTGGCCAGGAACTTACTGTCCACGGTCAGCACCAGAACCAAAACCCGATCACCCGGTTAAAGACCGGACCCAAGCTTGACGATTATAGATCCGAATCTGGGCTTGCTGAGTGACCTCCATATGCTCCCTGACAAGAGTCAAAACGGTTCCTATCTGCTGTTGCATCTTGGTAACATATTCAAGGACACTTTTAGGCGGAGTGGGTTGCTGTTCCCACGCCTCTTTGGCTACTTCCAACAAACCACGAGATCGTCTGCCATATAGCAATTTGAAGGGCGAGAACCCAGTAGAGGCCTGGGGTACCTCTCACACAGCGAACATGAGATAGGGCAGAAGAGGGCCACAGTCCTTCCCATCTTTAGACACCACCCTTTTTAACATGGTGTCACGACCACCCCCGCTTAATTCAGACTTACGACCGCCAGGACGCCCCAGCGGGGAGAAAAGCCCAACCGGGGGTGGACTGAAACAGGGGGAAGTACAGAATTACCCAAACAGTCAATCCTGGACCCCCCTTATTTTCTGCTGCCACCACGTTCGTGCGGGAACAACTCTGTAATTGTAGGTTTAGGGGTTCGGACCACTCACAGATCAACCCTGGTACCACACTACAATCTAACACCAATCAAGTCACTACCCAGTTATGTCTCTAATACCAGTCGACTATAAAACATGTAGGTCTCTTCAAGGCGTACAAGTACTTTTGTTGCAGTGTGGCTTAGAGCAATAAGAGATAGACAATTTAAAAGATATAAAAATATATTTTACTGTACATTGGGTAACACAGAAGTGAAACAAACAATGCATACAAAAATGTACAGAAAAGAGTACAATAGCAAGCTGGGAAAATAAAAGGGAATAAAAAGAGAAATTACTATTTTGGACCTTGCCTATGCAAAATCCAGGCACAAACTTATGTTCCAAATGAATTTTTATGCACCATATTCTGGGAGTGGCAGGGTTTTGGCCCGGCCAGTCACTAGGGGAGGCTGTTCAGTGGGTGTTTCCTAAGGCGGGTCTGCTTCGCCTCCCTACCACCCCCAGCCAGAGTTTTCCCATTTTTACCAAAAGGGCCCATTATTTCGCCTGTGCAATAGTTATGGAAAATCGGGCACTTGGTCTGGGTTTTTCATGAATTTATGAACAATTCCGTGGGTGACATGCCACCCTTCTGCCTTGCAGGAGACCGGTACCCCGTTTCTCATATGAGGGGGGCCCTAGCTCTGTTATGTCTGGGTTCTGTCTGCTCCCCTCGATACAAGCTTAGTTTTGAGGGGGCTCCCATGCCGGTATCCTAATTCCGGCCCGAGTTATGGCCAAATATGTTTTCCTGGGTGACTAAGAGATTGTCTCCCAGGTCCTCCCTGCGGACACCACATGCCATTCCTTTAAGTAGACCGTGGAGGGGAATGAGCATTCCTTTACCCTGGGTGCCTATCAAAGCAGTTAGGAGACACATGTCTGAGGGTTTCCTTTGATGCTACACTTAACGTGTAGTCTAGGTGTCGATTCTCTCCTTTGAAGCTTGCCCCGAGTGTGAGATACTCTCAGCAGGGGGGTAATAGAGTAATCATAGCTACAGGAGCGGCCATATATGGACATCCTGTTTCCTGGCTAAGGTAGAACTCTAATTCTCATTGGAAGTTGTTCATATTAAACGGACGGTCAATCAGAACTCAGTCATAAAGACATCACATCACACATGGTTTTTAGTTTTTTGTTAAACCTTTCAACCAAACCGTCCATTTGTGGATGGTACACGGACATCCGTAACTGTTTAATATGCAGCAACTTACAGTGTTCCCTCGTGACCTTGGACATAAAAGGTGTTTCCTGGTCAGTCAGAACCTCTTTAGGTAGCCCCACTCACGAGAACATCTCCATTAGCTCCTTAGCTATAAGCTTAGCCGATGTATGTCGCAGTGGCACCGAGTGGCGTAGTCTAGGACGACCAAGATGTGTTGGTGTCCTCTAGCGGACTTCGGTACTTTGCCTACAAGGTCCATAGCAATTTGCTCAAACGGTACCTCAATAATCGGGAGAGGTACCAAGGGACTGCGGAAAAGGTGCTGGGGGCTAGTTGCCTGGCAGGTCGGGCAAGACTTACAGAATTCATCCACCTCCCTAAACACACTGGGTCAGTAAAGCCGTTGTAGTATCTGGTCCTGTGTTTTCTGCATTCCCAGATGACCCTCGAGAATATGTTGGTGGGCTAACTCTAACAAGAGTTTGGGATAAGCCTGGGGCACCACCAACTGTTCAATGGGTTCACCACGCAGCTGGTTTACTCAATACAACATATCTTGCTGAACCACAAAATGGGGGAACACCGACTCTGCCCAAGCTTGTGGTGATTCACCATCTACTATTAATACATTTTCCCAGGCTCGGTATAGGGTGGGGTCCTGGTGTTGTGCAGTACCAAAATTATTCTCAGAGACATTGAGGTCTGCCAGCTCAGGCCCCGTCGGCAAGTCCTCCACTTCTCCCACCATTACACTCAGTGGGGTTGTCTCCCCCACTTCAACCAAAGTGGCAGTCACCCCTACCGCTGGCCCTTTGGCCTCGGGTTCCCAGGGTTCTGGCCTCCCCCCGGAGCAAGGCCACTCTGCTGGGGTTACCCCTGTCTCATGGGTCTTAGTCACTTTCATAGCAGGCCACAGTGCCAGAAAACCAGGGAAGTCTCTCCCTATTATAAGTTCGTAGTGTAAGTTTGTGGGTCCACCTGCTGGCCCCCGTGGTTAGAGACACCAGGGCAGTGGGATAGTCTTTTAAGTCCCCATGGATGCACATGACCCTGACTTTCTGGCCAGTATGCTTAGCGGACCGTACCAGGGGAGCCCTTACTAGGGACACCAGACTCCTTGAGTCCAGCAGGGCCTCCACTGGAGTGTCTCCCACTTTCACCCGGCACAAGTGATTTAGAGTTTCTGGGGTGCCTGCTGCACACAGCTTCCTAGCATCTAACGACTGACGGAAGTCATAGTTCGTGTCCATTGGTTCCACCTGATGGGGACAGTCAGCTCGTACATGGCCAGGCTCCCGATACCGCCAACAGACCATTGGAGCCAGGTCCATAGGGGGTACATCCTGGGCGGGTTTGGTTGGCATAAGTCCCTGGGTCTGGGGTGGAGATTTATGGGGTTTGATTGCCCCCTCACAAAAAAACCCTCCTTAAGATACATAGTAGCCTCGTAGTGCTCTACCAGGTCCACCATCTCCCGGGCATTGACAGGAGACACCTGGCCAATCCAATGCTGGAGACGGGGTGGCAGTGCCCTCCATAAGATATCGGCCAATAGTCTATCCAGCATAGCCGTGGGACTCAGCACATCAGGCTGTAGCCACTTTTGCAAAAGGTGGAGTAAGTCATAATATTGGGGTCTCGCAGGCTCAGCCGGCTTAAACCCCCACTGATGTACCCACTGGACCCGGACCAACACATTCACCCCTAGTCTGGCCAAAATCTCACCCTTTACTTTCTGGTAGTCGGCTGCTTGATTGTCTGGAAAGTCAAAATATACCCGCTGGGAATCGGATACCAGGAATGAAGCGACCTCAGCCCACTGGTCTAGCTTATACCTTGTGGCCACTTTTTCATACATCACCAGGTAAGTTTCGATGTTGTCTGCAGGTGTCATCTTAGGAATCGCTACACGGACTGCCTTCTGGGCATTGTGGACACTCGGGCTTGCTCCTGCAGTCTGCAAAGCCATCACTAGTTGTAGCAGCGACTGGTTAGTCTCTTGCAGCTATTACAGCTATACTAAATAGCAAGGTGTCAAATAGCCACTGCTGCTGACACATGAAAACTGGCTCTTACTCCACCGAGGCTAAGAACCTCGGTGACACATGTGACGCTTCGCAATCTCGGCAATGTGAAGAAATCGCGAATGCATCATTCATGTTCTAAAATCACTGAATCGCAAGAGCCCTCTCCTGCACACAAAGAGTTAAAGCTTTTCGTTACAGCTCACAGAGCAGAGGTTAATTAGCAAACCCTGGCCAAAGATTCCTTCTGACCCCCTGTCAGGTTATACATCCATCAATCTGATATCATCATCATGACAAAACCTCATAAAAGGGCCTTCTCTCTAGTCTGAGCGTCCCCAACACAGCATGAGTTTTCACACTCCTTAAGCCTGGTCAGACCTTCAAAAGAGAAGGACAGATCCTTATCACACAGCTGGTTGGTACAAGAAGGAAGATGACCTTAAGGTCACCTCCAATCCATAGACTTCATATTTTTCCCATATTTCCTGGGTTAGGAAAATATGAAATGAACAATCTCTTCAGAAAATGTTTTGGTTCTTCAAACACACCTTCCAGGAAATCCGCAAGTCAATTGAAAATTCCCGCTCTGAGATATAACTGTTCTCAGGCACCCTGTATTATCTTCCAGTCATATTTGGTATCAGATTATGCGTAAAATGTATTTCTTAATTTGACCTACGGGTACAGAGAAACTGGCAAAGCCAAGATTCTGCCAGATTTTTACCCTCTCAGGGCAAGAACTGACCCTCTTCCAATTACACAGGGCTGGGCTTGTACGCGTCATAGCCACTCCCAGCTACAGAGTGGGTAAAATACAGTGACCCACTCAGGTCCTGGTCCTTCACCTACCATCTGAAGTTGATTAACATCACCGCCATCTTGGATTATTCCTTGCAAAGACTTTATCTTTTACTGGACACTACCACGGTAATTCTGCACTTACAGACATTCTACTCCTTTCCATCTCCTACCTATTTCCATCCAACCAATCTGTTTGACTGGCAGGTATATTTATCTATCAGTTTTAATGTATATTTCTGTGAATAGTTTTTAAAATAAAACTAACGATTTAATCGTTCCAGTTTTGCCCTTGTTGATTATCTGGTCTATGCTAAGAACTCTGTCCTCAGAGAAGACACTCTACCGCATTTGTCTTATTTTTATACATTGTTAATTGGTTAGCTAGGTTGCAAATAACTGTTTAGTCCCTTTTGGATTAGCTAGCCGGGGTCTCTTCGCCCCTCAATACGAAGAATGGTGGCAGCAAATTAATTTGATTTCCAGTGCAAAATCGATAATTTTATTTTACCAATTGTACATGTATGGGCACACCAACCTTAAACGTCTACGGATTCTCCTCCAGAAGTCTTTATTGAATAATGAGTAATTGTGGTTCTGATTTTTCTTTTTTCTGCATTAGTCAAGTTTTTCATAAAAAATGATTTATTAAAAGTGTTTATACACCCTGTTCCAAATTATTATGCAAATTATATTTTCCTCATTTACATAAATAATTGATGCAAATAAAAGTCAGCATAATTCTCGTCACGTTACATTTTAACATAGGACCCCTTATTTGATAGCAGCTCTACAAGTCTTGCATCCATTGTACTTGTGAGTTTTTGGACAGTTTCTGCTTGAATTTGTTTGCAAGATGTCAGAATAGCCTCCCAGAGCTGCTGTTTGGATGTAAACTGCCTCCCACCCTCATAGATCTTTTGCTTGAGGATGCTCCAAAGGTTCTCAATAGGATTGAGGTCAGGGGAGGATGGAGGCCACACCATGACTTTCTCTCCTTTTATCCCCTTAGCAGCCATTCATGCAGAGGTATTCTTTGCAGCATGAGATGGTGCATTGTCATGTATGAAGATGATTTTATTACGGAAAGTATAGTTTTTCCTTTTGTACCAGGGAAGAAAGTGGTCAGTCAGAAACTCCACATACTTTGCAGAGGTCAACTTTACACCTTCGGGGACCCTAAAGGGGCCAACCAGCTGTCTTCCCATGATTCTGGCCCAAAGCATGACTCCACCACTGCCTTTCTGACGTCACAGCCTTGTTGGAACAAGGTGGCCGTCCAACAACCATCCACTACTCCATCCATCTGGCCCATCCAGGGTTGCACGGCACTCTATTTTTCTGCCCAATGTAGCTGTTTCTGCTTGTGAGCATTGGTTAGTGGTGGCCGAATAGGTTTATGCACAGTTGTAAGACTCTGGAGCACTCTACACCTTGATGTCCGTCGGACTCCAGAGGCACCAGCAGCTTCAAATATCTGTTTGCTGTTATGTAATGGTATTTTAGCAGCTGGTCTCTTGATCCGATGCATGGATCTGGCAGAAATCTTCCTCAATGTGCCTTTATCTGCACAAACCCTTCTGTGCTGTGAATGATGTGCGATGATAACGCTTACATTTCGTGAAATATCTAATGTTTTCATACCTCGTCCAAGGCATTGAACTATTTCACTCTTTTCAGCAGCAGAGAGATCTTTTTTTCTTCCCTGTATTGCTTGAAAATGTTGCTCTGCTTAATAATGTGGAACACCCTCCTTTAGTAGTTTTTCCTTAACCTCTTCAGGACACATGACGTACCGGTACGTCATGTATGGTTCTGATCAACGCCGCCCGGGGGGGGGGGGGGGGCGGTGATCGGAACCCGGTGCCTGCTCAAATCATTGAGCAGGCACCTAGGCTAAATGCTCCGGGGGGGTCCTGTGACCCCCCCATGTTGGCGATCGCAGAAAACCGCAGGTCAATTCAGACCTGCGGTTTTCTGCGTTTCCGGGTTATTCGGGTCTCTGAGAACCCGATAACCCGGAACAGGATGGTGATCGGTGGTGTGATTTTTACCCCACAAATCACCATCCTGCGGTCCTCTCAGGATCGCCTCTGATTGGTTGGTGGGCGGGCCAGCGGCAGATTCAAATGTTGCCAGCGCTCCTCTCCTCCTCCTTTTGTGTCCCTGAGCCAGAGGAGAGAGGAGCTGCCTGCACGTCGTGGATTTGTGCCAGCATCACCCCATCTGTTCCCACCAGGACCCGATATGTGCCCCAGCACCCCCCATCTGTTTAGCAGGTACTCAGGGAAAGTATAGGGAAAGTATAGGGAACGGTTGGGCTAGGCAGGGAAAATAAAGGGAAAGTTAGTTTGAAAAAGTTTGATTGCATCACCCTAAGTAGGGTGTCTGGGGTCCACAGCACAGCTGTGTGACCCTAGACCCCCCAGGGGTGCTGCCGCTTGCCCCCCCCCCAACTTTTTTGGGGTGCAGGATTCATTTTTTATTTTTTTGTGTACGCTGACTGTGGCCAGCACTCTGAGCGTCCGGCCACTGTTAGCGCATCGCACACCCCACCGCTGATCAACTTTGGATGGTTGATCAGCGGTTTTGAAATATTTTTTTTCACATTTTTTTTCACATTTTTTTCCCTTTTATTTAGTTATTAATATATTTTTTTCTGTTAGTTTTAAGGTGAGTTCGCGAACACCCGTGCCCCCACACACACGTACACCAAATAAAGATTTACACACACGCACATACACACACAGACACACACTCCCCTATGGCCCGCCGGACGTTGTCGGCCGAGGAGGCATACGCCCAGCTTGACTCCGATTCCGAGAGTCCTAGTGAGGACGAGGATGACCCCACTTTCCTGTTGTCATCCGCGTCCTCCTCATCATCTAGCGATGATGATGAGCCCCCAAGGCGGCGGAGACGCCGCCAGGCGGAGGAAGGGGGCCGCCATGTTAGGGACCCTGTGGCCCACCCTAGTACGAGCAGCTCTGAGGCTCGTACTAGTTTTACGGCCCACCAGTTAAATCCACCGGAGCACCCTCCGGTGAACTTGTCTGGTGTACCCCAGAGCTATATGAGCCCACGATTCCTGATTTTGTAGGCCAATCAGGAATCCAGATTTCCACAGTGATCTACACTGAATATTCCTTTTTTTGTCTTTTTTCAGTGACCCACTGGTAAATCTGATGGTGGAGCAGAAGAACCTGTACTCCCAACAGTTCATTGCTCAACACCCAGACTCTTTTTTGGCCAAGCCCGGTGGCTGGACGCCGGTCAGTGCAGCCGAGATGAGGATATTTTGGGGCCTCGTGCTGCATATGGGCCTGGTCAAGAAACCCAGTGTCAGGCTGTACTGGAATGGGGACGTCCTCTATCAGACCCCAATTTACAGTACGACCATGACACGCTCCTGGTTTGAGGCCATCCGGAAATGTCTGCATTATTCAGATAATGCAGCATGTTCCCCCGATGTCATCCTGCCTATGACCGTCTGTATAAGATTCGGTCGGTCATCGATCACTTCGGGTCCAAATTCATGGAGGCCTATGTACCTGGAAGGGAGGTCGCGGTTGATGAGTCTCTCATTGCGTTCAAGGGGAGACTCATTTTCCACCAGTATGTTCCCTCCAAGCGGGCGAGGTATGGCGTGAAGCTATACAAAATTTGTGAGAGTACCTCAGGGTACACTTACAAGTTTCGTGTATACGAGGGACGAGATTCCCGTATTCAACCCCCAGAATGTCCCCCCACTCTGGGTGTTAGCGGGAAACTTGTGTGGGTCCTTATGCACCCACTGCTAGATAAGGGTTACCACCTTTACGTGGATAACTTTTATACTAGTATCCCCTTGTTCCAGTCCCTTGCCGCCAGATCCACGTCCGCTTTTGGGACCGTGCGGAAAAATCAACGCGGCCTCCCTGCCCTCCCCCTCCAGGTACCTATCCCCAGGGGTGAGACCCGTGCCCTTACCACTGGAAACCTGTTGCTGGTCAGGTATAAGGATAAGAGGGATGTCCTTGTACTGTCCACAATTCATGGTAACGGTATCACCCCTGTCCCTGTGCGAGGTAACGCAGCAACGGTCCTATTTTCTACTCAAATTCCATCCCCATTTGCCAATAACTTTTGTGCAACACCTAAAGAGTTTAAAACGTTTGTAAAATCAGTTTTGAATACCTTGAGGGGTGTAGTTTCTTAGATGGGGTCACTTTTAGGGAGTTTCTACTCTAGGGGTGCAACAGGGGGGCTTCAAATGGGACATGGTGTAAATAATCCAGTCCAGCAAAATCTGCCTTCCAAAAACCATATGGCGCACCTTTCCCTCTACGCCCTACTGTGTGGCTGTACAGTAGTGTATGACCACATATAGGGTGTTTCTGTAAACGGCAGAATCAGGGCAATAAAGATACAGTCTTGTTTGGCTGTTAACCCTTGCTTTAATAGTGGAAAAAATTGGTTAAAATTGAAAATTTTGCAAAAAAATGAAATTCTCAAATTTCATCCCCGTTTGCCAATAACTCTTGTGCAACACCTAATAGGTTAACGACGTTTGTAAAATCAGTTTTGAATACCTTGAGGGGTGTAGTTTCTTAGAGGGGGTCACTTTTAGGAAGTTTCTACTCTAGGGGTGCATCAGGGGGGCTTCAAATGGAACATGGTGTAAATAATCCAGTCCAGCAAAATCTGCCTTCCAAAAACTATATGGCGCGCCTTTCCCTCTACGCCCTACTGTGTGGCCGTACAGTAGTGTACGACCACATATGGGGTGTTTCTGTAAACGGCAGAGTCAGGGCAATAAAGATACAGTCTTGTTTGGCTGTTAACCCTTGCTTTGTTAGTGGAAAAAATGGGTTAAAATGGAAATTTGGCAAAAAAATGAAATTCTCAAATTTCATCCCCATTTGCCAATAACTCTTGTGCAACACCTAAAGGTTTAACAAAGTATGTAAAATCAGTTTAGAATACCTTGAGGGGTGTAGTTTCTATAATGGGGTCATTTTTGGGTGGTTTCTATTATGTAAGCCTCGCAAAGTGACGTCAGACCTGTACTGGTCCCTAAAAATTGTGTTTTTGAAAATTTCTGAAAAATTTCAAGATTTGCTTCTAAACTTCTAAGCCTTGTAACATCCCCAAAAAATAAAATATCATTCCCAAAATGATTCAAACATGAAGTAGACATATGGGGAATGTAAAGTAATAACTATTTGTGGAGGTATTACTATGAATTATAGAAGTAGAGAAATTGAAACTGGTGAATTTGCTATTTTTTACAAATTTTTGGTAAATTTGGTATTTTTTACTTAATTTGACCAGTGTCATGAAGTACAATATGTGACGAAAAAACTATCTCAGAATGGCCTGGATAAGTCAAAGCGTTTTAAAGTTATCACCACTTAAAGTGACACTGGTCAGATTTGCAAAAAATGGCCTGGTCCTTAAGGTGAAATTAGGCTGTGTCCCTAAGGGGTTAAATTGGGCTCACCTGGCAATCTAATATCACAGGTGTCCGAGATTGTTTTCAGTGATCAAAAGAGCCCTGAGACACAATGCCATCCATGAGTTAAAATGAAAAACTAAATATTTAATCTTTGTGACACTTAAATAGAATTTGCATAATAATTTGGAACAGGGTGTAATGCTATTTAAACACTTTTTATTAATGCTTAGTTTTTCTGAACATTACGGGTCTTTTACGTTAAAATACTTTTTTTTTATTTGTGACAGTAAATTATTTCTGTACATAATAATATGCACAGGTATCTCTAAAGGCATACATTACATCAGAAGTGCTCTAATAGGTCTGTATACAGGCCCCCTAGTTTTGACAATAAAACCATCAGCCCCAGTAATGTCACCTCCCTTTATCTCCACCACAATCGATATTGACTACAATGCGCTTACTAAAGCATTAGCTCTCTGACCCAGTGCGCCTTTATTGCTCGTGAAGCCTTATCTTGGTTCACATTCCCCCTACAGTGGCCCTTGCAGGAGAAATGTAGTACAATGGTGTGAAGAAATCCCCCTTTTCTTTCAATATTTCTTCCTATGCCATTCGGTAGGTATAACTACCGAACGAAGACCACCCTCCCTGGCTAGTTAAACCTGAAAACCCGCTTCAAGTAAGCCCTCTCCGTGTGCGGCCAGCATTCGTACTACCGAACGCCATGTGGCTGATGAGACCGCAGCCATCTTTCTTTCAGCCGAACAAAGGCAGCGGGACTTGGTCGCCGAGTGTCTGGAACTAAAATCAGACACTCGACTCCCCGAACACCGGTCTCAAAACAAACGAACGCTGGATCTATATGTACCGAATAGCTAGAAGAGCGCTATTCGGTTCTTTTGTGCATACGAAGGAGGGTAACAATCGCTGCTAGGAGCCAGGGGAATCCATGTGGTACTTTATTTGTTTTCCCTTTTTCTAAAGTGACCGGCAAAAACACCCAAACTTATGGAACTATTTTGGGCAACCCACCCAGGGTGAACCGCTCACAGAAGACTTCCATGTCTCTTTGAGAACCCCTAAACCGATCTGGGTGAATTTTGAATATGTTGATCACCCAGATCGGGGCTATCAGGGGACATCATATGATTTGTGGGGATACCTCATGTACAAAGGGGTGTTCCAGATATTGGGGAAAACTGTGACTTTTATGTCTCGAGATAATCAAGTTGTTACTTTATCAGGCTTGATTATCTCCAGGACTAGGGGAAGTCATTGTATGTTTATGCTGGAAGGGTTTTATGTTTCCATTGTACTTGATTAGCTATACTGTGTCCCTCCCTGTGGGATGTCCCCTTGCATGGGGACTTGCATAAAAAGCCTGTGTGTGATAATTAAAAGGTGTTCTATTTTGTACCCTTCTTCTTGACTTCGGCTGATGTTTGGGGATCCGCATGCTTTATTAAGGGAATCATCTTATAAAGTTATTGGCATTTCGGAGGGAATTCATCTACTTCAACTCCCGAATGGAGCGCTATATTCACCAGGCTCTGGCGGGTCGGGAGGAAACTACCGAATGTGGTTTAAATATACTTGGTTTCCTTACAACTGGTGGCAAGCAGAGGGTTTCGATTCCCGAATGGACGTCCTGAACCAAGCAAGGGAAAGAATGGCTCAGCAATACCAGCTACTTGAGAGGACCACGCTAAAGGATTTACTGGAAGCTCGAGGCATAGTGAAAAGCAACAAGACAAAAGCCACGTTAATTGCAGAATTAATACAGAGCAACGGAACCAACAATACAGAAATGGAGCACAAGGAAGAAACCGCGATGCAGAAGGACATCAGATGGATGCTCAGTGTATTGGGACCAAATCCATTAACAGAGGCGGTTCTGCAGGTCATGGCACAAGCCAGGCAATTGCAAAAAGAGCAAGAGGACCGAGACAGACCAATACAGGGAGATTGGCTACACTCCCAGGGAAGTACCAATGACCTACCAAAGAAGGTAAATTATGCAGCGTTTAAAACTTTTAATGACAATGAAATGGAAATTGACAGTTATTTGCAAGACTTTGAACGTCAATGTGCGCTGGAGGGATTAGACTCCACAAAATGGGCTGCAGTACTTAGCAGCAAATTGTCAGGAAGAGCAGCGGAGGCGTTTGCGAGCAGTACCTGATGGGGACATACATAATTATGTCCAGATAAAAGACATTTTGTTAGCCAGATATGCGGTAACCCCTGAGGCATTATGGAAAAAGTTTCGGGAACTTCGGAAAACCGAGAGAGAATCACACACTGAATGGGCTTTTCGGCTACACAGGGCAGCCCGTATTTGGATGCAGGGCTGCCAAGCAACTACCCTGGAGGATGCCTTACAGCTCCTACTATTGGAGCAATTTTTCAATCACACTGCAGAAGATATAAGAAGATTGGGTAAAGGACAGAAAGCCTAAAACGGTGGAGGAAGCCGCCAGACTAGCAGATGAATACCAGGACAACAGGAGGAGGGAACAGGGGGTGAGCAGACCAACTTTTAAGCCCAACTACCCAGCTCCAACAACATCTGCAGGCCCGGCCTAGACTAATGACATCTCCAAGAGCTAATTGGAGTGAGGTGTCAGCCAACTGGAGTCTAATCAATGATATGAGATTGGAAGTTTTGGTTATAGCTGCCCTGCCCTATAAAAAACACACACCAGTTCTGGATTTGCTTTTCACAAGAAGCATTGCCTGATGTGAATGATGCCTCACACAAAAGAGCTCTCAGAAGACCTACGATTAAGAATTGTTGACTTGCATAAAGCTGGAAAGGGTTATAAAAGTATCTCTAAAAGCCTTGCTATTTATCAGTCCACAGTAAGACAAATTGTCTATAAATGGAGAAAGTTCAGCACTGCTGCTACTCTCCCTAGGAGTGGATGTCCTGTAAAGATAACTGTAAGAGCACAGCGCAGAATGCTCAGTGAGGTGAGGAAGAATCCTAGAGTGTCAGGTAAAGACTTACAAAAGATCAAATTAATATCGTAGCTCACCCGTATCTATCAATATGGTAAAGGTGCACTGTTTTTAAGATGAATCACCTGTTCATCAATTATAAAGCAAGTAAAAATATAAAAATAAAAACAGGCACTCACCAATTGGTATGTCTATAGTAACTATTTTATATTCATTAAAACACATAAAATATATGACTAAAAATACAATATAATATACTGAGGTGCGGGATCCACTTACATAGATAAATTCATAAATGGATAAACAGTATATACAAATCAGATTAAGCCAAAAGTTAATAATGTACTCTAATATAATAGTGTCCTGTGACTGAAAAATAAGATTTGATGTAAGTGTTCTGTGAAAAAATATATATATACGTGCAGTTCTCCTGTAAAGAAAGTCCTTCTCCAAAGAAAAAGATATTTGGTGATAAAGATTTGTATAGAAACCTTGCAATAGATTTGTATCTTCTTATAGCTATTTTGCATATAACGTGTATCCAATGCTGTTCGTTATAAAAAGAAAGAGTCTTTCCATTTGTAGCAGCATATGAAATCCACACTTGCAGTAGCACAAGGTAAGTCAAAGTCGGGTTTGGTTTTTGGGGCGTCCCCCACTTCCTTAACCCTCTTACCTTGTCTTCAAAGTGTAGCTGCCCTGAAAGTTTTGCCGTTCCTGCGCTCGCTAAGTCCGGTAATCACTGTAGGCTGTTGCGTGTTCTCTGGTCTTCAGCGTTCCACGTGGTGTAATTACGTCTCGCCTTCCAAGAAAACACTCAGCTTGAATCGCGAAATCTCGCGGTAACTTCGACTGGTTTCTGTTTCAGCCGTATCCAGACCAGCGCATAAATTTTCTAAAGACTAGAAGTCCCTTAGATTCGGCTCAGGTTTTTAGGTGGGTAGTTCGTCGTTCTCAAGGACCAGCCAGACGCGTTTCGAGGGGTCTCCCTCTTCCTCAGTGGCTATGATACGAATGTGACTACCCCCTTCTTTAAATACTCTATTTCCACAGATCCCACCAAAAACCCGGCATGGACTTGTCCTCTTTCTATTTTTACCTGTTATAACCTCAGTTTAGTTCTATAGACTTTACAACTTATACATACAAAATTTATTTAATATAATTTAAAACATAAGTTTTGATAAAATAGAATAAAATTAATAAAATGAATAAAAATAAAATGAGTAAAAATAACATCAGACTGGAAAAACTCTTCATTTTGAAATTCTCTGTGTCTCTGTATTAAAGACGCAATAAAAACGCATCCCACTCCAAAAAAACGCATATGCGTTTTTCATGCGTTTTGGGTGCGTTTTATGTAAATTTCGCTTCCCCTTATCTTTTTTAGTTATACCATATACATTATTTCTTAAGAAAAGAGATTCATTCCATTCTCCACATTTCTTTAACTTAACTGGGGTCTCTTAGAATTCTCTGGGATCCTAGAGTCGTATAGGGAGAGGGAGCCTAACTCGGAGGGGAGATCCTGGTGCTGATTAACAGCCAACTCAGGATGTCCCATCAGAGGAAGGCACCCATCTCCATTCTCTACAAGAAACCAAAGATCTCAAAATCTGAATTCAACCCCTGTGGGATAAGTGTCTCAAAGTCTAAAATTCGTCTTGATTCTTGTCTAGACATCCTGGAGATATGGTCTCCCCCTCTCCAGTGTACCTCTATTTTTTCAAAGGCTGCGAAGACCATACCCTCAGGATTTTTGTTGTGATGTTCTTTGTAATGCAGCGAAAGAGAGTGCTTTTCATAACCATTTCTAATATTAGTGATATGTTCTGACAATCTTTTTTTTAAAGAACGTTTTGTTCTCCCAATATATTGTTTTTTACATTGGCATTCTATCATATATAAAATGTTAGTTGAGCTGCAGGTCAAGAACTCGTTAATTTTCCATGTAAAAGAGTTCACCCTGGATTGAACTTCAATGGTCTTCTTGGGGAAGGATGTCAGTTTACATATTCCACATTTCCCACATTTATAAAAACCACTCAAATTCAACCAGCTCTGCATAGACATCATATTCTTTTTCTCCTTATTTTTAATCGTTGGTGCCACCTTTAAAGAGAGATTTTGGGCCCTTGTGTATGTTATTTGAGGGCCACTATTAATCAAGGGGCCTATTAGTCTATACTTCAACAAATGATGCCAATGTTTCCTCACAATCGTTTCAATTTGTTTGTGTTGCTTATTAAAGGGTAATATTATTCTAAATTGGTCTATTTCTCCTCCTTCCTTTATATTCTCTTTTTCTCTAAAGAAAGTTTCCCTCTGTATGTTCCTAACAGTTTGTGAGTGCTTTATCTAATATCTTACTGGGGTAATTTTTCTCTAAAAAACATTCTTTCATATCTTCAGCCTCCTTTTCAAAATCAGCATCATCTGTACAATTTCTTTTTATCCTTTTAAATTGTCCCTTAGGGACTTCAAGCAACCATCTTGGTAGATGGCAGCTTGAAAACAGGATATAGCTGTTCCGAGAAACTTCCTTTTGGTATGTGCTGCAAATTAATTGTTTATTATGCACTCTAATTAACAGATCCAAGAATTCTATTTTCTCTACACTTATGTTGGCAGAAAATTTGAGATTATATGGATTAACATCTACATTTCTGAGAAATACATCCAGATCATCCCTCGTACCTCTCCAGATAAACAGGATATCATCTATGAACCTATGCCATAGTACCAGGTCTACCCCCAGCATGGGCAAGATCTCTTCACATTCCCACTGTGCCATAAATAAATTAGCATAGCTGGGGGCAAACCTGGTACCCATGGCGGTTCCCCTAGTCTGTAGATAATAATCCATATTATGGGAGAAATAGTTATGGGTCAAAATAAATTTGACCCCCTCCGCTATAAAATCTATTTGTTTTTCCTGGAGGTCACTATGCATCTTTAATTGGTTCTTTAGTGCTTGTATTCCATGATTATGGTTTATAACTGTGTAGAGGGAACTGACATCCAAAGTTCCCAATATCCAGTTTGTTTCATATTTTAATCCCTCTACTATTTTAATGATCTGGGTCGTATCTTTGATGTATGCAAAATTCTTTTTTACACTTGGTTGTAGGAGTTTATCAATATATTCTGACAAATTAGAGGTTAGTGAGCCTATGCCAGAGATGATTGGTCTCCCTGGGGGATTAAGTTTATCTTTATGTACTTTTGGGAGACAGTAGAATACTGGTAGTCTACTGTAGGTGGTACTGACAAACTTAAATTCCTGTTCATTTAAAATTCCCCTTTCCCAACCATCTCTGGCATAGTTTAACAGCTCAACCTTATATTCATTTGTTGGATCTCTCAGCAATCTGGAGTATGTACCAGTGTCCGACAACTGTCTCAGACATTCTGCTTCATATTTCTGTGTCTCCAGAATGACAATAGCTCCTCCTTTGTCAGCAGGTCTTATAGTAATATTTTCAATCTTTTGTAGTTGTTTCAAGGCCTGTATCTCTTGTGTTGTTATATTATTTCCTCGTTTTACATTTGTTTTTAGCTTTCTTATATCATTTTCTACCGATTTTTTAAATGCTGCCATCTCATGGCCTATTTGTTGTCTTGGATACATCTTACTTTTTGGTTTCAAGCTGGTATGCTGGAAACTATCTTTCTCCCCAGAAATCATCACTGTGGGATTTTTCATGTAATACTTCTTTAAGCACAACTTTCTAATAAATTTTTCTATTCCAATATAGATGTCAAATTTATTGGCTTGTGCTGTGGGGGCAAATTTTAGTCCTTTATTCAGCAATTGGACCTGTGTTGGAGTAAGTTCTGTTTGACTCAGGTTAATAATGGAATCAGTTTCTTTCTGGAGTTTTATTATCTGTGATTCCTTCTTCCCCTTTCTCTTTCCCCTCCTTGTCCCCTTTGATCGTGATGCTGTTGATGACGATTTGGAATGTATGTCTCTTCCCATCCCTGATAATCTCCCTCCCTGGAATTGTATTGTGTTTGATATTTCTCCTTGTGTCTCAAGTTGTACTGATGACCTCTTCCTTGGTAATGATTTATTTTCAGGGGGGATTTCACTCGTTCTGGTGTTATGTGTCTCTTTTGACGTATTTTCGATTTGTGGTGTGGAGGAGTCCCATCTAAAAAATGATTATTCACAATAGGTTCATATCTATTTCTAACAGGGATTCCATATTCTATATGTTGTCTAATATCTATATTATGCTCTTCATTAATCCCTATGTTAGTATCAACATCCTCTACTGGTGTATGATTTTCATTTTCCCTTCTGATAGTATTTTTTAGTTTCTTACTCTTTTTAATCATTATCTCTTGTTCTATTGTTCCTAAATTCTTACAAATTCTTTGTTGCCAGTTTAATGTTTCCTCATTCTGTGGTAATTTTTGTATATTTTCTTTAATTTTTTGAATTTTTTGTGAGGTCTCTTCTAGGATTTGGTTCCTCCTTTTAATTACTAATTCCACTAATGCTATAGATTGTTTTGCCAAAAGGTCATCCCATTCCTCCTTGAAGGAATTAGTCAATAAGTCCACGGCTGGATTTTTAGAGAGCTGCAATCCCTTGGGTACAATACCTATTTCTAGATGTTTTGTTAGGGATTTGATCTCCCATTTTTGTTTCTGCTGTCTAATTAATAGGGTTTCAAGTTCTCTAAAAGATTCAGTAATGGTCTTCTCCATAAGTCCATTTGTGTTAAATACACTATCCTCCTCAACATTAAATGTTTCCAGTCTGACATTCTGGGTCTCTATAAACTGCCATATGTCCATATTGGTAGACATTGGGGAGCTCACCGATATATAGGTGAAAACAGTGATAGAAATAGATCAAATTAATATCGTAGCTCACCCGTATCTATCAATATGGTAAAGGTGCACTGTTTTTAAGATGAATCACCTGTTCATCAATTATAAAGCAAGTAAAAATAAAAATAAAAACAGGCACTCACCAATTGGTATGTCTATAGTAACTATTTTATATTCATTAAAACACATAAAATATATGACTAAAAATACAATATAATATACTGAGGTGCGGGATCCACTTACATAGATAAATTCATAAATGGATAAACAGTATATACAAATCAGATTAAGCCAAAAGTTAATAATGTACTCTAATATAATAGTGTCCTGTGACTGAAAAATAAGATTTGATGTAAGTGTTCTGTGAAAAAATATATATATACGTGCAGTTCTCCTGTAAAGAAAGTCCTTCTCCAAAGAAAAAGATATTTGGTGATAAAGATTTGTATAGAAACCTTGCAATAGATTTGTATCTTCTTATAGCTATTTTGCATATAACGTGTATCCAATGCTGTTCGTTATAAAAAGAAAGAGTCTTTCCATTTGTAGCAGCATATAAAATCCACACTTGCAGTAGCACAAGGTAAGTCAAGTGTGGATTTCATATGCTGCTACAAATGGAAAGACTCTTTCTTTTTATAACGAACAGCATTGGATACACGTTATATGCAAAATAGCTATAAGAAGATACAAATCTATTGCAAGGTTTCTATACAAATCTTTATCACCAAATATCTTTTTCTTTGGAGAAGGACTTTCTTTACAGGAGAACTGCACGTATATATATATTTTTTCACAGAACACTTACATCAAATCTTATTTTTCAGTCACAGGACACTATTATATTAGAGTACATTATTAACTTTTGGCTTAATCTGATTTGTATATACTGTTTATCCATTTATGAATTTATCTATGTAAGTGGATCCCGCACCTCAGTATATTATATTGTATTTTTAGTCATATATTTTATGTGTTTTAATGAATATAAAATAGTTACTATAGACATACCAATTGGTGAGTGCCTGTTTTTATTTTTATATTTTTACTTGCTTTATAATTGATGAACAGGTGATTCATCTTAAAAACAGTGCACCTTTACCATATTGATAGATACGGGTGAGCTACGATATTAATTTGATCTATTTCTATCACTGTTTTCACCTATATATCGGTGAGCTCCCCAATGTCTACCAATATGGACATATGGCAGTTTATAGAGACCCAGAATGTCAGACTGGAAACATTTAATGTTGAGGAGGATAGTGTATTTAACACAAATGGACTTATGGAGAAGACCATTACTGAATCTTTTAGAGAACTTGAAACCCTATTAATTAGACAGCTGAAACAAAAATGGGAGATCAAATCCCTAACAAAACATCTAGAAATAGGTATTGTACCCAAGGGATTGCAGCTCTCTAAAAATCCAGCCGTGGACTTATTGACTAATTCCTTCAAGGAGGAATGGGATGACCTTTTGGCAAAACAATCTATAGCATTAGTGGAATTAGTAATTAAAAGGAGGAACCAAATCCTAGAAGAGACCTCACAAAAAATTCAAAAAATTAAAGAAAATATACAAAAATTACCACAGAATGAGGAAACATTAAACTGGCAACAAAGAATTTGTAAGAATTTAGGAACAATAGAACAAGAGATAATGATTAAAAAGAGTAAGAAACTAAAAAATACTATCAGAAGGGAAAATGAAAATCATACACCAGTAGACGATATTGATACTAACACAGGGATTAATGAAGAGCATAATATAGATATTAGACAACATATAGAATATGGAATCCCTGTTAGAAATAGATATGAACCTATTGTGAATAATCATTTTTTAGATGGGACTCCTCCACACCACAAATCGAAAATACGTCAAAAGAGACACATAACACCAGAACGAGTGAAATCCCCCCTGAAAATAAATCATTACCAAGGAAGAGGTCATCAGTACAACTTGAGACACAAGGAGAAATATCAAACACAATACAATTCCAGGGAGGGAGATTATCAGGGATGGGAAGAGACATACATTCCAAATCGTCATCAACAGCATCACGATCAAAGGGGACAAGGAGGGGAAAGAGAAAGGGGAAGAAGGAATCACAGATAATAAAACTCCAGAAAGAAACTGATTCCATTATTAACCTGAGTCAAACAGAACTTACTCCAACACAGGTCCAATTGCTGAATAAAGGACTAAAATTTGCCCCCACAGCACAAGCCAATAAATTTGACATCTATATTGGAATAGAAAAATTTATTAGAAAGTTGTGCTTAAAGAAGTATTACATGAAAAATCCCACAGTGATGATTTCTGGGGAGAAAGATAGTTTCCAGCATACCAGCTTGAAACCAAAAAGTAAGATGTATCCAAGACAACAAATAGGCCATGAGATGGCAGCATTTAAAAAATCGGTAGAAAATGATATAAGAAAGCTAAAAACAAATGTAAAACGAGGAAATAATATAACAACACAAGAGATACAGGCCTTGAAACAACTACAAAAGATTGAAAATATTACTATAAGACCTGCTGACAAAGGAGGAGCTATTGTCATTCTGGAGACACAGAAATATGAAGCAGAATGTCTGAGACAGTTGTCGGACACTGGTACATACTCCAGATTGCTGAGAGATCCAACAAATGAATATAAGGTTGAGCTGTTAAACTATGCCAGAGATGGTTGGGAAAGGGGAATTTTAAATGAACAGGAATTTAAGTTTGTCAGTACCACCTACAGTAGACTACCAGTATTCTACTGTCTCCCAAAAGTACATAAAGATAAACTTAATCCCCCAGGGAGACCAATCATCTCTGGCATAGGCTCACTAACCTCTAATTTGTCAGAATATATTGATAAACTCCTACAACCAAGTGTAAAAAAGAATTTTGCATACATCAAAGATACGACCCAGATCATTAAAATAGTAGAGGGATTAAAATATGAAACAAACTGGATATTGGGAACTTTGGATGTCAGTTCCCTCTACACAGTTATAAACCATAATCATGGAATACAAGCACTAAAGAACCAATTAAAGATGCATAGTGACCTCCAGGAAAAACAAATAGATTTTATAGCGGAGGGGGTCAAATTTATTTTGACCCATAACTATTTCTCCCATAATATGGATTATTATCTACAGACTAGGGGAACCGCCATGGGTACCAGGTTTGCCCCCAGCTATGCTAATTTATTTATGGCACAGTGGGAATGTGAAGAGATCTTGCCCATGCTGGGGGTAGACCTGGTACTATGGCATAGGTTCATAGATGATATCCTGTTTATCTGGAGAGGTACGAGGGATGATCTGGATGTATTTCTCAGAAATGTAGATGTTAATCCATATAATCTCAAATTTTCTGCCAACATAAGTGTAGAGAAAATAGAATTCTTGGATCTGTTAATTAGAGTGCATACTAAACAATTAATTTGCAGCACATACCAAAAGGAAGTTTCTCGGAACAGCTATATCCTGTTTTCAAGCTGCCATCTACCAAGATGGTTGCTTGAAGTCCCTAAGGGACAATTTAAAAGGATAAAAAGAAATTGTACAGATGATGCTGATTTTGAAAAGGAGGCTGAAGATATGAAAGAATGTTTTTTAGAGAAAAATTACCCCAGTAATATATTAGATAAAGCACTCACAACTGTTAGGAACATACAGAGGGAAACTTTCTTTAGAGAAAAAGAGAATATAAAGGAAGGAGGAGAAATAGACCAATTTAGAATAATATTACCCTTTAATAAGCAACACAAACAAATTGAAACGATTGTGAGGAAACATTGGCATCATTTGTTGAAGGATAGACTAATAGGCCCCTTGATTAATAGTGGCCCTCAAATAACATACACAAGGGCCCAAAATCTCTCTTTAAAGGTGGCACCAACGATTAAAAATAAGGAGAAAAAGAATATGATGTCTATGCAGAGCTGGTTGAATTTGAGTGGTTTTTATAAATGTGGGAAATGTGGAATATGTAAACTGACATCCTTCCCCAAGAAGACCATTGAAGTTCAATCCAGGGTGAACTCTTTTACATGGAAAATTAAAGAGTTCTTGACCTGCAGCTCAACTAACATTTTATATATGATAGAATGCCAATGTAAAAAAACAATATATTGGGAGAACAAAACGTTCTTTAAAAAAAAGATTGTCAGAACATATCACTAATATTAGAAATGGTTATGAAAAGCACTCTCTTTCGCTGCATTACAAAGAACATCACAACAAAAATCCTGAGGGTATGGTCTTCGCAGCCTTTGAAAAAATAGAGGTACACTGGAGAGGGGGAGACCATATCTCCAGGATGTCTAGACAAGAATCAAGACGAATTTTCGACTTTGAGACACTTATCCCACAGGGGTTGAATTCAGATTTTGAGATCTTTGGTTTCTTGTAGAGAATGGAGATGGGTGCCTTCCTCTGATGGGACATCCTGAGTTGGCTGTTAATCAGCACCAGGATCTCCCCTCCGAGTTAGGCTCCCTCTCCCTATACGACTCTAGGATCCCAGAGAATTCTAAGAGACCCCAGTTAAGTTAAAGAAATGTGGAGAATGGAATGAATCTCTTTTCTTAAGAAATAATGTATATGGTATAACTAAAAAAGATAAGGGGAAGCGAAATTTACATAAAACGCACCCAAAACGCATGAAAAACGCATATGCGTTTTTTTGGAGTGGGATGCGTTTTTATTGCGTCTTTAATACAGAGACACAGAGAATTTCAAAATGAAGAGTTTTTCCAGTCTGATGTTATTTTTACTCATTTTATTTTTATTCATTTTATTAATTTTATTCTATTTTATCAAAACTTATGTTTTAAATTATATTAAATAAATTTTGTATGTATAAGTTGTAAAGTCTATAGAACTAAACTGAGGTTATAACAGGTAAAAATAGAAAGAGGACAAGTCCATGCCGGGTTTTTGGTGGGATCTGTGGAAATAGAGTATTTAAAGAAGGGGGTAGTAACATTCGTATCATAGCCACTGAGGAAGAGGGAGACCCCTCGAAACGCGTCTGGCTGGTCCTTGAGAACGACGAACTACCCACCTAAAAACCTGAGCCGAATCTAAGGGACTTCTAGTCTTTAGAAAATTTATGCGCTGGTCTGGATACGGCTGAAACAGAAACCAGTCGAAGTTACCGCGAGATTTCGCGATTCAAGCTGAGTGTTTTCTTGGAAGGCGAGACGTAATTACACCACGTGGAACGCTGAAGACCAGAGAACACGCAACAGCCTACAGTGATTACCGGACTTAGCGAGCGCAGGAACGGCAAAACTTTCAGGGCAGCTACACTTTGAAGACAAGGTAAGAGGGTTAAGGAAGTGGGGGACGCCCCAAAAACCAAACCCGACTTTGACTTACCTTGTGCTACTGCAAGTGTGGATTTCATATGCTGCTACAAATGGAAAGACTCTTTCTTTTTATAACGAACAGCATTGGATACATGTTATATGCAAAATAGCTATAAGAAGATACAAATCTATTGCAAGGTTTCTATACAAATCTTTATCACCAAATATCTTTTTCTTTGGAGAAGGACTTTTTTTACAGGAGAACTGCACGTATATATATATTTTTTCACAGAACACTTACATCAAATCTTATTTTTCAGTCACAGGACACTATTATATTAGAGTACATTATTAACTTTTGGCTTAATCTGATTTGTATATACTGTTTATCCATTTATGAATTTATCTATGTAAGTGGATCCCGCACCTCAGTATATTATATTGTATTTTTAGTCATATATTTTATGTGTTTTAATGAATATAAAATAGTTACTATAGACATACCAATTGGTGAGTGCCTGTTTTTATTTTTATATTTTTATATAAAGACTTACAAAAGTCTCTGGCATATGCTAACATCCCTGTTAGCGAATCTACGATATGTAAAACAATAAACAAGAATGGATTTCATTGGAGGATACCACAGAGGAAGCCACTGCTGTCCAAAAAAAAACATTGCTGCACATTTACAGTTTGCACAAGAGCACCTGGATGTTCCACAGCAGTACTGGCAAAATATTCTGTGGACAGATGAAACCAAAGTTTAGTTGTTTGGAAGAAACACACAACACTATGTGTGGAGAAAAAGAGCCACAGCACACCAACATCAAAACTTAATCCTAACTGTGAAGTATGGTGGTGGGGGAATCATGGTTTGGGGCTGCTTTGCTGCGTCAGGGCCTGGACAGATTGCTATCATCGAAGGAAAAATAAATTCCCAAGTTTATCAAGACATTTTGCAGGAGAACTTAAGGCCATCTGTCCACCAGCTGAAGCTCAACAGAAGATGGATGTTGTAACAGGACAACGACCCAAAGCATAGAAGTAAATCAACAACAGAATGGCTTAAACAGAAGAAAATACGCCTTCTGGAGTGGCCCAGTCAGAGTCCTGACCTCAACCCGATTGAGATGCTGTGGCATGACCTCAAGAAAGCGATTCACACCAGACATCCCAAGAATATTGCTGAACTGAAACAGTTCTGTAAAGAGGAATGGTCAAGAATTACTCCTGACCGTTGTGCACGTCTGATCTGCAACTCCAGGAAATGTTTGGTTGAAGTTATTGCTGCCAAAGGAGGTTCAACCAGTTATTAAATCCAAGGGTTCACATACTTTTTCCACCTGCACTGTGAATGTTTACATGGTGTGCTCAATAAAAACATGGTAACATTAATTCTTTGTGTGTTATTAGTTTAAGCAGACTGTGATTGTCTATTGTTGTGACTTAGATGAAGATCAGATCACATTTTATGACCAATTTGTGCAGAAATCCATATGATTCCAAAGGGTTCACATACTTTTTCTTGCAACTGTAAATAGAATCCCAGAAAAAAAAGGATTTCTGTGAAAATGTGGAAAAAATTTAAGTCTGTCCTTGCAGGTAGCTGCTTTTGGGGTCTACATTACAGCAGCTGCAGTTCTGTTAGGCAGCACAGCCAGCCACAGCTCCTATCTTCTCTCTCTCTGGCTGTCAGCTTCCCCACTTGTCCCTATTCTACACACACAAATCTTCTTACATTACATCCTAGCCTTTCCCTTCACTGATTTCTGGCGTTTTGCTCAGTCTGCTACGGCACCTCCCTGCTTGCTGCAGCATTGATTGGCTCATCGAGGGTGTCTGTCAGCCATGGAGCCAAAAAGGAAAATCTCCCCCCACTTCCTCTCAGTGTCAAGTGAGACCCCTTCTTCTTCCTCCCTAGTACATTTTTCCACTGACATGTGCACTGAAATGATGATATGCACAGTTTTAGTGGATTCATCCAAAACAAATATGAAAAGTTTCAGGTTCGTCTGCGGACCAAAAAATAGCAAAGTTCAGACCAAACCCAATTCGGTCTGAACTGGTTTACTCAACTTTATTCTGCACAAAATATTTTATTGTGCAGCCCCTCTACAAGAGCATTAATAAATATATTGAAGAAAATAGGGCCAGTACTTAACAATATTGGTTACAAAAGTAAGAAGGCGAAGATCAACATGATTCAAATTTGAATATGCCCGATCTCTTCTTAAAGCAGGTCCCATAGAAATGAATGGGGCTGCGTGAAAATCGCATAGCATCCGCAAGCAAGTGCGGTGCGATTGTCACGCATGGTTGCTATGATGTTAGTAAATAAAAATAAAAAATTTACCTCATCCACTTGATTGCGCAGCCGGTATCGTCTATCGGTTTATTCTTCCTGCACAACCTGCAAAAGGACCTTCGCTGACGTCATTGCGCTCACCACGTGGTGAGCGCGGTGATGTCAGCGCAGGTCCTGCTTACTGAAGATAGAAGGTCCCTAGTTAGCATTTTTGTATTAAGAATGCTATTATTTTCTCTTATAACCATGTTAGAAGGTGAGCGCGATAACATCAGCAAGAAGGTCCTTAGCATTCTATATCAAGAACGCTATTATTTTCCCTTATAACCATGTTAGAAGGTGAGCGCGATTACATCAGCGCAGGTCCTGCTGAATGAAGATAGAAGGTCCTTAGCATTCTATATTAAGAACGCTATTATTTTCCCTTATAACCATGTTAGAAGGTAAAATAATAAAAACAGAACACCTAACCCAAACCCAAACTTCAGTGAAGAAGTCAGGGTTCGGGTCTGGGTACCACATTCAGTTCTTTATCAGGCGCATGCAAAACGCATTGCACTCGTGTGGAAAAAAATGGACAACGGAACGCAATCGCAGATAAAACTGACTGAAATTGAAGATTATGCTAGCGCTAGTGTACTTATAATCTTAATTTTAGTAATGACAGGAGGCGAGTATTTTGCATTAAACTCTCTTTACTTACTCCACATAGCAGTAAAGAAACAGTTAAAACAGTAACCAATCAAAATGCAATAGGAGGTAATATATTCTGAGCCGTGACACTCCTCCTCCTCTTTCGCATGCGACATCACAAAAAACTGGACAAACTAAAGTCAATGTCTCTTAAACCACGAACCACCGAACGAACTCCTTGTCCTGTAACTGTAAGGCATGAAGAAAATCCGGAATGAACTGTAACCGGAATCAAAAGACCTTCTGTCCGCACTCAGATCTCCGTGAGACGAAGTCCGATCGACACGAAGAAACTCCCTGAAGTTGGACCGGAAACCTCAAGCATTTATACTGAAAAACAATGTGAAATGGGTTAGGAACCGAAACTGAACCTGCTTGCAGGCATGACCCACATAAAATGACAGTAAATGACATCACTTAAAAGGATCTTGGCTGCTAAAACGCAAAAGGGAATGAAACCATATACTTACCCACGAGCACTTACCAAGGGTGGGAAAGAGGTGGGAAAATACTCGCCTCCTGTCATTACTAAAATTAAGATTATAAGTACACTAGCGCTAGCATAATCTTCAATTTTACCACATGACAGGAGGCTTCGTATTTTGCATTTTTTAACGCTGATTCACAAGACACATAGCCGCCCCCGTGCTTGGACGAAAGTAGAATGTCCTGAAGGTAGACTCCCTCGACCAGTCCGCCGAATGTAGGATGTCTGTCAGAGAAGCGCCTGCCGAGAAGGCCGAGGAAGCAGCCGCCCCACGAACTGAATGTGCCCCAAAACAGGGGTCCACGCCCGCCAGAGACAGAAGCCACCGTATCCACCTGGCGAGTGTAGTAGTTGAGACGGGAACGTGAGGCCGAACGTAGGACACCAAAAGCTGTCCCGAGGCAGAAGTTCGAAGCGCGGAAGTGACCTCAACGTACCGAGTAAGGGTAGAAACGACACAAAGTTGCGGTTCTGAGGCAAAGAAGGGATAAAAGACCGACGTAGAGTTGGACTTGGTACGTCTAGACACCCGAAAGGTAACTCCCTCCGGAGAGACCGAAAAGGCGCCGACGTCGAAAGCCCGTACGTCCGAAACTCGACGAAAGGAAACGAGGCAAAGTAACAAAGTCAACTTGGCCGACAGCTGTCTTAGAGAGAGGGAGGTATTAGTCGGCCAATCTCTCAGAAACTGAAGAACCAAGGCCACATCCCAGAGACGAGAATATCTGGGGCCCGGAGGTCTCTGCAACCTTATACCCCTAAGTAAACGGCAAACAAGTGGATCCCTACCGATTGGGATACCAAGAGAGGGAACGTGCGCCGCCGAAATAGCGGAGCGCACCACGTTGAGAGAACGATAGGAGCGGCTCAAAGAGAACAAATGTGACAGAAAATTCAATATGGCGGTCACAGGTGCCGTAAATGGATCGAAGTCCCGTTCACAGCACCAAGAGGACCAGGAATCCCAAGCTGATAAGTAACATCTTCTAGTTCCAGGAGCCCAGGAGTCCCATATGAGGTCTCTAGCTGCCTGCGATAAATCGCTGGTCTGCCAGGCTCCCCGGAAAGAGCCCAAGCCACCAGAAGGAGACGGCCCTCGAGTACCAGGGAATGCGGATTCCCTTTCGGGTCCGTGAGGAGCATCGGGAAAGACGGTAGAAGCAACGGATCGATGTAGGAGAGCTCCAGAAGGTCCGGGAACCACGGTTGACTCCGCCAAAGCGGAGCGACGAGCAGGAGAGAAATGCGTTGATTCCTCAGGAATTGAATTGTCCGTGCGATCATGCTGAAAGGGGGGAAGGCGTACGCTCCCTTTTGGTCACCGGAAAACGCGCCCTCATCTGAGCCCCAGGCGTCCTCTGGAACGTCGGAGTCCGCGGCCTGCCACGAGTCCAGAATATTCATGGAGGGAGAAAGCTTATCCTCCTCGTCCGAGGAGTATTGATGTTCAGGCGAGGGAGCGAGAGGAGACGGTTTGTCGCGCTTGGCGGGGGCCTTGCCCCTGTCCGGATTAGCAGAGCCCTTCTCTCCTTTCCAATGGCGTTTTTGTGGCCGAGAGTCGGCACGAACCCGTGACTCCGAAGCCTCGGAATCGTAGTCCTGTTGCGGTACCTCAGCGAGGTCATCTGGCCCATCAGCCGCCGTCATAATTCTGGAGAAAGCCTTCTCCATCGAGGCAGCAACTGCCTCATTAATCATGGCCTGAAGCTGTGCAGCGTTCTGGTCCATTGTCCAACAACACCCTGGCACAGGGTAGTATAAAGTATATAGAGATGGTACCAGCAGTACCTATAACCCCAGCAGGGTAAATTGGGATTTTTACACTGGGCAGCACCCAGGAATAGAGGATGTATGTCTGACACCTCTGTAGCAGCAGTAATTTCGGGGCGACACCCCAAAGCCCAGGGAATGAACCCTGCAGTGGTGAGGCCTGGACAAACGGCCACAGATTTGAGAGCCCTGCCTGGTCATCTGACAGGCTTATGCGATCCGAGCTGTGAAGGAGGAGAGACACAGTGAGGGCTCTGACACGGAGCACAATAGCAAATAGTAAGAGGAGATGGTTGTAATGGACTTACCGCAAAAACCGAGCGCTGAGGACATGGAGTCTCTATCCAAAATGGCGGCCACAGTTCTCGCGAGACGCGAGTATAATTCCCGCCGTTGCCGCGAGCGAAAATGCGCGGCGAAAATTTTTCGGCCAAAATGCGCGGTGAAAATTTTCGCCGAAAATGCGCGGCGAAAAAATCGCGACGCGATATTCGCAGATGGGGTGAACGTTACCCCTCACCATAATCCTTTGGGGGGGGGGGTGGTGCCAGTAAATAAATAAATTGGCTAGTAAAGCTTATCCTCCACGTCCGAGTGAGAAGGCCAGACAGGGACGGGAGACCAACTGAGGAGAAAAATTTTTGCTTGAGCCACAAACCCCCCAAAATGTAGTAGTAGACATTAAATATTACCACAAGGATAGATAGAAAAACTGTCAAATGGAAATACGTAACCCCCAAAGCCTTATAACTGGGAGAGCAGAAACTCTGACCTGTCTGTTTGATGGAGCAGTAAAGAAAGAGGAGGAGGAGTCTCACGGCTCAGAATATATTACCTCCTATTGCATTTTGATTGGTTACTGTTTTAACTGTTTCTTTACTGCTATGTGGAGTAAGTAAAGAGAGTTTAATGCAAAATACGAAGCCTCCTGTCATGTGGTAAAATTGCGTGCCTACTTGCGCGGGTTTGCAGCAATGCACCCGCAACGCATCAGGACAAAATCTGTGAGAAAGAGGCCTAAGAGGACCGAAAAAAAGTTCCTCTTTCTCATTTCAGAAGAGAAGTTTGTTAGAGCTAGTGGCCCTGTTGGCATTGGGGCCCAGGAGATTGGTCACTAACTACTGAGCTTAAACTGAGGGTCCACTGATGGGTCAGTCTAAATTTAAATCTGCTTTCTTTATTGAGCTTTGCATTTCCTCAAGATCTTGTCCTACCAACTTGCCTTTGTATATTTTTTAACACTTTGCCATTTTAATGCGATGCATTATCCAGAAACGTTTCCTTGCTTTTTTCTAAAGGTGTTTATGAGCAATGAGCAGATCATCTTATCTTTAAATACATGCTTCAGGGCTTATTATTTCCTGCTATTGCTTTTTTCTTGGGCTTTTGAACAGCGCTGTATTGTTGGCCTCTGCATTAGGAGACGATTTGAATGGCTGCTCTGCAGTTTATTACTTAGTTATGTAGCATAAAAGAGAAGAGGAGAAGGAAGATTAAGCACTAGGATTTTTGACCTTGAAATGTGTAGAAGTTCATTTTATTGAATAAGCCTTTCATACTTTATAACTTCCAGTAAGTGACAAAATGCATAAACGTGTAATAAAATGTTTGCGATGACTGCTTTTATGTCTGCTCATTTGGGTTTATGGCTGGGCTTTTAAGCCTCCATTTCCATACAATTTAAAAAAAATTGCAAGAGTAGACAAAGTGCTTGATCAGACAGCAGAACCACTGAAGGAAATGCCAACAAGCGGTGACTTGGGTCAATCATCACCGTTCGCTAAATACCCATTGTCAAACGTCCCAGGAAAGGAGACATTGATTATTATCCTCGTCTTGCAAGGTTACAGCCACTAGATCTATCTCCAAGTAATAATTTTGGATGCTTTTGATGGCGTCGAAATGTCATAATTTCATCCTAAACCTTGTTATTCGTCAGCAAAGGCATACTGGTAGGTGTATAAAACTGAAAAAGTCTATCGGGGGGCGGGGGGCTATTTATCTGAATCAAAGCACAAATCTTGAATTTTTGGGGGTGGTTCATTCTAAGGGTATGTTCACATGGGATGGTCCAGTGTGGGTTTTCTACTGCAGAAAATTCAAATATCTGTTGGAATTTTGCAAAAACAAAATAATGTTGCAGAATTCTGTGTAACTGCTGTAGGTTCTCTGCAGTATTCACCCTCTGCTTGGCAATGGGTGAAATATGTGGTGGACACTGGACATCAATATAATTTGAAATGTGGATTTAAGATTCCATTATGTTAATTTTCTGTTGCATGTGAATGAGTATTTTTTTATAAATGTCATTCACCTTGCTGCTACGGTATACACTTCAGATTTTCAGTATGCAATTCCGTTAGTGGAAATCTGCAGTGTATCGTCCCTGTGTGGCCATGCCGTCTATTAGCCAAACATCAGGATGTTCTGATGCACTGATCCTTTAAAATGGTTATGCCATGATACATGTAAAAAATAGAAATGAGACATCATATAGTACATGAGAATACCTTTCTAACAAAGCTAGAACCGGCCTCGCACCTCACATAGGTCCAGAGATCTCCACATTCAATGCCCTATCCAACTTGCAGGATGACAGGCCGAACTGGATGGACAAATGTCTTTTTTCGGCCTTATGTACTATGTTACTATAATTGCTCTGCTAGATTATCTTCAGCATGGCAGCTCAGATAGCGTGTCCTTTCTGCTGCAGCTCTCTCCTTGAAACTGCCACAGCTTCTAACAGAACATATGGCTGGTGGTAGTTGAAGATTTATACTGAGCACGTTCGATCAGCTCAGTGAGACGGACAAAAAAAAAAGGAAAAGAACAAACAGCAGGTGGTGCTATAAATATACATTTTATTGAATAGCTTACTGGTTATACAACATTTTTAATTACATGCAATTACAAAAATATCCAGGTGCTGGTTTGAATAATGTAGAATAGGCTTCGTGACACAACCCCTTTAACAGTCTCTGGAAATCATCATGCAATACAGTCTCTGTACTTAAAGGGGTTATCCCATGACCAGGGGCGGTGCTAGGGTCTCAAAAGATCCGGGGCACAAGCCCAAATAAATATGTTGCCCCCCCCCCCCCGCACTTTGCTGTACTTGCTATACAGCAGCACTTACCTGTCACATCCAGGGCCTCCAAGTGACGTCTCCTCTCTGTCATCATCTTCTCTGTAGATCTTCTCCACTCGGTCCGGACACTTCTCTCAGCCGCCTCGTCTCTGCAGAGTGTGACACACAGACATCTTAGCTTCCTCACATTCTATCATTATCCCCCAACTGGAGACCCCACAGTGTTATCCTGCTGCTTGCTGTGCCCCCCCCCCCAGGGGTGTAGCTATAGGGGGTGCAGAGCTAGCAGTCGCTACCGGGCCCAGGAGCCTGAAGGGGCCGAAAGACACTTGTGCCGCATAAGAAGACACACAAAGCACTGAGGGAATGGGGGCCCAAGCTGAACTCTTGCACCGGGGCCCATAAGCCTTTAGTTACGCCCCTGCCCCCCCCAATACCCTCAAATTGTAATGACCGACGTCACGCACAGGGAGGAAAACAGGGAAAGCCCTGCCCAAGGGAGAGGGAAAGGTGGTGACCCCTAAATCACCTTGCGGCTGGCACCTGACTGCCCTGACGTCCCTAGACGGGTTCCTCACCCGTGCGGCGATCACGTGCCTAAACCCTGGCTTTCCCTGAAATGAGCCCTAGATAGTGAACGGGCCGGTGGGATCGCTAGTCCGCACCACTGACACTAAGGGGAAAACACCGGGGAGAGGACAGACAATACAGACAAACACATACACCCAGGTGGGCGACCACAGCAGTCCACAAAGGTCCAACAGGGATCCGGAGGGTAGCGTTCTAAATCAACAATCAGAGAACGCAGCAACACAGCTCCAGTGGGTCAGAATAGATGTCCAGGCAGGAAGCTCTATCTCTGGCAACCAGAGAAGTGTGAGAGAGGAATATAAGGAGGTTTGGGAGTGCTGGACAAGGAACAGCTGAGGAGAAGGAGCTACGGATCCCTGAGTGAGCCAAAAAGGGTTGCAAAGCAAACCCAGAAAGCTACCATAAGGAAACAGCCCTATCTTACATAGAGCGTGCAGCCAACCGCTGCGACTTCCTGACCCCGGGTATAACGGAGTCAGGCGTAGTTCTCGATACCCTCGTGACAGTACCCCCCTCTCTACGAGGGGCCTCAGGACCAGGTCTCTCAGGATGAGAGGCATGAAAAACCCGAACTAACCTGTCGGCGTTTACCTCAGACGCAGGAACCCACATTCTTTCCTCGGGACCGTAACCTCTCCAATGCACCAGATATTGAAGAGAGCGGCGGACCTGACGAGAATTAACAATTTTGGATATCTGAAATTCTAGATTACCATCCACGACAACAGGAGGGGGTGGCAGCGGTGATGGTTCTAGAGGTAGAACATATTTTTTGAGTAATGACCTATGAAAAACATTATGAATTTGAAAAGTCTGAGGTAACTCCAGGCGAAAAGCCACAGGGTTGATGATGGCTACAATTTTGTAAGGGCCAATAAACCTAGGACCCAGTTTCCAAGAGGGAACCTTCAATTTAATATTCCTAGTAGACAACCACACATAGTCATTCACTCCTAGGTCCGGACCTGGCGACCGTCTCTTATCAGCCATGCATTTGTATTTACCTCCCATATTTTTCAAGTTAGCTTGCACCTTCTGCCATACCGATGAAATAGATGACGAAAAACGTTCCTCTTCGGGAACCCCAGAAGACCCACCCTCTTTGAAAGTACAGAATTGGGGATGAAAACCATATGCACCAAGAAATGGTGACTTGCCAGTGGATTCCTGACGACGATTATTTATGGCAAACTCAGCTAACGGTAAATATGATGAGCACAACTCTTGGTTTTCAGACACAAAACATCTTAGATATGTCTCAAGGTTTTGGTTGGTAAGCTCAGTCTGTCCATTCGACTGAGGATGGAAAGCTGAGGAAAAGGACAAGTGTACCCCCAAACGGGAACAAAAAGCTTTCCAAAATTTAGAAATAAACTGGGTACCCCGATCCGAAACAACATTGGAAGGGACCCCGTGAAGCTTCACGATTTCACTGATGAATACCTGAGCAAGAGTCTTAGCATTAGGTAGTGCGGGTAACGCAATGAAGTGTACCATTTTGCTAAACCTGTCCACTACTACCAAAATAACAGTTTTACCTGCAGACAAAGGTAAGTCAGTGATAAAATCCATTGACAGATGTGTCCACGGTCTATTGGGAATGACGAGTGGTAATAGAGACCCTGCAGGACGTGTATGTGAAACTTTTGCGCGCGCACAGGTAGAACAAGAAGACACAAAATCCAATACATCCTGACGCAACCTTGGCCACCAAAAACGACGAGACAATAGCTCCAAGGTTGCTTTACTACCCGGGTGCCCAGCAAGTGCCGAATTATGATGTTCATTTAATAATTCGAAACATAGGTTCAATTTCTCTGAGGGGCAAGAGACCGGGGCATCCCCCTGGGCCTCTAACACCTTCCCCTCCAAAGCAGAGTGTACCGCAGAGACAACCACTCCTCTTTGTGGAATGGGTACCGGATCACTCACATTACCCCCTCCAGGGAAACAACGAGATAGTGCATCAGCCTTGGTATTCTTTACCCCAGGACGACAGGTAATCACAAAGTTAAACCTGGTAAAAAATAGCGACCACCTAGCCTGTCTAGGGGTGAGACGCTTAGCTGATTCAAGGTACAGGAGATTTTTGTGGTCCGTAATCACAGTGACGGGTGGACTGCCCCCTCTAAGAAGTGACGCCACTCCTCAAACGCAAGTTTAATAGCCAATAGTTCCCTATTGCCAATATCGTAGTTCTTTTCTGCTGCAGATAGTTTTTTAGAAAAGAAAGCACAAGGACGCCATTTGCCAGGAGACGGACCCTGAGACAATACAGCCCCCACTCCCACCTCTGACGCATCGACTTCAACAATAAAAGGCTGAGAGACATCAGGTTGGACTAGTACAGGTGCTGAGGTAAACCTCTCTTTTAGAGAGGAAAAAGCAACTTTAGCGGCGTCAGACCATTTAGAAAAATCAGTCCCCTTCCTAGTCATGTCAGTAAGCGGTTTTACAATAAGTGAATAATTTTTAATGAATTTCCTATAGAAATTCACGAAGCCCAAGAACCGTTGTAGTGCTTTGAGGTTCTCAGGAAGATCCCAATCTAAAATTGCCTGGACCTTCCTAGGATCCATACGGAAACCTGAAGCAGATAAAAAATAACCCAGGAATTGTATCTCCTGAACGGCGAAGACACATTTTTCAATCTTAGCATATAATTCATTCGTCCGTAGGACCTGCAGTACTTGTCTGACATGCACCTCATGTGTTTTCAGATCAGACGAATAAATTAAAATATCATCTAGGTATATTACCACAAACCTGCCGATTAGATGACTAAAAATGTCATTAACGAAATGTTGAAAGACGGCAGGAGCATTGGTCAGACCGAAAGGCATAACTAGATTTTCATAATGCCCCTCAGGGGTGTTAAACGCTGTCTTCCACTCATCCCCCTCCTTAATACGAATCAGATTGTAGGCCCCCCTAAGATCAAGTTTGGAGAACCACCTAGCACCCGCAATCTGATTAAACAGGTCAGGAATGAGAGGAAGAGGGTATGGGTCTCGGATGGTTATCCGATTTAATTCGCGAAAATCTAAGCAAGGACGCAGGCCCCCATCTTTCTTTTTAACGAAGAAAAACCCTGCAGCCACGGATGAAGAAGAGGGTCTGATGTGTCCCTTAGCCAAGCTCTCGGAGATATAATCTTTCATGGCTTGTCTCTCTGGACCCGAAAGATTATATAACCTGGTCTTGGGTAATTTTGCTCCGGGAATAAGGTTAACCGGGCAATCATAAGGACGATGAGGTGGTAACTTCTGACAACCCTTTTCAGAAAAAACATCCTCAAAATCCGAAATAAATGTTGGTAGGGTAGTTATGGAGGCGACTAAGCAATTGCTATTTAAGCAATTTTCTCTGCACTGCTCACTCCACTCCAATATCTCCCTGGCCTGCCAATCCACCACTGGATTGTGCGCTACCAACCAGGGAAGGCCCAGCACTACCGGAGTGGGAAGCCCCTCCAGAACATAACCTGAAAGCATCTCGTTATGGTGGTCCCCTACCCGAAGGTGTAAATTATGAACAATGTGGGTGAGGTTTCTCTGAGACAGGGGAGCAGAATCAATAGCGAATATGGGAATGGGTCTCTGTAACGTACAGAGAGACAAACCCAAAGTGCGGGCAAAATGGGCATCAAATTTACCCCTGCTCCACTGTCTAGGAAGAAAGAAAGAAATAGTCTCCGTCTTATCACCAAAAATAATAACCGCTGGCAACACAAATTGCGATGTACGTATGGAGGAGACGTATACCCCCGGCTGACATCCTCAACACAGCCTGGGGTTAGTAGTTTTTCCGACGGTCTTTTGTTTCTGAGGAAAGAAGGACAGACATTAATGAAATGACCCCTCTCCCCACAAAAAAAAAAAAAAAAAAAACACGCCTACGGCGAGCCTCAGGAGGACAGACCTGACGAGTAGTTCCTCCTAGCTGCATAGGCTCGTACAGACTAACTGCTGCTTGGGAGGGGTTACCAATTTCTCCGGTTCTTTCAACCTGTCCCTAAGGCGTCTCTCTATACGGATAGAAAGGGACATAACTGCATCAAGGGAAAAGGGGGTCTCATATAATGCAAGCGCATCCTTAACCCTTTCAGATAACCCAGAGCAGAACTGACTCCTGAGAGCCGGGTCGTTCCATTGGGTATCCGTAGCCCACCTACGGAATTCAGAGCAATACTCCTCTACCGGCCGCTTTCCTTGTAAGAGTCTCCGTAATCTTGATTCAGCCAGTGCTACTCGGTCAGGGTCGTCATATATGAGACCCAAGGCCCTGAAAAACTCATCCACTGACCGAAGAGCCTGGGAATCAGTGGGTAAAGAGAACGCCCAGGACTGCGGGTCCCCCTGCAGCAGGGAAATAACAACCCCCACCCGCTGATCTTCATTACCAGAGGAGTAAGGGCGCAGTTTAAAATATAGCTTACAGGCCTCACGGAATGTCAAAAACTTGTCCCTTCCCCCAGAAAATCTGTCAGGGAGAGGGACCTTGGGTTCCGCAACAACCTGGTTACCAGTAGCAACCGCTGGGCTTGCGGTCAGTTGTAATTACTGCCCCCCATAGTAATAGTGCTCCTCATAGTCCCACCAATAGTAATTCCCTTCCAGAATGCCCTCATTAGTAACACTGCCCCAACCGTGATAATGCTCCTCAACAATGCCCCCATTATTAGAAGAGCCCTCCCATATTAATAATACCCTCACAGAGCCCCCAGTAGAAATAAGGCCCCCTATTGTTCCCCCAGTAGTGAGAAGATCCAGCGGTAATGGTCCATATCGGAACCAATGACAAAGTTAGAGGTAGGTGGAGAGTCCTTAAAAATGATTTCAGGGATTTAGGTCAAAAGCTGAGGGCAAGGACCTCAAAGGTAGTATTTTCCGAAATACTGCCTGTACCACGAGCCACACAAGAAAGGCAACGGGAGATTATGGAGATTAACAAGTGGCTCAAGAACTGGTGTAGGAAGGAGGGGTTTGGGTTCCTGGAGAACTGGGCCGATTTTTCTATCGGCTACAGGTTCTATCGTAGGGACGGGCTGCACCTCAATGGGGAAGGGGCAGCTGTGCTGGGGAGAAAGATGGCTAGAAGGTTGGAGGAGTGTTTAAACTAGGGACTGGGGGGGAGGGTAATTACGTTTTAGGACGGGAAGATAGCGCAGATAGAGACCGGGGGCAAGGTAATGGGACTGGGGGAGGAATGGAAGGAGGGACTAGAACAGTTCAGAAGGAAAGGTGTAGGGTAAAAAATATACATAAACCTCTCAAATGTATGTATACTAATGCCAGAAGCCTGACTAATAAAACTGGTGAACTGGAATTAGTGATGTGTGAGGAGAACTATGACATAGTGGGAATAACTGAGACATGGCTGGATGATAGCTATGACTGGGCGGTTAATGTACAAGGTTACAGTCTGTTTAGAAAGGATCGTCAAAACCGGAGAGGGGGAGGGGTCTGCCTTTATGTAAAGTCCGGTCTAAAGCCCATACTCCGCGAAGATATAAGTGAGGGACATGAACATGTGGAGTCAGTGTGGGTAGAGATACATGGAGCTAAAAACAACAATAAATTACTAATAGGAGTTTACTATAAACCACCTAATATACCAGAGTCCACAGAAAATCTATTACTAAACGAGATAGACGAGGCGGCAAATCATAATGAGGTGGTTATTATGGGGGACTTCAACTACCCAGATATAGACTGGGAAACTGAAACTTGTATATCTCATAAAGGAAACAGGTTTTTGGCAATAACCAAAGACAATTACCTCTCCCAACTGGTTCAGGACCCGACTAGAGGGACGGCCATACTGGACTTAGTATTAACCAATAGGCCGGACAGAACAACAGACGTGCAGGTTGGGGGACACCTGGGAAATAGTGACCACAAAGTAATAACCTTCCAATTATCATTCAAAAGAGCGTTTCTACAGGGAGGAACAAAAATACCAAACTTCAAAAAAGCTAAATTTAGCCAACTAAGAGAGGCCATAGGCCAAACTAACTGGGACAAAGTCCTCAAAAATAAAAATACAGCCACAAAATGGGATATCTTTAAAAACATCGTAAAATCTCATTGTGAGAGGTATATACCGTATGGTAATAAAAGGTTAAGGAACAAAAAGAAACCAATGTGGATAAATAGAACTGTAACGAAAGCAATAAATGACAAAAAGAAAGCATATCATTCACTGAAACAGGAGGGGAGCACGGAAGCACTGAAAAACTATAAGGAAAAAAATAGAACCTGTAAAAAAACAAATAAAAGCGGCCAAACTAGAGACCGAGAGATTAATTGCCAAAGAGAGTAAAACTAACCCTAAAATGTTCTTCAATTATATAAATGTTAAAAAGTATAAATCTGAAGGTGTCGGCCTTTTAAATAATGAGGGGGAAGTCGCAGAGAGCGATGAGGAGAAAGCAAAGCTGTTAAATATTTTTTTCTCCAATGTATTCACTGAGGAAAATAAATTGTCAGATGACATGCAGAATGCAAAAATAAATTCCCCATTAAAAGTGTCCTGTCTGACCCAGGAAGAAGTACATCAGCGACTTAAAAAGATTAAAATAGACAAATCGCCAGGACCGGATGGCATACACCCCCGTATCCTAAAGGAATTAAGTAATGTCATAGCCAGACCCTTATTTCTGATATTTGCAGACTCTATACTGACAGGGAATGTCCCACAGGATTGGCGCATGGCATATGTGGTGCCAATATTCAAAAAGGGGCCAAAAACAGAGCCTGGAAACTATAGGCCGGTAAGTTTAACATCTGTTGTGGGTAAACTGTTTGAAGGTTTTCTGAGAGATGCTATATTAGAGCATCTCAACAGAAATAAGCAAATAACGCCATATCAGCATGGCTTCGTGAGGGATCGGTCATGTCAGACTAATTTAATCAGTTTCTATGAGGAGGTAAGTTCTAGACTTGACAGCGGCGAATCAATGGATGTCGTGTATCTGGACTTCTCCAAAGCATTTGACACTGTACCACATAAAAGGTTAGTATATAAAATGAGAATGCTCGGACTGGGAGAAAACGTCTGTATGTGGGTAAGTAACTGGCTCAGTGATAGAAAACAGAGGGTGGTTATTAACGGTACACACTCAGATTGGGTCACTGTCACTAGTGGGGTACCTCAGGGGTCAGTATTGGGCCCTATTCTCTTCAATATATTTATTAATGATCTTGTAGAAGGCTTGCATAGTAAAGTATCAATTTTCGCAGATGACACTAAACTGTGTAAAGTAATTTACACTGATGAGGACAGTATACTGTATATATAATACAGAGGACAGTATACTGTATATATAATACAGAGGACAGTATACTGTATATATACTACAGAGGATAGTATACTGTATATATACACTACAGAGGGCAGTATACTGTATATATACTACAGAGGACAGTATACTGTATATATACTACAGAGGACAATATACTACTACAGAGCGATCTGGATAGACTGGAGGCTTGGGCAGAAAAGTGGCAGATGGGGTTTAACACTGATAAATGTAAGGTTATGCACATGGGAAGGAAAAATGCAAGTCAACCGTACATACTAAATGGTAAAACACTCGGTAACACTGACATGGAAAAGGATCTAGGAATTTTAATAAACAGCAAACTAAGCTGCAAAAACCAGTGTCAGGCAGCTGCTGCCAAGGCCAACAAGATAATGGGTTGCATCAGAAGGGGCATAGATTCCCGTGATAAGAACATAGTCCTACCACTTTACAAATCGCTAGTCAGACCACACATGGAGTACTGTGTACAGTTCTGGGCTCCTGTAAACAAGGCAGACATAGCAGAGCTGGAGAAGGTCCAGAGGAGGGCATCTAAAGTAATAACTGGAATGGGGCAACTACAGTACCCTGAAAGATTATCAAAATTAGGGTTATTCACTTTAGAAAAAAGACGACTGAGGGGAGATCTAATTAATATGTATAAATATATCAGGGGTCAGTACAGAGATCTATCCCATCAGTTATTTATCCCCAGGACTGTGACTGTGACGAGGGGACATCCTCTGCGTCTGGAGGAAAGAAGGTTTGTACACAAACATAGAAAAGGATTCTTTACGGTAAGAGCAGTGAGACTATGGAGCTCTCTGCCTGAGGAGGTGGTGATAGTGAGTACAATAAAAGAGTTCAAGAGGGGCCTGGATGTATTTCTGGAGTGTAATAATATTACAGGCTATAGCTACTAGAGAGGGGTCTTCCTCTGGATCAACTTGCGGGATAACAGGCCGAACTGGATGGACAAATGTCTTTTTTCGGCCTTATGTACTATGTTACTATGTTACTAGGTCCTTCACCTGTTCCCAGTGTAAGATTCAATTGTATTGCCGTTCTGTGTACGGCAATACAGTTGTATCTAGCAGGCAGGACATTCGGGGCATGGGACAAAACATCCGGGGCCCAGGCCCCGAATGTTTTAACCTAGCGATGCCCCTGCCCATGACTAATGTAAAAAATGAACAGATCACATAGTAAATGAAAACCTCTTTCTAACAAAGCTAGAACCAGCCCTGTACCTCACATGGATCCAGAGATCTCTCATTCATTGCTGCGCTAGATTAATATCAAGCTGAGAGCTCAGGGGAGTGTATTTTCTGCTGCAGACCAGGGGGTGTGTCTCAGCTCTCCCTATCACAGCTCAGGAGACAGTTGAAGGATGCAACTGAGCATGTGCGGCCCTCTCAGTGAGCCAGACAAAGAAATAAGAAAAAACAAGCAGCAGATGGCGCTATACAGATACATTTTATTGAATAACTCAGTGGCTATGCTAAATTTTTAATTATATGCAATTACAAAAGTATTTAGATCCAGGTGCTGGTTTGAAAACTGTAGAATATTTTTCGTGGGACAACCCCATTAATTATAACAATACAGTCTCTGATGTCTTAGCTAATCATACCCTTGCTACGCCAGATGCCTCCTGCTTTTTGCTGAACTCCTCTGCAGACAAACACACTCCCCCAGTATCTTTTCTGCTTCTCACACTGACTGGGTGCTCCAGACCTAACTGATCTGGTGTTCGTGCAGGCTCCACTGCTCTAGAGTATACTACAGATGTGTTCAAAATAATAGCAGTGTGTTTAAAAAAGTGAATAAAGCTCAAAATCCTTCTAATATATTTTATTTCTATACACACAAATGCATTGGGAACACTACACATTCTATTCCAACTCAAAACATGAAGAAAAAGATATTAAATGTGTGTTGCTCCTCTAAAAATAATAAAGAAAAGTGAATATTAGACTGTTAAAAAAAAATAGCAGTGTTTGTATTCTTCTTTACAAACTCAAAAATTCACTATATAAACTAAAAAATGTTTGAAGATTTTGCTTTCCTTTGAATCTCTGAGAACTGCTGTCCATCTGTGTTGCATGGAGTCAACCATCTTCTGGCCCCTGTGAACAGGTATTCCAGCCCAGGATGATTGGTCTACATTCCACAGTTTCACCCATTTCAAGGGCATTTCCTCTTCAGCATAAGGCAGCATGACCTCTTCAAGTATTGTGATGTATTCAAACTGATCCATGATCCCTGGTATGCGATAAATAGGCCCAGCAACGTAGTATGAGAAACATCCCCATATCATGATGCTTGTGCCAACATGCTTCACTGTCTTCACATTCAGTGTTTGGGGTTCGTCTGAGAAACTGTCTCCGGCCACTAGACCCAAAAAGAACAATCTTACTTTCATCAGCCCACAATATGTCTCTTTAGGCCGGTCAATGTGCATTTTGGCAAAATGTAACCTCTTCAAGGAATTAAGACTAATGAATCTTTTGACGCATGTGTCTTTACAGAGGAAGAGGTTCTAAGTCACCTGTCTGAAATTAATACAAATAAGTCACAGGGGCCTGATGGGATACACCCAAAGCTATTAAAGAGCTCAGCGGCGAACTAGCAAAACCATTAACAGATTTATTTAACCAGTCACTGGCAACAGGAGTCGTCCCAGAAGATTGGAAATGAGCAAATGTTGTGCCCATTCACAAGAAAGGTAGTAAGGAGGAATCGGGCAACTATAGGCTTATCAATAAATTGCAGTCTTTGTACTTGGACTCCCATATTGTTGAATGGATTAGGCAGTGGCTGAGGGACAGACAACAGAGAGTTGTAGTCAATGGAGTATATTCAGACCATGGTCTTGTTACCAGTGGGGTACCTCAGGGATCTGTTCTGGGACCCATATTGTTTAGTTATAGGCAAATGGCTATTTGCCGCATTTGTGCGAGGGGACAAGGGACTATACTGCTTATAAGGCGCAGCCTCCTCCTCACCTTACCGGCAGCTCGTTTCTGCATCAGTTCTGGGTGCCTGTACGCACGCGAGTATACCGTCTCTGCCTCTCATCGGCATTGACGTCTACATCCCAGCGTTCACGTCTTGCAGCGGTAAGATCGGGGCCTTGCGGCTTCATTCCTAGACAGGGGGGGAGGGATCGGCACCGACACGCCGCACGTTGTTACCTGCATGTCTCGGCAGGCGGCAGAGCCGGCTTCCATGTGTTCAGAGCCGCGCTCTGCTGCTTAGGTTGCCCCAGCATGCCATCTGCTGGTCGGCGGTGTTATTACAGCTCACATTTGCCTGTCATGTTTTGATACATTCTGGTTATGGTTGTGTACTATTACAGTGATAAAAAAAAAGAGGGAAAAAAGTGTGTTACAGGAAAAAAAATAATAATAAATTAAAGGGGTTAAAAATGATGAGGGGTGTTTTATACGTATATCCGGTATTGTTACATCATAGGACGGGGCAGTACATAGGCTATATTCAGTCCCATCAGGCTTATGTCTGGCTGCACAGGGACCTTGGTTGCATTGCTTTTCCTGATTCATGAATGTAAGTGACTTACTGCGGTCTTTCGTCCTCTCAGTCTGGTCGGCGGTATGTCGGCTCCTTTAGGTAAGGGAGCACCACCGCACCTGAACTTTTCTGCCTGGCAGCATCGGCTCCCCATGCGGCAGACTCTCAGGTTGCAAGAGTCAGCACGACTCCGCTCTCGACACATTGTAATGTATAGTACGGGCCGCCGTGCTTGTAGTGAGGCAGGGGTGCATGCAAGGCTGTTTTGCTTCTGGTAGGCTCTTGATTCATTTGGCCTGCTGGAGCCTCCAGGCAGCAGGTGATAGTGGTTAAAAAAAAAAAAGTGGGAGTTTGGGTTTAAAAAAAAAAAAAAGGGGCAGTTTGAAGAGGAAAAAATAAAATCAAATACAAGGAGACTCTTTAACGTTCCGCAGTATGTGTCGCAAGTTGATTGCCCATCATCTTCTCTAGTGGGGTCATCTCAAGCAGTGCGTTACTTATCAATTATTGGGTCAATTGTCTACAGGTTTTTCTTTCATAATTGCGTCCACTATCCTCCCGATGCACGGCTTCGTACCAGCAGACGCAGCTATTCATAGTAGACACATTTAGCATCAGGGTTAAAGTAAGCTATTGTGCATCACGGGAGTATTATCTAAGACTAGGGGGTTAGTACAGTTGCTAATACTCCGTTTTTAACATGTTCAGTCATTTCATTAGCAAGGTAGCAGTTGCCAAAAAAAAAAAGATAAAAAGCAAAAAAATATCAAAAAGGAAAAAAATAAAAAAGAGAAAAAAAAGCAATAATATAAAAAGTTAACAAAAAATAAATAAAATAAATAAGTCCTGTCACGTTTACAGGCATAAATTCAATACGTCTGTCACATCTACAGACACGTTTAAGTCCTGTCACGACTACAGGCATCAATTCGATACGTCTGTCACGTCTACAGACACGTTTAAGTCCTGTCACGACTACAGGCATCAATTCGATACGTCTGTCACGTCTACAGACACGTTTAAGTCCTGTCACGTTTACAGGCATGAATTCAATACGTCTGTCACGTCTACAGACACGTTTAAGTCCTGTCACGACCACAGGATACGGTTCTACACTGTATGCCTCGTCCACTCTCATATCTCACTCTACACTCGTTCGGGGCTTGCAAGGCTACTTAGGTCACATTCTATTCTGCTATGTAAACATCTTCCCATATTCAGTCACTTCGGTGAAGGGGTGCTCCGCATGCTGGACGGCATCTCGTGTGCTGGTACGGCGGTTCTTGGCACATCGGTAGTCCGTGATACTGGTGAATGGCACAAACTGGTATTAGGTATTCATCTTCTGCATTAATCATGTTGTGTTTTAGTAGGATGTCTCAAGAATCATTGATGGGCGATACATCATCATCCCGTGGGAGCGTGTTGCTGGTGGGTCAGTTTCTGTACCCCCTATCGCACCGTTCCACTTTGTTCCAGCCAACATTTGACAGGAAATAATTGACGGCAAGGACGTGAACTTAGCGTCCTTACTCATAACAGCTCATGAGGCGCCAGACAACAAGACCATAGTCTGTGGGGAGGTCTCGGTGGCCCTCAAATCTAAGGACGTTAGGTTGAATAGAAACTCAGCATACCAGAGTTTGTCTTAGCCTTTAGTCTGTACAGGGATGTTGTCTTATCCTGTTAGGGTCCCATCCACATGCAGACTGGGTACAGTATGTTATCAATGGTCTTTCCGCAGGTTTCCATACAGGGCTATTGGCTGTTCTCTTTTTGCAGGTCTCTCCACAAACAGACCGCGTACCATCACCAGTGCCCAGGCTCGACCAGCTAGTGATGGACTAACGGTTCATTTCGCCACCTCCAGGTCCCTTATGACTAAAGCCCTGTCCTGTAACACCCTGAGGATATATAAGAAGGCATGGACCTCGTTCTGTAATTTTAAGAGAACCCATTCTTCGGCAGGAGTGGGCAACATCTCTTACCTACTGGCCTTTGCTGCATTTTTTGGCCACTCTCATCACAAGCTGTCATTTAGCACTATTAAGTTATACCCGGCTAGGATTCAACATCATTTGTATCAACGGCATCCTAATCAACCCTCTTTTTTTTTAGCCCATCCAATTAGAATGCTACTGAAGGGTATCCAGAAGGGGTCCGCTGTGGCCCGCCCTACAAGACAGCCATTTACAGGGTCAATGTTCAGATTGCTTTCAGATAAACTACGCAAAACGTAAGCACACTAGTTTATTGATCAAGACAACCATGTACCAAGCCTTCTACGGCTTCCTCAGACCAAGCGGGTTCACCTGCGCCACAACATGCAAGTGCTATCTGAGGAAGGATAAGCTGTCATGGGATGGGTCATGCTAAGTTCTTACTTTAACGTCCACAAAGATGGCCCGAGCGGGTCTAAGTGGTGTCCAGTTATGGCAGTGCAGGATTGGACGCGCTTTACCGAAGCAACCCCAGGGGATGCTCTTCTGCTAAGGCTGGGTTCCGCGCCTTTGAGTTGTCAGAACTTTCTCAAATTTATCCGAATATTATTGAGGAATGATGGGGTCAGACCCAGTTTCATAACAAGGCATTCCTTTCGCACTGGTGCGGCTTCGCCGCCGCCAAGCACAACGTCTTAGTGCATGTTATTAAGAAGTTTGGCAGATGGCAGTTGGCTTGTTATGCACGATATATACCAAATCCGCAGTGTGAAATGTTTAATGCTTTCAGGAATCTGGTATTCTAATTTTGTTAATAACACTATTGCCCTGAGCTATGTTTGTTATTTTTGGCCCCTTTAGCCTACCCTCCGTACTCTGTCTCGGTATACCCCTACTGCTTAGCATAGTAGGTAGGTAGGTAGGCGTACTTATCTTGAGCCGACCCGAATACAAGTTATAGGCAAATGGCTATTTGCCGCATTTTTGTGAGGGGAGGCGGGGCTATACTGCTTATAAGCCGCAGCCTCCTCCTCACCTTACCGGCGGCTCATTTCTGCCCCACCCTCCCAAGTCCCCTTTTATTCTAACTACTCAATTGGGTGGGCCCCTTTAGCCTACCCTTCGTACAGCAGTCTCGGCATACCCCTACTGCTTAGCATAGTAGGTAGGTAGGTAGGCTTACTTATCTTGAGCCGACCCGAATACAAGTATCAGCGAAATTGCAGAAGGCCTCGATGGTAAGGTGTGTCTTTTTGCTGATGACACAAAGATTTGTAACAGGGTTGATGTTCCTGGAGCGATACACCAAATGGAAAAGGATTTAGGAAAACTAGAGGAATGGTCAAAAATCTGGCAACTAAAATTTAATGTTGATAAGTGCAAGATAATGCACCTGGGGCGTAAAAACCCAAGAGCAGAATATAAAATCAGTGATACAGTCCTAACCTCAGTATCTGAGGAAAGGGATTTAGGGGGTCATTATTTCAGAAGACTTAAAGGTAGGCAGACAATGTCATAGAGCAGCAGGAAATGCTAGCAGAATACTTGGGTGTATAGGGAGAGGCATTACTAGTAGAAAGAGGGAGGTGCTCATGCCGCTCTACAGAGCACTAGTGAGACCTCATTTGGAATATTGTGCGCATTACTGGAGACCATATCTCCAGAAGGATATTGATACTTTGGAGAGAGTTCAGAGAAGAGCTACTAAACTGGTACATGGATTGCAGGATAAAACTTACCAGGAAATATTAATGGACCTTAACATGTATAGCTTGGAAGAAAGACGAGACAGAGGGGATATGATAGAAACTTTTAAATGAAGGGAATCAACAAGGTAAAAGAGGAGAGAATATTTAAAAGAAGAAAAACTGCTACAAGAGGACATCGTTTTAAATTAGAGGGGCAAAGCTTTAAAAGTAATATCAGGAAGTATCACTTTACTGAGAGAGTAGTGGATGTATGGAATAGCCTTCCTGCAGAGGTGGTAGCTGCAAATACAGTGAAGGAGTTTAAGCATGCATGGGATAGGCATAAGGCCATCCTTCATATAAGATAGGGCCAGGGGCTATTCATAGTATTCAGTATATTGGGCAGACTAGATGGGCCAAATGGTTCTTATCTGCCGACACATTCTATTTTTCTATGTTTCAGCACGTCTTATTTTTCAACAGTGGGACTTTGCGGTGGCTACTTGCAGATAGCTTGGATTCACATAGGTGTCTTCTAATTGTAACAGTACTCACAGGTAACTTTAGACCTTCTCTGATCTTCCTGGAGCTGATTGTTGGCTGAGTCCTTGCCATTTTGGCTATTCTTCTATCCATTCGAATGGTAGTTTTTCACTTTCTTCCACATATTTCCGGTGTTGGTTGCCATTTCAAAGCATTTACAATCATTTTAACTGAGCACCCTATCATTTTCTACACTTCTTTATATGTTCTTCCTTCTCCAATCAACTTTTTAATCAAGGTGCGCTGTTCTGAACAATGTCTGGAACAACCTATTTTCCTCTGAATTTTAGAGAGAAATGCACTGTAACCAGCATGTGCAACATTTGCTGCCTTCCTTACTTAAATAAGGAAAATAATTACCACCTGTTTTTTAAAGACTGAATGACCTCACTCATTGAACTCCACACTGCTATTATTTTGAACATGCCCCTTTCAATAAGTGAAATTACAGAGAATCAGCAGCATGTACATTCAGGTCCATAACTATTGGGACATCAACACAATCCTAACATTTTTGGCTCTTTACACCACCACAATGGATTTGAAATGAAACGAACAAGATGCGCTTTAACTGCAGACTGTCAGCTTTAATTTGAGGGTATTTCCAAATCAGGTGAACGGTGTAGAAGTACAACAGTTTGCATATGTGCCTCCCACTTGTTAAGGGACCAAAAGTAATGGGACATAATAATAATCATAAATCAAACTTTCACTTTTTAATACAGTCAATTACAGCCTGAAGTCTGGAACGCATAGACATCAACAGACGCTGGGTTTCATCCCTGGTGATGCTCTGCCAGGCCTCTACTGCAACTGTCTTCAGTTCCTGCTTGTTCTTGGGGCATTTCCCCTTCAGTTTTGTCTTCAGCAAGTGAAATGCAGCTCAATCGGATTCAGGTCAGGTAATTGACTTGGCCATTGCAAAACATTCCACTTCTTTCCCTTAAAAACCTCTTTGGTTGCTTTTGCAGTATACATTGGGTCATTGTCCATCTGCACTGTGAAGCGCCGTCCAATGAGTTCTGAGGCATTTGGCTGAATATGAGCAGATAATATTGCCCGAAACACTTCAGAATTCATCCTGCTGCTTTTGTCAGCAGTCACATCATCAATAAATACAAGAGAACCAGTTCCATTGGCAGCCATACATGCCCACGCCATGACACTACCACCACCATGCTTCACTGATTAGGTGGTATGCTTAGGATCATGAGCAGTTCCTTTCCTTCTCCATACTCTTCTCTTCCCATCACTCTGGTACAAGTTGATCTTGATCTCATCTGTCCATAGGATGTTGTTCCAGAACTGTGAAGGCTTTTTTAGATGCCGTTTGGCAAACTCTAATCTGGCCTTCCTGTTTTTGAGGCTCACCAATGGTTTACATCTTGTGGTGAACCCTCTGTATTCACTCTGGTGAAGTCTTCTCTTGATTGTTGACTTTGACACACATACACCTACCTCCTGGAGAGTGTTCTTGATCTGGCCAACTGTTGTGAAAGGTGTTTTCTTCACCAGGTAAAGAATTCTTCGGTCATCCACCACAGTTGTTTTCCGTGGTCTTCCGGGTCTTTTGGTGTTGCTGAGCTCACTGGTGCATTCCTTCTTTTTAAGAATGTTTTGGCCACACCTAATGTTTTTATTATCTCTCTGATGGGTTTGTTTTTTCAGCCTAATGATGGCTTGCTTCACTGATAGTGACAGCTCTTTGGATCTCATCTTGAGAGTTGACAGCAACAGATTCCAAATGCAAACAGCACACTTGAAATGAACTCTGGACCTTTTATCTGCTCCTTGTAATTGGGATAATGAGGGAATAACACACACCTGGTCATGGAACAGCTGAGAAGCCAATTGTCCCCATTACTTTTGGTCCCTTAACAAGTGGGAGGCACATATGCAAACTGTTGTAATTCCTACACCGTTCACCTGATTTGGATGTAAATACCCTCAAATTAAAGCTGACCGTCTGCAGTTAAAGGGTTTCTACCACTTGCTTTGCACCCATTTCGTTTTCAGACACTAGCGATCCGCTAGTGTCTGATGTACAATACAAGCTAAGTATTATCTTATTCTGTCCGGCCATTTTGTTTAAAAAAGCACTTTTATATTTATGCAAATGAGCCTCTAGGTGCTATGTGGGTGTCTTTCCAGCACCTAGAGGCTCCGTCTACCTTCCTAAACTGCCGCCCAGCTCGTCGCTCCAGACCGCCCTTCTCCTAGCGAATTCGATCCTCCCCCTGCTCCTGGCGTCTGAAATCTCGCACCTGCGCCGTCCGTCTCTGCATTCGGCGGCATTTGGCGCAGGCACAGTGGAAATGTCTGAGCAGGGAGCGCTCAGACATTTACACTGCGCCTGCGCCGAATGCCGCCGAATGCAGAGACGGACGGCGCAGACGCGAGATTTCAGACGCCAGGAGCAGGGGGAGGATCGAATTCGCTAGGAGAAGGGCGGTCTGGAGCGACGAGCTGGGCGGCAGTTTAGGAAGGTAGACGGAGCCTCTAGGTGCTGGAAAGACACCCACATAGCACCTAGAGGCTCATTTGCATAAATATAAAAGTGCTTTTTTAAACAAAACGGCCGGACAGAATAAGATAATACTTAGCTTGTATTGTACATCAGACACTAGCGGATCGCTAGTGTCTGAAAACGAAATGGGTGCAAAGCAAGTGGTAGAAACCCTTTAAAGCACATCTTGTTTGTTTCATTTCAAATCTATTGTGGTGGTGTATAGAGCCAAAAATGTTAGAATTGTGTTGATGTACCAATATTTATGGACCTGACTGTATGTCATGACTGTTGGGTCTGTTGTTTTTTTTTACTACTCTACCACACCTGCTAGTAATCTATTTGCTATTTAGAAATATCATTTCTATCAAAAACAGTAATTGATCAGGATAGTGATGTTTGACTGCTATTATTTTGAACACAACTCTACATGCAGACAAGAAGGCTGCTGGTGTTTTGTTATCAATTCTGCACCCTAAGGCCTCATGCACACGGACGTTTTTTTTCACGGTCCGCAAAACGGGGTTCCGTTGGTCCGTGATCCGTGACCGTTTTTCCGTCCGTGGGTCTTCCTTGATTTTTGGAGGATCCACGGACATGAAAAAAAAGTCATTTTGGTGTCCGCCTGGCCGTGCGGAGCCAAACGGATCCGTCCTGAATTACAATGCAAGTCAATGGGGACGGATCCGTTTGATGTTGACACAATATGGTGCCATTTCAAACGGATCCGTCCCCATTGACTTTCAATGTAAAGTCTGGAGTTCTGTTATACCATCGGATTGGAGTTTTCTCCAATCCGATGGTATATTTTAACTTGTAGCGTCCCCATCACCATGGGAACGCCTCTATGTTAGAATATACTGTCGGATATGAGCTACATCGTGAAACTCATTTCCGACAGTATATTCTAACACAGAGGCGTTCCCATGGTGATGGAGACGCTTCAGGTTAGAATATACAAAAAAACTGTGTACATGACTGCCCCCTGCTGCCTGGCAGGTGCTGCCAGGCAGCAGGGGGCAGACCCCCCCCCCCTGTTTTTAACTCATTGGTGGCCAGTGGGCCCCCCCTCCCCTGTTGTTAACTCGTTGGTGGCCAGTGTGCGCACCCCCCTCCCTCCCTCTATTGTTTTAATACATTGGGGCCAGTGTGCGCGCGCCCCCCAACCCCCCCTCTATTATTTTAATACATTGGGGCCAGTGTGCGCGCGCCCCCCCAACCCCCCCTCCCTCCCTCTCTCTATTGTTTTAATACATTGGGGCCAGTGTGCGCACCCCCCCAACCCCCCCCCCCCTCCCTCCCTCTATTGTAATCATCATCGGTGGCAGCGGAGTAGAAGATTTTCATACTTACCTGCTTCTTGCTGCTGCGATGTCTGCGTCCGGCCGGGAGCTCCTCCTACTGGTAAGTGACAGCAATGCGCCGCACAGACCTGTCACTTACCAGTAGGAGGAGCTCCCGGCCGGACGCAGACATCGCAGCAGCAAGAAGCAGGTAAGTATGAAAATCTTCTACTCCGCTGCCACCGATGATGATTACAATAGAGGGAGGGAGGGGGGGGGGGGGGTTGGGGGGGGGTGCGCACACTGGCCCCAATGTATTAAAACAATAGAGGGAGGGAGGGGGGGTTGGGGGGGCGCGCGCACACTGGCCCCAATGTATTAAAACAATAGAGGGAGGGAGGGGGGGTTGGGGGGGGCGCGCACACTGGCCCCAATGTATTAAAACAATAGAGGGAGGGAGGGAGGGGGGTGCGCACACTGGCCACCAACGAGTTAACAACAGGGGAGGGGGGGGGCCGCACAATGATATTCAAACTGGGGAGGGGGGGGGGGTCTGCCCCCTGCTGCCTGGCAGCCCTGATCTCTTACAGGGGGATATGATGGGGTTAATTGTACTATCATATCCCCCTGTAAGAGATCGGGTGCTGCCAGGCAGCAGGGGGCAGTCTTGTACAAAGTTTGCAGTGTATTCTAACTAGAAGCGTCCCCATCACCATGGGAACGCTTCTGTGTTAGAATATACTGTCGGAAATGAGTTTTCACGAAGTGAAAACTTAGATCAGAAAAAGCTTTTATGCAGACGGATCTTCGGATCCGTCTGTATGAAACTAAAACCTACGGCCACGGATCACGGACACGGATGCCAATCTTGTGTGCATCCGTGTTCTTTCACGGACCCATTGACTTGAATGGGCCCGTGAACCGTTGGCCGTGAAAAAAATAGGACAGGTCATATTTTTTTCACGGCCAGGAAACACGGCTCACGGATGCGGCTGCCAAACGGTGCATTTTCCGATTTTTCCACGGACCCATTGAAAGTCAATGGGTCCGTGAAAAAAAACGGAAAACGGCACAACGGCCACGGATGCACACAACGGTCGTGTGCATGAGGCCTAACTCTTGCAGTTTAGCTACTTCTCTGGGGTTCTTAGGTGTTCTGCACCAAATTCTCCGCTGCTCCTTACTTGACACACACAGCACACAGGATCCTGCTTCACATCACACTCTATCCACTTTGTGTTTGTAAAATGTGTTCCCTGAGAACCAGTTTTTCTCGTGCAGTGCTCTTTAGCACATACTACACAATTATTATAATGATTTTCTGGGACCTAGTAGACCAGAAGAGAGTTTATAATATATATGCTTACCATTCTTAGCATACCGCACAACTGTCCCAAATCCAGTGGGACAGTCACGGATTTTGGTGGCATCTTTAGGATGCAGAAACAGTTAATGGCAATGGTGAAGCAGGGAGCCATCCACTCAACTCATCTGCTGGTGCTCCCCAGCAGGCATAGTGTGGTCACACATTGCACTTACTAGGCTGTGTGGGACGAGTGTGCAGGCTCAGGAATCGGCCTGGGCACTCCTACTATGCAGCCTAGTAAGTATGGTGTGGTGTGTCCGCATTATGGCTGCTGAGGAGCACAAGATGTGCTCCGATAATTGGGGGAACAGCCTAGGTGAATAATTACGGGAGGGCATAACTACTGTGAAGGAGGCACTACTGAAAAGGGGACATAACTTTTGTAAAAGGGGCACTACTAAGAGGGGGCATAAATTCTATGAAAGGGGTACTACTGAAAGAGTAACATAACTACTGTGAAATGAGCACATTGTGAGCATAAGTACTGTGAGGGGCACAATGTGGACATACTGTAACTACTGTGAGGAGATAGGCACTGAATGTAGTTAGAAGCATGGCTTAGTATTTAAAAAATTGGCACAGCGCTCCATGTGTACCGCTGTTATTGTCCTTCTTTGGGATTTTCTAAAGTTGAGAGGCATGGGAACCCAGTCACATGGCATTCCTTTTCTGAAAACCCTGCTTCTGCGACATCACCTACTTTACTATGTCTCTGGTCTAGGCTATAGCTGGGATGTCACTTCCACTGTGTATGGGGCCAGAACTATTAATCAACCTGTAGCATGCACAGATGAAGTGGATGCCCACAACAGAAGTGATGTCACAGCCAAAGCCCAAGCAGGAAACCTGGTAAAGAAAGCAACATCTGTTGAAGCAGGATTTTCAGAAGAAGATCATTGTGTGACAGGGTTCTCAATATTCCGATCCACACCACTTTAAAATGGTAAGTATATTACAAACTTTCTTCTACAAAAAAGTTATGTGTCATTAAGGTGGGTTTGCATGGCCTACTGGGTCCTGGAAAATTCCTTTAAAATCAATTAACCAGTTCCTATTACCATACATGCTCAACTTGCGGCCCTCCAGCTGTTGCAAAACTACAACTCCCAGCATGCCTAAACAGCCTACAGCTATCAGCCTACAGCAGGGCATGGTGGGAGTTGTAGTTTTACAACAGCTGGAGGGCCGCAGGTTGAGCATCCCTGCTATTAACTATAAATGTCCTAGCGGTATAGACTTATCTCTAAATGGACGACAGTAATCAGCTGCTGAGTGGAGGGCCTGCTGTCAGTGACAGTGGCACCCCATAGAGAAGGCCCCGATGGGTGCACAGCTTCCCTGGCTTCCAGATCGCTGTATACACAGCGCTGAAAGAGCGCAGTGTATATGCAGCGGCCCGCCCCCTGGGGCTCTAAAGATGACCCGAGTACCCAAGTGTAGAAATGGCCGAGTGGTATAGGGTGACTCAAAATGTCCCTTAATGTTTTGTGTCACGATGCTCCTAAGGCGTTGGCTCCGAAGCAGACAAATAGGGGTGAATCATTGAGGAATTGAATAAATAAATGAGTCCAGACCTTGTGATGAAGTTGAATAGCAGCTTTACTTTGGTAAACATTCATCAGAAACAATCTTCAAACTTTGTCTTGGTCCCAGCAGGCTTTAGCATTAAAACTCTGGCAGGCAAACTCAACTCTGCTACATCTGTTGCTCTCTGGCTCTGCTGTACTGACAGGCTGACTGTATGACTCAGCTTCTTCTTTAGTCTGCAACTTCTCTCTTGGTAGTCTGTCACTTAATTAGGCCAGGGAAATCTCCTCCTGGCTCCTGAGGCTCCAAACTGTGGCCTCCATAGCCAGCAAAGCTGAAGGTGCTCTGGCTGGCTTGGCTTTTCTTGGCCTGGGCACATCCAGCAGAGACATGCCCAGTACTTGCTTGCTTTCCCTAGCAGGGGGTAAGCTAGACCACAACTAAACTGGTCTCCACCCTTCCTGCAGGAAGTGGGACTCGCCCACTCCTCCACAGAGGGGGTGTCATGACCCGGGTTGTATTCGAACTGGGGATCTTCCTGGTCTCTTAGACCATAGCCTTACCTGTTGTGCTACAGAAGAGATCTAGATCTCTGGAAATGTCCTTACTGTGTTCAACACTACATCATACTCTCTAGCTCCACCTGCTGCCAGCTGTGGACAATTCTCAATCTGGACAGCCTTTAAATAGGAAGTGAGGTCATCACTCAGTGCCCGTTTATTTGGATTTCTTCCCTGGGTGTTTTGACTTCAGTGATCTTCCTTGTATTGAACTCCTGCCTGATATCCCGACTATTCTACTGCCTGCTGATTTTGTACCTTGCCGCCAGATCGTGAATGACCTTAGCCTGCCTGACTCTTCTCCGGATTTTGATTCTGAACTATTCGCCTGACGACGCTTTGCCTGGATCTCAAGCACACTATTTCCACTTCGGACACTACCTTTTACAGGTACCTTACATAATAAACGGGCCACAATGGCAGTGGACCCTGCTGAGATTGTTAAGGCGATTACACGTCAGGGACAATTGATCGGAGCTCATGAACAGCATCTTGCTTCCCTGGACGCCAAGTTAGATGAACTTTGCACCATGCTCAAATCTTGTTTGCCTGGTTCCTCTGCAACGGTTCAGACTCCGGATCCTACTCCTACTACGGTCCAACCCGCCTCTTCTGTACCACCAAAACTTCCCTTGCCTGACAAGTTTGGTGGCGATACTGAGGACTGCAGAGGCTTTTTAAATGTTTGCCGTTTGCATTTCCGCAACAACCCTGCAACTTTTAGCACTTCGTCTGCCAAAGTGACTTTTGTAATTTCCTTGTTAAAGGGGAAGGCCCTGGCCTGGGTCTCTCCTTATTTGGAACGCAACGATCCTGTACTCCAAGATGCTGAAAAATTTCTGGCCTCTCTCCAGATTGTATTTGACAAGCCAGGTAGAGTTTCTGCAGCTGAGTACTCCCTCTTGGACATACAACAAGACACCAGATCTATGGCACAGTATGCTATTGAGTTCCGTACCCTTGCTGCTGAAACAAATTGGGACTCAAGGGCATTACGTGCAGCCTTCCGAAAAGGTCTTACGGATCGCATCAAGGACGAATTAGTCTATAAGGATCTCCCAGAAGACCTTGAGAAATTCATAGAGCTGTGTGTTCGTCTGGATGTCCGGTACCATGAAAGATGCCAAGAGAGACTTAGAACCCGCAAGTTTCCTAGGCCAGCTTACCGTTTGGCCCCTAACTTCCAAGCACCACCTCAGCCAGAACCTGAAACCTCTGTTGAACCCCAGACACCTGTGGAACCCATGGAGGTGAGCCGTCTCCACCTAACTGAGTCAGAGAAACAAAGGAGGCGTTCATTGGGCCTGTGCCTGTACTGCGGACTTAAAGGACATTTAGTATCTGTCTGCCCCTCCCGTCCAGTAAAAGGCAGGGTCTAACCAGTGTTGGAGGAGCTGGCTTAGACCTTACAGGTAGATCCTCCAAGACCAAGATTACTGTTCCGGCTACTATCCATTTATCTTCTAAGCTTGTTTTCTGTGAGGCTTTTGTGGATTCCGGAGCGGCGGGTATATTCTTGGACTACACTTTTGCAAGAAAGAACAACATCCCGTTTGTTCCTAAGTCTAGACCCCTGAACATTACCACCCTGAATGGACAGCCCTTGGGAGATGGTATTGTGAAATTCGAGACTACGACAATCACCCTGCAGGTAGGCCTCCTCCACAAAGAGGAAGTTGTCTTGTCTCTTATTGATTCTCCGCTTCTGCCTATCATCCTTGGTTACCCATGGTTACAACTTCACAACCCCTCTTTTGATTGGGAAAATGGAGAACTAACCTCCTGGGGATCGTCCTGTCGACCTTCGCTGTTTGTCTCAACCCAAAAGACTTTCTGCTTGCATGTTGGCTCCTGTGACTATCCCACCTACCTTGCCTCGTGAATACCATGACTTTGCAGACGTATTTTGCAAACAAAAGGCAGAGGTGTTACCCCCACATCGTCCTTTTGACTGTACAATTAAATTGATTCCCGGAGCACCTCTTCCCAAAGGAAAGACCTACCCCCTGTCTCTGCCCGAACAAAAATCTATGGAGGAATACGTAAGAGACAACTTGGAAAGAGGTTTTATCCGACCCTCTTCTTCTCCAGTAGGAGCAGGTTTCTTCTTCGTTGAAAAGAAAGATGGGGGCCTTCGACCATGCATAGACTATCGGGGGTTAAATCAAATCACCATAAAGGACTCCTACCCTTTGCCACTCATTCTTGAACTATTTGATCTACTTAAGGGGGCTGTTATATTCTCCAAGCTAGAGCTACGAGGGGCTTATAACCTGATTCAAATTAATGAGGGGGACGAGTGGAAGACAGCATTCAACACTCGTAATGGACACTTTGAATATTTGGTCATGCCATTTGGCTTGTGTAACGCACCTGCTGTCTTTCAACGTTTCATGAATGAAATTTTTCATGATTTCAGCAACCGTTTTGTGATCATCTACTTGGACGACATTTTAATCTTTTCCAAGACTCTTCCAGAGCACATCTCGCATGTGAAACAGGTATTACAACGGCTTAGAGAAAACCATCTTTATGCAAAAATAGAGAAGTGCAGTTTCCATCAAAGCTGTATTCCTTTCCTTGGGTACATCATAAGTGCTGACGGTTTCCAAATGGACCCTCAAAAACTTTCCGCTGTCTTGCAATGGCCCCAACCGACCACTTTAAGAGGACTCCAAAGCTTTTTAGGATTTGCAAATTACTACAGACGCTTCATTAATTTTGCCTCCATTGCGGCACCCCTTACTGCTATGACTAAGAAGGGTACAAATTGCAAGGCGTGGTCTTCAGAAGCAAAATCAGCTTTCCAGCGATTAAAGGACATGTTCAGTAAAGCTCCAATTCTTCTGCATCCAAATCCTGACCTCCAGTACACTGTTGAGGTTGATGCCTCTGAGGTTGGAGCAGGTGCCGTACTCTCCCAGAGACAGCCAAAGTCTGGTAGAATCCATCCAGTAGCTTTTTTCTCTAGAAAGTTTTCTCCGGCAGAGATGAATTATGATGTTGGGAATCGAGAACTACTGGCCATCAAATTGGCATTGTCTGAATGGCGACATCTTCTGGAAGGGGCTTCCAAACCTTTTACTATCCTCACTGACCATAAAAACCTACTGTATCTTCAGACTGCTAGACGTCTGAACTCACGTCAGGCTCGATGGGCTCTGTTTTTCTCCCGTTTTAATTTTGTCCTTTCTTACGTTCCAGGACATAGAAACAAAAAAGCCGACGCTCTTTCCAGACAGTTTGCTTCCTCTGAAGAAGATCAACCAGCCGAGCAGTATATAATCCCACCTCACAAAATTGTCGCACAGATCTCTACGGCCCTTTCCCAACAACTACAAGAAACCCAGAATCGTGTTCCCCAGGGCTTGAAGATACCACCAGGTCGCCTGTACGTAGCCCCTAGTCTCAGAAAACCTATACTCCTCTGGGCACATGATGGCGTGTTATCCGGTCATCCTGGTGTCACCATCACTCTTAAGACCTTGCAGCGTCATGTCTGGTGGCCTCGTATGAAAAAGGATGTTACTGACTATGTGGCTGCCTGCCCAACTTGTGCTGCTAATAAAGTACCCCGCACATTACCTGCTGGACTGTTACATCCACTTCCAGCACCTCGCCAGCCTTGGACCCATTTGACCTTGGACTTCATTGTAGACTTACCCAAGTCCGAGGGCATGACTGCTATATGGGTCACAGTGGATCGCTTTTCCAAAATGTCTCATTTTGTGCCGATTCCGGGATTACCTACAGCGAAAGCACTGTCCACTCTTTTCCTTTCCCATATTGTAAGACATCATGGCATACCTACCAATATCATCTCAGACCGCGGATCCCAGTTCGTTTCCCGATTCTGGAGAGCGTTCTGCAAGAAACTGGGAGTAACGCTCTCACTCTCTACCTCACATCACCCTCAAACTGATGGTCAAACCGAACGCATGAACCAGACCCTAGAAACCTACCTTCGACATTATGTCAATGCCTTACACTCCAACTGGTCTGAGTATTTGCCTTTAGCTGAGTTCGCCCTAAATTCCCGTTGGCACAGTGCTCTTCATACCATACCATTCTACGCAGCCCTAGGCTATCACCCTCAGACTTTTCCCCTACTCCAGCCTTCTTCTGGTGTACCAGCAGCAGATCAGCGGGTGAAAAATATTCTACTACATTGGAAGAAGATTCGTTTATTACTACGGAAGTCAGCAGGCAAATACAGGCTTTTTTCCAACAGACGAAGACGCCATATACCTCCATATGTGGTGGGGGACAGAGTTTGGCTATCAACCAAGTATGTGAGACTGAAACAACCTTCTACCAAATTGGGCCCTCGATTCATCGGTCCTTACAGGATCATTGCTCGAGTTGGACCAGTTTCCTATCGCTTAAGATTACCTTCTTCTCTCCGGATACATCCCGTCTTCCACGTTTCACTCCTCAAAAAAGCTATTTTCAACCGCTACTCCAGATCACAACAACTACCTCCTCCTGTTCTTGTTGATGGACAAAATGAGTTTGAAGTCTCCAAGATTCTTGATTCCAGAAGACAGGGCCGTGGCCTTCGGTATCTGGTTCATTGGAAGGGGTATCCTGTCACAGACCGCTCCTGGGTTCCAGCCAAAGATCTGCATGCCCCTTCTCTTATACGAGACTTCCATACGTCGTTTCCCACTAAGCCCCGCTAGGCCCCCGGAGGGGTCCATTGGGGAGGGGGCCCTGTCATGACCCGGGTTGTATTCGGACCGGGGATCTTCCTGGTCTCTTAGACCATAGCCTTACCTGTTGTGCTACAGAAGAGATCTAGACTTTGGGAATGTCCTTACTGTGTTCAACACTACATCATACTCTCTAGCTCCACCTGCTACCAGCTGTGGACAATTCTCAATCTGGACAGCCTTTAAATAGGAAGTGAGGTCATCACTCAGTGCCCGTTTATTTGGATTTCTTCCCTGGGTGTTTTGACTTCAGTGATCTTCCTTGTATTGAACTCCTGCCTGATATCCCGACTATTCTACTGCCTGCTGATTTTGTACCTTGCCGCCAGATCGTGAATGACCTTAGCCTGCCTGACTCTTCTCCGGATTTTGATTCTGAACTATTCGCCTGACGACGCTTTGCCTGGATCTCAAGCACACTATTTCCACTTCGGACACTACCTTTTACAGGTACCTTACAGGGGGGTGTAGAATGGAATGGAAAGCTCCATTCTACCAAACTGTAGCGCTATGCCGGTTCCAGCAAATATGTGACCAAACGTCTTGTATGACCTTATGGGGGACACAACGTGTCAATTAAAAAAAATAAAGTGTTTTATAACTGTAATAAAAAATAAAAGTTTCAGGTGTACATTTAAAAATATATATATTTTTTTTTTTACAAAACAGCAATTTTTTTAGTCACTTCATTTCCCCAAAAAACATAGCTTGAAAATGGTCCCAGTAAGTGAACTGAAACGTTGCATGGGTGAATAAAAGGACTACAAATTTTTGGAAGGGCTGCGGTCTCTTTTGTCTTTTTATCGATGGTTGATGTTTGAGTACATTTGAACTGCTGGAACCCTTTTTTTTCGTGCTGCCCTGATTGTATGATATATATATATATATATCATACAATCAGGGCAGCACGAAAAAAAAGGGTTCCAGCAGTTCAAATGTACTCAAACATCAACCATCGATAAAAAGACAAAAGAGACCGTAGTCCTTTTATTCACCCATGCAACGTTTCAGTTCACTTAGGCCTCGTTCACACTTCAGTGTTTGGTCAGTGATTTCCATCAGTGATTTGTGAGCCAAAACCAGAAGTGGAGCCTCCACAGACATGAGGTAGAAGGGAAAGATCTGCTCCTGTTCTGTGTTTAGAGCTGCACCTGGTTTTGGCTCACAAATCACTGATGGAAATCACTGACCGAACACTGAAGTGTGAACGAGGCCTTACTGGGACCATTTTCAAGCTATGTTTTTTGGGGAAATGAAGTGACTAAATAAATTGCTGTTTTGTAAAAAAAAAAAATATATATTTTTAAATGTACACCTGAAACTTTTATTTTTTGTTATATATGTATATATATTGTAGCAATGTGAACATTGAAGTGTTTTCCCCAGGCTCCGGTCCGAGACTTAGGGCATGCTCATGTCCAGGGATCCTATTTAATCCTGCTACTTGTTCTTGGGTGTGTCTCACTCTGGAGAGCAGTGGCGTACCGCCCATAGAGGCAGACCACGCCACTGCTATGGGGCCCGCGGCACTGGGGGGCCCGTAGCGCAGATAAGGCCCCGCCCACTGATGACCAGCAGCCGGCTATGCGGCTGCTTTTCTCCCCAGGGCCCCCCCCCCCATGTTTAGCTGAATCGCCTCCCAGAGGCGCGGCTAAGTCCTAGACACCCGCCCCCCTCCTCAGCGCTGCCCTAAGTCCTAGACACCCGCCCCCCTCCTCAACGATCCTCCTCTCGTCGGCGTCCCAAATCCCGCGCAGGCGCAGTGCCGGCGATTGCCTGCGCCTGCGCTCTGATAATACGGCTGAGGGCAACAGCTTCAACATCGTCACTGGGCATGCGCCGAGCCCAGTGACGATGTTGAAGCTGTTGCCCTCAGCCGTATTATCAGAGCGCAGGCGCAGGCAATCGCCGGCACTGCGCCTGCGCGGGATTTGGGACGCCGACGAGAGGAGGATCGGGTGTTTCAGAGCGCAGCGCTGAGGAGGGGGGCGGGTGTCTAGGACTTAGCCGCGCCTCTGGGAGGCGATTCAGCTAAATGATGGAGGCGTTAGAGTTTTCATATTTAGGCGGGCACGGCACTAATCAGAGGGGCACCGTGGAGAAAGAAAAACGCCCCTCTGGGCTCCAGTCCGGCTTACATCAAGAATCGATTTTTAGAAGAAAGGACAAGACTGACATGGAAAAGAAGAACACAGATGGAAAAAGGTACTTTATTAAACATGGATCCATGAGTCCCTTTTTTCCATCTGTCTTGTTCTTTGGATTGTGAGTCTTGTCATTTCTTCAAAAAATCGATTCTTATGATATGTAAATGACGCTGTAAGGAGCCAGAGGGGCGTTATTCTTTCTCCACGGTGCCCAGGAACGCCCCTCTGAAGTGCCGTGCCCGGCTAAATTTGAAAACTAATAACGCCTCCAAGTTCATCTAAATCGCCTCCCAAATCCGATCCTCCTCTCGCTGGCATCCCAAATCCCGCGCAGTGCCGGCGATTGCCTGCGCTATGGTAAGATGACTGACGGCACTGCGCCTGCGCGGGATTTGGGATGCCGGCGAGAGGAGGATCGGGGTGTTTGCCGCAGAGCGCGGCACTGAGGAGGGGGGTGTTGAGCACTTAGCCGTGCCTCTGGGAGGCGATTTAGATGAACTTGGAGGCGTTATTAGTTTTCAAACTTAGCCGGGCACGGCACTTCAGAGGGGCGTTCCTGGGCACCGTGGAGAAAGAATAACGCCCCTCTGGGCTCCTTACAGCTTCATTTACATATCATAAGAATCGATTTTTTGAAGACCTGACAAGACTCACAATCAAAAGAACAAGACAGATGGAAAACAGGTACTCTGTTAAACATGGATTCATGAAAAAAAAATTGGGGGTAAATTGCTAGTGACAGATTCCCTTTAAGGCTACTTTCACGCTTGCGTTCAGAGCGGATCCGTCTGGTGTCTGCACAGACGGATCCGCACCTATAATGCAAACAACATTTTTTTTTTTGTTCATGATAGTGCAAACGGATCCGTTTTGACTTTACATTGAAAGTCAATGGGGGACGGATCAGTTTGAAAATTGAGCCATATTGTGTCAACTTCAAACGGATCCGTCCCCATTGACTTACATTGTAAGTCTGGACGGATCCGTTTGCCTCCGCACGGCCAGGCGGACACCCGAACGCTGCAAGCAGCGTTCAAGTGTCCGCCTGCTGAGCGGAGGACAGACGGAGCCATACTGATGCATTCTGAGCGGATCCGCATCCACTCAGAATGCATTAGGGCTGGACGGATCCGTTCGGTGCCGCTTGTGAGAGCCTTCAAACAGAACTCACAAGCGGAGACCCGAACGCAAGTGTGAAAGTAGCCTAACATGGCACCCCAAATAAGGAGACCTGCAGGCTGCAGCAGATATCCCATGTGACAGGTCACCCCCAGGAAACCCCTAACAGTTTCTGTAGGTCATGTATAAATTTATTTAATGGGGGTGTGGCATGGGAGGAGCAAAGTCATGAAGTGGGAGGGGCCATGGTGGGTAGTGGGCGGGGTTAAGGGGCCCAATTCAGATTTTTGCTATGGGGCCCAGTGATTCCTATGTACGCCTCTGCTGGAGAGTGTGCAGACAGAGGCCTGGTGAGGCTCTGTCAGTGTGGTCTCAGATAAGCCAGGCTGAGGGGCCACGAGGCTATGCAATAGCCTGGACTTTGGGGGACTTGCACACAGAAGGCTGGAGTGGCTCTGTGTGGTCTGAGCCAGAAGGGCTGAGAGACCACGATTCCCCAAGAGACCCTGGTGTGGGAGCAGCCTGGAGGCTGCTGAAGGTTGGGCTGGGAAAGCCGCATCTCATCACGGGTGTGAACTGTGCTACGCTTTAGGTGAGTCAGGGAAACCTATGTGTTTAGTTAGGGCCCAGACGGGCAAGGTATTTTATTTTGGCTTTGTGTGTTTTTGCTTTATGCCGTGTGCCACAATAAAGCACAGTTTGGCTCCTAAATCCTGGTTTCTGTGAAGAAGTGTGTGTTTGCAACCCCTGGAAAAGAGCTAATCCCTTACTATATATATATATATATATATATATATATATACAGTCGTGGCCAAAAGTTTTAAGAATGACACAAATATTAGTTTTCACAAAGTTTGCTGCTAAACTGCTTTTAGATCTTTGTTTTAGTTGTTTCTGTAGTGAAATATAATTACATGCACTTCATACGTTTCAAAGGCTTTTATCGACAATTACATGACATTTATGCAAAGAGTCAGTATTTGCAGTGTTGGCCCTTCTTTTTCAGGACCTCTGCAATTTGACTGGGCATGCTCTCAATCAACTTCTGGGCCAATTCCTGACTGATAGCAACCCATTCTTTCATAATCACTTCTTGGAGTTTGTCAGAATTAGTGGGTTTTTGTTTGTCCACCCGCCTTCTGAGGATTGACCACAAGTTCTCAATGGGATTAAGATCTGGGGAGTTTCCAGGCCATGGACCCAAAATGTCAACGTTTTGGTCCCCGAGCCACTTAGTTATCACTTTTGCCTTATGGCACGGTGCTCCATCGTGCTGGAAAATGCATTGTTCTTCACCAAACTGTTGCTGGATTGTTGGAAGAAGTTGCTGTTGGAGGGTGTTTTGGTACCATTCTTTATTCATGGCTGTGTTTTTGGGCAAAATTGTGAGTGAGCCCCCTCCCTTAGATGAGATTCAACCCCACACATGAATGGTCTCAGGATGCTTTACTGTTGGCATGACACAGGACTGATGGTAGCGCTCACCTTTTCTTCTCCGGACAAGCCTTTTTTCTGATGCCCCAAACAATCAGAAAGAGGCTTCATCAGAGAATATGACTTTGCTCCAGTCCTTAGCAGTCCATTCACCATATTTTCTGCAGAAGATCAATTTGTCCTTGATGTTTTTTTTGGAGAGAAGTGGCTTCTTTGCTGCCCTTCTTGACACCAGGCCATATTCCAAAAGTCTTCGCCTGACTGTGCGTGCAGATGCGCTCACACCTGCCTGCTGCCATTCCTGAGCAAGCTCTGCACTGGTGGCACTCCGATCCCGCAGCTGAATCCTCTTTAGGAGACGATCCTTGCGCTTGCTGGACTTTCTTGGACGCCCTGAAGCCTTCTTAACAAGAATTGAACCTCTTTCCTTGAAGTTCTTGATGATCCTATAAATTGTTGATTGAGGTGCAATCTTAGTAGCCACAATATCCTTGCCTGTGAAGCCATTTTTATGCAACGCAATGATGGCTGCACGCGTTTCTTTGCAGGTCACCACGGTTAACAACGGAAGAACAATGATTTCAAGCATCACCCTCCTTTTAACAGGTCAAGTCTTCCATTTTAACCCAATCAGCCTGACATAATGATCTCCAGCCTTGTGCTCGTCAACATTCTCACCTGAGTTAACAAGACGATAACTGAAATGATCTCAGCAGGTCCTTAATGACAGCAATGAAATGCAGTGGAAAGGTTTTTTGGGATGAAGTTAATTTTCATGGCAAAGAAGGACTATGCAATTCATCTAAACACTCTTCATAACATTCTGGAGTATATGCAAATTGCTATTATAAAAACTTAAGCAGCAACTTTTCCAATATTTATGTAATTCTCAAAATTTTGGCCACGACTGTACTCGCTCGTATGCCACTAAGTCCTGAACAATACATGCAGCAGTGTTCACAAGAAGTCAACCCCAAAGTCATCAATTGCATAACCCAAGCACTTCAAGTGCAACAGAAAGAAGAAACGCCTTGGCTGTGTCCAATAACCATCGCGGGTACAACGTCAATAATAGATGGTACCCAGAAGAAGGTAGTTTAAATACCTAAAGAGACCATAAGGACAGCACAAAAGGAAGACCCAGTGATCGGTCCAGTGTGGAAGCACAAAAACCAAAACAGGTACCCATCAAAACAGAAACCACAAGGTGAGCAACTTGATCTCTTTATACTAATGATACAGTGGACCAAATTGTACCTCGACGAGGATGGAATCTTGAGATGGAAAACACCCTCAGGTTCTCAACTTGTGTTACCCAAGCTGTATCAGTCACTGGTGTTGAGAGAATTGCATAAAGAAATGGGTCACTTAGGAGTGGAAAGAACTGTAAACTTGATCAGTGAAAGGTTCTTTTGGCCGCATATGCAGAGAGACGCTGAGCAATACATTAACCATCAGTGCACCTGCTTGAAAGATAGACTCCCTAATAAGCCTACTAGAGCCCCATTGAACAATATTGTCACCACTTATCCCTTTGAGATAGTCTTTATTGATTTCCTCCATCTGGAAACATGCAAAGGAGGTTGAGTACATACTAGTAGTAAAAGACCACTTCCACAGGTTTGCTCAGGCCTATGCAACCAAAAACAAGTCAGCAAAGATTGTTGCCAATAAGATATTCAAGGATTTTGTCTTGAAATTTGGATTTCCTACCAGAATTCACCATGACATGGGAAAATAATTTGAAAATCAGTTATTCTTGGCATTAGGGAAACATTGCCACATTCAGAACTCTCATACAACTCTGTATCATCCAGAAGGAAACGGCCAATGCGAAAGATTCAACCGAACTCTGTTGTCTATGCTTCGGACCCTGTCACCAGATTCCAAGAAAGGCTGGAAGAACTCACTTGCCCAGGTAATACATGCATACAACTGCACCAAAAGTGAAGCGACGGGGTACTCTCCATTTTTCCTACTGTTCGGGAGATCTCCAAGACTACCAATAAACAGTATGTTTGACAGCCCAGTAACAGAAAAATATAAGAATCACTCTGAGTATGTAAAAACATGGACAGAGAGGATGACTGAAGCCTATCAGGTTGCTTCAAAGGTAGCTACCCAAGCTGCACAAAGAGGGAAAGAGCACTATGACAGAAAAATTCATGGAGTAGAACTTTCACCTGGCAGTAGAGTCCTTGAAAGAGGAGGACCAGGAAAACTGAGATTGTTCTGGGAAGACACTGTACATGTTGTCCTGAGGAAAAAGTCTGAAGATAGCCCAGTGTATGAAGTCAAGCCAGAAACTGGAAAGGGCCGAACAAGAATCCTGCACCGTAATTTGTTATTGCCTTGTGATTAGGGATGAGCGAACTCGAACTGTATAGTTCGGGTTCGTACCGAATTTTGGGGTGTCCGTGACACGGACCCGGACATTTTCGTAAAAGTCCGGGTTCGGTGTTCGTCGCTTTCTTGGCGCTTTTGTGACGCTTTCTTGGCGCTTTTTGAAAGGCTGCAAAGCAGCCAATCAACAAGCGTCATACTACTTGCCCCAAGAGGCCATCACAGCCATGCCTACTATTGACATGGCTGTGATTGGCCAGAGCACCATGTGACCCAGCCTCTATTTAAGCTGGAGTCACATAGCGCCGCCCGTCACTCTGCTCTGATTAGCGTAGGGAGAGGTTGCGGCTGCGACAGTAGGGCGAGATTAGGCAGATTAACTCCTCCAAAGGACTTGATTATTGATCGATCTGCAGCTGTGGGTCATTGAGCTGCTGATACTCAATTGCTCACTGTTTTTAGGCTGCCCAGACCGTTTGTCAGTCACATTTTTCTGGGGTGATCGGCGGCCATTTTGTGCCTTGTGGTGCGCCAGCACAAGCTGCGACCAAGTGCATTTAACCCTCAATGGTGTGGTTGTTTTTTGGCTAAAGCCTACATCAGGGTGAAGCTGTCACACCAAGTGCATTTAACCAGCAATAGTCTGTTTATTTTTTGGCCATATACTACATCAGGGGCAAGCTGCGCCCGTCACCAAGTGCATTTAACCCTCAGTAGTGTGGTTCGTCAAGCTGTGACACCAAGTGCATTTAACCAGCAATAGTCTGTTCATTTTTTGGCCATATACTACATCAGGGGCAAGCTGCGCCCGTCACCAAGTGCATTTAACCAGCAATAGTGTGGTTATTTTTTGGCCATATCCCAGTCTAATTCTGTCACTAAATCCATACCGGTCACCCAGCGCCTAAATACTAGGCCTCAAATTTATATCCCGCTAAATCTCTCGTTACCGCTGTCCTGTTGTGGCTGGGAAAGTTATTTAGTGTCCGTCAAAGCACATTTTTTGTTCTGGGTTGAAATACAATTCCCAATTTAGCAATTTCATAATTTAGTGGTTTCTGCTATATCAGAGCTATTTGAAATCTATCCCTAAAAGGGTATATAATATTCAAGGTGCACATAGGGTCATTCAGAATAACTTCACACACACGCTACTGTGCATTTCCAAGTCTAATTCTGTTAGTAAATCCATACCGGTCACCCAGCGCCTAAATACTAGGCCTCAAATTTATATCCCGCTACATCTGTCGTTACCGCTGTACTGCTGTGGCTGGGAAAGTTATTTAGTGTCCGTCAAAGCACATTTTTTGTTCTGGGTTGAAATACAATTCCCAATTTAGCAATTTCATAATTTAGTGGTTTCTGCTATATCAGAGCTATTTGAAATCTATCCCTAAAAGGGTATATAATATTCAAGGTGCACATAGGGTCATTCAGAATAACTTCACACACACGCTACTGTGCATTTCCAAGTCTAATTCTGTCAGTAAATCTATACCTGTCACCCAGCGCCTAAATACTAGGCCTCAAATTTATATCCCGCTGAATTTGAATACAATACATTGGGCCAAATAATATTTTTGTTGTTGTGGTGAACCATAACAATGAGGAAAACATCTAGTAAGGGACGCGGACGTGGACATGGTCGTGGTGGTGTTAGTGGACCCTCTGGTGCTGGGAGAGGACGTGGCCGTTCTGCCACATCCACACGTCCTAGTGTACCAACTACCTCAGGTCCCAGTAGCAGCCAGAATTTACAGCGATATATGGTGGGGCCCAATGCCGTTCTAAGGATGGTAAGGCCTGAGCAGGTACAGGCATTAGTCAATTGGGTGGCCGACAGTGGATCCAGCACGTTCACATTATCTCCCACCCAGTCTTCTGCAGAAAGCGCACAGATGGCGCCTGAAAACCAACCCCATCAGTCTGTCACATCACCCCCATGCATTCCAGGGAAACTGTCTCAGCCTCAAGTTATGCAGCAGTCTCTTATGCTGTTTGAAGACTCCGCTGGCAGGGTTTCCCAAGGGCATCCACCTAGCCCTTCCCCAGCGGTGGAAGACATAGAATGCACTGACGCACAACCACTTATGTTTCCTGATGATGAGGACATGGGAATACCACCTCAGCATGTCTCTGATGACGAAACACAGGTGCCAACTGCTGCGTCTTTCTGCAGTGTGCAGACTGAACAGGAGGTCAGGGATCAAGACTGGGTGGAAGACGATGCAGGGGACGATGAGGTCCTAGACCCCACATGGAATGAAGGTCGTGCCACTGACTTTCACAGTTCGGAGGAAGAGGCAGTGGTGGGACCGAGCCAACAGCGTAGCAAAAGAGGGAGCAGTGGGCAAAAGCAGAACACCTGCCGCCAACAGACTCCGCCTGCTACTGACCGCCGCCATCTGGGACCGAGCACCCCAAAGGCAGCTTCAAGGAGTTCCCTGGCATGGCACTTCTTCAAACAATGTGCTGACGACAAGACCCGAGTGGTTTGCACGCTGTGCCATCAGAGCCTGAAGCAAGGCATTAACGTTCTGAACCTGAGCACAACCTGCATGACCAGGCACCTGCATGCAAAGCATGAACTGCAGTGGAGTAAACACCTTAAAACCAAGGAAGTCACTCAGGCTCCCCCTGCTACCTCTTCTGCTGCTGCCGCCTCGGCCTCTTCCTCCGCCTCTGGAGGAACGTTGGCACCTGCCGCCCAGCAAACAGGGGATGTACCACCAACACCACCACCTCCGTCACCAAGCGTCTCAACCATGTCACACGGCAGCGTTCAGCTCTCCATCTCACAAACATTTGAGAGAAAGCGTAAATTCCCACCTAGCCACCCTCGATCCCTGGCCCTGAATGCCAGCATTTCTAAACTACTGGCCTATGAAATGCTGTCATTTAGGCTGGTGGACACAGACAGCTTCAAACAGCTCATGTCGCTTGCTGTCCCACAGTATGTTGTTCCCAGCCGCCACTACTTCTCCAAGAGAGCCGTGCCTTCCCTGCACAACCAAGTATCCGATAAAATCAAGTGTGCACTGCGCAACGCCATCTGTAGCAAGGTCCACCTAACCACAGATACGTGGACCAGTAAGCACGGCCAGGGACGCTATATCTCCCTAACTGCACACTGGGTAAATGTAGTGGCAGCTGGGCCCCAGGCGGAGAGCTGTTTGGCGCACGTCCTTCCGCCGCCAAGGATCGCAGGGCAACATTCTTTGCCTCCTGTTCCCACCTCCTCCTTCTCGGCTTCCTCCTCCTCTTCTTCCACCTGCTCATCCAGTCAGCCACACACCTTCACCACCAACTTCAGCACAGCCCGGGGTAAACGTCAGCAGGCCATTCTGAAACTCATATGTTTGGGGGACAGGCCCCACACCGCACAGGAGTTGTGGCGGGGTATAGAACAACAGACCGACGAGTGGTTGCTGCCGGTGAGCCTCAAGCCCGGCCTGGTGGTGTGTGATAATGGGCGAAATCTCGTTGCAGCTCTGGGACTAGCCAATTTGACGCACATCCCTTGCTTGGCGCATGTGCTGAATTTGGTGGTGCAGAAGTTCATACACAACTACCCCGACATGTCAGAGCTGCTGCATAAAGTGCGGGCCATCTGTTCGCGCTTCCGGCGTTCACATCCTGCTGCTGCTCGCCTGTCTGCGCTACAGCGTAACTTCAGCCTTCCCGCTCACCGCCTCATATGCAACGTGCCCACCAGGTGGAAATCCACCTTGCACATGCTGGACAGACTGTGCGAGCAGCAGCAGGCCATAGTGGAGTTTCAGCTGCAGCACGCACGGGTCAGTCGCACTACAGAACAGCACCACTTCACCACCAATGACTGGGCCTCCATGCGAGACCTGTGTGCCCTGTTGCGCTGTTTCGAGTACTCCACCAACATGGCCAGTGGCGATGACGCCGTTATCAGCGTTACAATACCACTTCTATGTCTCCTTGAGAAAACACTTAGGGCGATGATGGAAGAGGAGGTGGCCCAGGAGGAGGAGGAGGAGGAGGAAGAGGGGTCATTTTTAGCACTTTCAGGCCAGTCTCTTCGAAGTGACTCAGAGGGAGGTTTTTGGCAACAGCAGAGGCCAGGTACAAATGTGGCCAGCCAGGGCCCACTACTGGAGGACGAGGAGGACGAGGATGAGGAGGAGGTGGAGGAGGATGAGGATGAAGCATGGTCACAGCGGGGTGGCACCCAACGCAGCTCGGGTCAATCACTGGTGCGTGGCTGGGGGGAAAGGCAGGACGATGACGATACGCCTCCCACAGAGGACAGCTTGTCCTTACCCCTGGGCAGCCTGGCACACATGAGCGACTACATGCTGCAGTGCTTGCGCAACGACAGCAGAGTTGCCCACATTTTAACCTGTGCGGACTACTGGGTTGCCACCCTGCTGGATCCACGCTACAAAGACAATGTGCCCACCTTACTTCCTTCACTGGAGCGTGATAGGAAGATGCGCGAGTACAAGCGCACAATGGTAGACGCGCTACTGAGAGCATTCCCAAATGTCACAGGGGAACAAGTGGAAGCCCAAGGCCAAGGCAGAGGAGGAGCAAGAGGTCGCCAAGGCAGCTGTGTCAATGCCAGCTCCTCTGAGGGCAGGGTTAGCATGGCAGAGATGTGGAAAACTTTTGTCAACACGCCACAGCTAACTGCACCACCACCTGATACGCAACGTGTTAGCAGGAGGCAACATTTCACTAACATGGTGGAACAGTACTTGTGCACACCCCTCCACGTACTGACTGATGGTTCGGCCCCATTCAACTTCTGGGTCTCTAAATTGTCCACGTGGCCAGAGCTAGCCTTTTATGCCTTGGAGGTGCTGGCCTGCCCGGCGGCCAGCGTTTTGTCTGAACGTGTATTCAGCACGGCAGGGGGCGTCATTACAGACAAACGCAGCCGCCTGTCTGCAGCCAATGTGGACAAGCTGACGTTCATAAAAATGAACCAGGCATGGATCCCACAGGATCTGTCCGTCCCTTGTCCAGATTAGACATTAACTACCTCCCCTTAACCATATATTATTGGACTCCAGGGCACTTCCTCATTCAATCCTATTTTTATTTTCATTTTACCATTATATTGCGAGGCTACCCAAAGTTGAATGAACCTCTCCTCTGTCTGGGTGCCGGGGCCTAAATATATGCCAATGGACTGTTCCAATGTTGGGTGACGTGAAGCCTGATTCTCTGCTATGACATGCAGACTGATTCTCTGCTGACATGAAGCCAGATTGTCTGTTACGGGACCTCTCTCCTCTGCCTGGGTGCTGGGCCTAAATATATGCCAATGGACTGTTGCAGTGGTGGCTGACGTGAAGCCTCATTCTCTGCTATGACATGCAGACTAATTCTCTGCTGACATGAAGCCAGATTCTCTGTTACGGGACCTCTCTCCTCTGCCTGCGTTCCGGGGCCTAAATATCTGAGAATGGACTGTTCCAGTGGTGGGTGACGGGAAGCCAGATTCTCTGCTATGGGACCTCTCTCCAATTGATTTTGGTTAATTTTTATTTATTTAATTTTTATTTTAATTAATTTCCCTATCCACATTTGTTTGCAGGGTATTTACCTACATGTTGCTGCCTTTTGCAGCCCTCTAGCCCTTTCCTGGGCTGTTTTACAGCCTTTTTAGTACCGAAAAGTTCGGGTCCCCATTGACTTCAATGGGGTTCGGGACGAAGTTCGGATCGGGTTCGGATCCCGAACCCGAACATTTTCGGGAAGTTCGGCCGAACTTCTCGAACCCGAACATCCAGGTGTTCGCTCAACTCTACTTGATTACGTGATTACTTACCCGTTGACCAAAGTCAGCAGATACCTAAGAGACCTAGCACTAAAAGACGAGACCAAGTTTCAAAGACTTATCAACCAGCGACACAGATATCTGAAGAAATATCAGAAGAGGAATCAGATCTTGAACAAGAGCAATGGAGATCATTCATCCCTGTAACTCAGAGAAATCACACAAGGGAAGATATAGAACTGAATCCTGAAGCAGCAGAGTTCCATCCTTGCCAGTTGGAAACAAATGAGGGAAGTACAGAGGAAGCTACAAAGGCAACTGCAGAGAATGAGCCTGTGATTCCGCCTAAACACATTACATGTCCAGTAGGAAACACAGAAAAAGAAAACGCTTCACCAGAAAACCCAACAGAGACAGTTGACAGCGATGAAGGCGAGTTCGAGGATGCTTCAGATGCCTTACCGATACGCCGGATACAACCCAGCAGAACCAGGAGACAACCAAAAGTCCTGACTTATGACACTTTGGGTCAACCCAGTAGTGTTGCCAGGAATGCAGCAGTAAAGGTTATAGACTGTGTTTATACCCCACAAGTTTACCCTAACTGGTATCTAAGCCCAGACCTTTTTGCTGCGGACTCTAAAAATTGGTAACTGTATCCATGTCTTCAATGCTATGGTTTATTATTATTTTCTTATGTTGAAAATGTTAAATGCTATGTTCTGTGGTTAACAAAAGGAACTTTCTTGCACTCTTACTGCAGACACTCCAAGTAGAATAACCTTCAAACAATGAAAACTAGGTAATGAGAGAAAAAAATAAAAAAAAGGTCAAAAGTAATAAGGTGTCCCCTAGTTTTATATAAATTCTTATCTTTACAATAACATGCACAAATCTGTGTTAAAGGGGTTTGTACTAGTTAGCTAAAGACAACAATATCCCCCCAGGCTTTATAGCGCTGTGGGCCGGGTGGGAAACTGTGACATAACCGGGAGTAGATGTCGCAAGGAGTACAGTTCCTCAAGTAAATCTGTTACTATTTAACCTTGGCTCCCCATGATTGTGGAAGATGAGCAAGATAATTATGATTCTCATACTAAAGTCTGCGTATGTCGAGGACGACATAAAATTTTGTGGGGGAAAGTGTAAGAGATGTCAAAAATAGGCACCTCATAAGAATAAACTAATATCTATATAATTTCTAGCTTCAACAATCCACAAGTATGACTGTATTATATTAAATTCATGACATTGCTATTAACCACCAGTAGATGGCAGCAGAGCGAAAGCTTGAATAGCAGAGCTGCAAACAGCAAAGGGGAACTGAATAATGCAGATCTTGGTTTATGGGAGAACAGGATTTACTGCTACATTTCCTGTATCCCCATACTGAAGGTCATGTGTTTGTTCTTTCCAGGTAAGGGAACACAAATTCAGAACCATAAATAGGCTAAAATGATGTAAAACACATTCCTATAATCAGCTAAGGCTGCTGTGATGCAGTGTGAGTACTAGTGAGTGCTAGTGGAGTACAATGAGGTTTCACATGGTACTAATATGTAGTGACTATGATTACTATAGAAGGATAATGGAGGAGATTACCCTAGAGAGTCTTGTGGCCAAAATCCTTGCCAGGAGCTTTACATCTGCATTCAACAATGAGATTGGTCTATAGGATCCCAAATCTGTGGGGTCCTTACCTTTTTTGGAATTAGTATTATTACCGCTTCCATCATTGAACCCGGCAGGTTCCTCTCCTCAACCGATTCAGCAAGGACCCCCAGCAATCTAGGAAAAATAACCTCCTTATATTTAGTATAGAGATCATATGGGAGTCCGTCTGAACCGGTGGTGGAATTACCCAAGCATAATTTAATTGCCCCTTTGAGCTCCTGAATTGAGAGGTCAGCCTCCAGTACCTCTTTTTCAGTCGGGGAAATAGTAGGAAAAACAATACCATCGAGATAGGAATCCATCTTTTCATCCATAATCTTAGAATCGGCTCTATAAAGGCCTTTGAAGTAGTCAAGGAAGGCCTCCTCTATGAAGTCTTGTCCACTAACTATCCTCCTATTAGCCAATCGAATGGTATCTATATTTTTTTGGGACTCTTGACTCGAGATCACTATGGATAGAAGTTTCCCTGGTCGCCCCGATTCCTTAAAGTATTTTTGACCCTTAAAAAAAAGACTCTGTTGGGCCTTCTCCAGCAAAAAGTTAGAGTATGCTTGTGTAGTCTTCTGCATAGTTTCCCTATTTTCCTCTGTCCTACTTATATAGAAAGATTGTGTAGCTAAGGAGGCTTGTTCTTTTAAATTTTTCTCATTTTTCCTGTGCTCCTTTCTCAAATTGGCAATATTACTGACCATTATCCCCCTCATATAGGACTTGAAAGTATCCCATACTACTTGGATTTTAGCTGAACCACAATTAGTATCCCAAAATTGGTTGATTTCCATACCAAAAAGATGTATCAAAAAACAATTATATACTTTATTCAAGCTGCCACCTCCCAAGGTGGCTGCTGAATATTTTCACTGGACAATTCAGGCATCAAAAAAGAAATTGTACTACTGAGGGCGATTTTGAAAAAGAGGCACTACAGATGAAAGAACAATTTTTAGATAAGAATTACCCACTTCACCTTTTGCATACATTCTCTATCCAAAGTCAGAGATATGGAAAGGGAACATTTCTTCAAGGCACAATAAAAAGACAAAGATAGATGAAGAGGATGAGGATCTAATAAGAATTATCCTACCATACAACGCCCAATACAAAAAAGTGGAAACAATTGTCAAAAAACATTGGCACTATGTCCTAAAGCAGTGGTCCCCAACCTTTTTTGCACCAAGGACCAGTTTCATGCAAGACAATTTTCCCTGGGACCGCGTGAGGTGGGGGGCTTAGGGGGGGGTGGCGGGCATTAGGGGGTGCTAGTTAGCGCTGGCTGATTCACACGCATATCAAAACACAAGGTGCATATTAAAATATATAACACTATATAATGAGTATATAAACTGATTAGGGTCTCTGCTGCACTGTACCATATTTTTCACCCTATAAAATGCACCTAGGATTTTGAGGAGAACAATAAGAAAAAAATATTTTCCATTACACCTCAGGTTAGACGTGCAATCAAACTCCAATGTCAATCAGACCTCAGATCAGACCCTCAATGCCTCATATCAACTCCTCAACCTTTAGCCATCTATCAGCCCCCATGTCAGCCATCAGCCCCCATGTCAGCCATCAGCCCCCCCATGTCAGTCCCCAGCCCTTATGTTAGCCATCAACCATCATGTCAGCCATCAGCCCTCATGTCAGCCATCAGTTCTAATGTCAGCCATCAGCCCTCATGTCAGCCAGACATCAGCCCTCATGTCAGCCAGACATCAGCCCTCATGTCAGACAGACATCAGCCCTCATGTCAGACAGACATCAGCCCTCATGTCAGACAGACATCAGCCCCCCATGTCAGCCATCAGCCCCCCCATGTCAGCCATCAGCCCCCATAACAGCCCCCAGCCCTTATGTCAGCCATCAGCCCTGATTTCAGCCATCAGCCCCATGTCATCCATCAGCCCCCATGTCAGCCAGCCATCAGCCCTCATGTCAGCCAGCCATCAGCCCCCCATGTCAGCCAGTCATAAGCCCCCCATGTCAGCCATCAGCCCCCCATGTCAGCCCCAGCCCTTATGTCAGCCATCAGCCATATGTCAGCCATCAGCCATATGTCAGCCATCAGCCATATGTCAGCCATCAGCCCCCATGTCAGCCATCAGCCCCCATGTCAGCCATCAGCTCCCATGTAAGCCATTAGCCCCCATGTCAGCCATCAGCTCCCATGTCAGCCATCAGCCCCCCATGTCAGCCCCCAGCCCTTATGTTAGCCATCAACCATCATGTCAGCGATCAGCCCTCCTGTCAGCCATCAGCCCCCATGTGAGCCAGCCATCAGCCCTCATGTCAGCCAGCCATCAGCCCCCCATGTCAGCCAGTTGATAAACAACACATATAGTGGACAATAAATATGAAGAGGTAGATAGAAGAAGAACTATCTTTTAGGTAGATCAAAGAAACATTCTACCTTAATTGTAATTTTTATTTGATTTATGTAAATTTGGAACTAATAACAGGTAAAATAGACAAAAATAGCAGAGACTGATAAAAAAACGCATCTACACAAAAAAACGCATGAAAAGCGCACAGAAAATGCATGTGCGTTTTTAACATGTAATATTATGCGACTTTACAGAGTTAAGATACACAACAAAAATGGAGGCTAAGCTGATACACAACACATATAGTGGACAATAACTATAAAGAGGAAGATAGAAGAAATACTATTTTTTAGGCAGATTAAAGAATCACCCTACCTTAATTATTAATTTTTACTCTAGTTATGTAATTTTAGAATTGATAATAGGTAAAGTAGACAACAAAACGCATCTACACAGAAAAACGCATGGAAAATGCACAGAAAACACATATGCAATTTCAATATGGAATTGTATGCAACTTTACAGAGTTAAGATACACACCAAAAACAATAGAGATATGTTAAAATCCTGTTAAATGTTAAAATCCTGGTGAACAGACTCCATGTCGAGTTTTTGGTTGGGTTTACATATAAGAGGGAAGTCTTGCAATCCAAAATATGGCCACTGAGGATGAGGTTGGAGCACCTCGAAACGCGTCTGGCATTACTTGCCATTATTAAGACTACCCACCAAAACCCACATTGTTTCACCTCAAGGGATACTCCGATAATATTGCCTAAGTTCCTCCAACTGTGATTTAACAAAGAGAAAGAGTGGAGGAATCATATAGAAGTGCAGCTAATCACACAGAAGCGCAACGGATCTGAAAGCAGGAAACCACGTGACGTGAGGCACAACAAGTGGGAACCCATTTTGAGCGCACGACCTGCACAGCTAAAATTACGGAGCACACTACGCCAGATACCAACTCCAATGCAGCCACAGCTTCCGAGACTAAAGAGAATCGGAAAGTAGGGTGAGTGTTGTTAATTACCGGGTGGGATGCCACCGGCATCAACGAAGACATCATACACAGTAAATAGTGAGTAACAAATTAACAAACTAACTCACATTGAATCTGGCTGCATTAATATCATCGCAATAGAAAGAAATTAGCCAGATTAATGTACTCATATTACATCATGGACAATACTAACTATATGAACTTTTAATCTTTTTAACAACTCACCTACCTTTGGGGATGAATTAGTAACCTTTCAACCACCCATCTAATTATGGGATATACGGTATATGAACTTGAACACTGAATATGTGGATGGTTCGTACAGACTAACAAAGTGGCCTTATACAGTTAACAGAAACATTCTTAGAAAAAGATAATATCTGCTTCTTTATGGGCTTTAAAAAAATTTAAGTTTTTACGTTTTTTAACTAAACTAATTTTTGTGTATGCATTTTTGTATTTTATTTAAGTATCTGCTAATGTGAATGTACTATATATTGTAACATTGGGTATTAAATATACTCGCCTCAGGTCAAAACACTAGAATGTAATAAGTATCAATTGGACCTTTATATCCTTATCCTTATTCTCATACTATATGTTTTTGGCTATTGTAAATAACTTGTATGTTAGAATAAAATGTGAATTTTACGTGATTGCCTGTGCTGAGTTAGATGTTGAGTGCCTGTCTATTGTTCTGATATAAAATTAGTAATGGCATTTACAAGGCCAAAGTGTGTCTGCAAATTATAATGCAAAAAATCAAATCACTTTCAGATTTAGAGCTAATCAAATGGTTTAGCCAATTGTCGCAATGCCCCCACAATGGCCGTGGCCCTTCTATAGAACATCGGCAACACATCGGCGACAAGCAGCTTTGCATCCTGTGTGACATCACCGATGATGAAAGGCTGCTTTTCACCCATATGGTTGGATAATGGCTGTACAACCCCCTCTCTGGAAGTTGTTTTAGCCACAACAGGGAGATACATGCCCTTCATCGCTGGATTAGGAGTGACACGGGTGCTGGGGACACCATAAGTATCTTCTATAGAAGGGCCACGGCCATTGTGGGGGCATTGCCACAATTGACTAATCCATATCAACATGTGTAGGCCATTATTCCCATATTCCCCTATAGATATGCAAATGCACAATCTGCAAAAAAACATTATCTAAAACATATGTGGTAATTAATTAAACTGGTCTGCACCAGAACTGGCTTAATTTACCATAGCAAGCAATCAGATTAAAAACCTTTCAAGTTCAAAATGAGCTGACCACAAATAAGTTTCTATTTGGATTGTTTGCTAGGGGCAACTTAGCGAGTTTCTACTGTACACAAGTTTAAATAATTAACACAACAAATTGGTCATGGGAGGTCTTACCTAAATCTGCCCACTTCTTTGGGCTTGCCTTCTCTCTTGTGACAACATCGTATGTGCCACCTCCTCCCAAGCCCGCTCCTTTGCTACCCGGTCATGGTAGCAATCACTTCTGGTGTCCCATATTTCTGGGTGTTCCTGGATCACGCAGATTAGCTTTTCTACATCCATGTTTTGGAGGAAATCAAGAAAGCTCTTTTTGCCGTGGCTTTTCAGGCCTGAACATGTGCCAAGGCAATGGCAAAAGTGGGTTTGGCCTATAATTAGAAAATCATGCATCTGCCAAAAATGGATGACATACAGAGGCGTTCCGTATGCATTCCATTTTTTTAGCGGAACCAATAATTTGAATGGAACGTGATTTGCGGACAATAATAGGATAAGACTCAAAATCTTGTGGAATGGCCACGCGGACATATGGAAACGGAATGCACACAGAGTAAATTCAGATTTTTGGGGCGGAACCATTGAAATGAATGCTTCCGCATACGGTCCACAAAAAAAAATAATAAACGGAACGGAAACAGAAAAAAATAAACGGTCGTGTGAGCAAGCCCTTAAAAGCAGAGAGATTCAAATTTAGAAAATAATGAATTTTTCCAAAATTTCTGTAAATTTAGGTTTTTTTTTATAAATAAAGTGACACAAATTTACCACTAACATGGACAATGTGTCACGAAAAAACTAACTTACAATAGTTTGGATAAGTAAAAGCATTCCAAAGTTATTACCACATCAGTGACACATCAGATTAGCAAAATTAGGCTTAGTCAGAAAGGGGAGGGGGGGGGGGGTGTAAATGGCCTGGTCTGGAAATGGTTAAAGTTCATTTTTAATAAGTAAGTTTTATTTTTTTATTTTTCTATAAATTATTTTGAAAGATTATTTTTCTAAAAGTAATAGCATTTTCATTCCCTTAAAAACTAAGCTGACTCTGCTTCTTTTAAAACACCAGCGCTAGTCCATTCTGCCATCATGTTGATGTTATGTATCTGTGTAACCTTTATGTTCACAAACCGTGTGAAATTTAATCACCAAAAAATTGGAGAGATCCATAAAAAGCTTTGCCTCATTGTTTGCTCCAAAGTAAACTTCAAGTTTAATGATGTGAATTATAGCTCAATAGGAAATGACCTAAGTGCAAAAAACTCCAGATTTTCAGTTTCGCTGGAAAGTGTTTTCACTCCTTTACTTTTCGTTCTTTGATATGAGCAGTCGAGGAGAGTGGTCCTCCGGGAAAAGAACTACCTTTCCTCCGTAGTCATCAAACCCACCTCCTGTGATTTAATTACGCTTGGGTCAGTAAAACAGCCAGATGAATTAATTGAAATGAAAAAAATAAATAAAAAAAACAACAAAAAACTAAAGACAATGAGGGCTGTCATGATCCGTAGCTTGGCGTGTTGCTGTGAAATGACAAGACATGAGAACATTTAAAGGGAAAAAAAAAATGTCAAAAATTCTTAGGACCTGAAGTGCAAAAGGACATTCGTTAACAAGTAAAACAGAGCTCAGTTCATGTAACATTTCCAGTTAAAATATATCTTTGTAGGCGGCTCAGTGGAAAGTTAGTCTGAAAAAAAAAGGAGCGTATCGTATATCATGAGTTTAATAGGGTTTTTAAGGATTTTCACAAAGTGCCTTGACCAGACTTGCACAGCTGGAGGCTTCACAGCAGGAGATCGAAAACACTGTATCTGTATTTTTGAAACTCTTGCCAAAAACCATTGAATTTGATCTGGAATGACTATGAATCTTGGGAATGTAGTTTTCTCCGTACATATCCAAATAAAGAAAAAAATTAAAATTTGAAAAAAATTGTCCTGGGAGAATTCCAGATGGAAACACTAAATGGGCTTTAGAAAGGATTTCCTATAAACAAACGTCGGGTACCAGATTTTGGATTTTGACCACAGTTTTAACAAAGGACATTTTAGTCAATGTAAAAAAAAAAGAAAATAGTAGTAAAAAAAAGTCACCAATGAATGTGCGTATAAATCTATGCAGCTAAGATTTCTTTATTAAAAAAATGTAGTGTAAGCCAAAGAAAAACAGATCTGAAAAGAAAACCTAGCGAGCCTGTGCTGTAAATCCATTGCTAATAAACATCTCGCAGGACTTCAAAGAGTTTTTAATTAGAAGCACATGTTTGCCGCCACCAATTCCTGGCAAAGCTGGTGAGGCTGTAATTCAATGTTATGATCTCTGCAATAAATGTTGTGTGCCGTGATCAGACCTTGTATCACACTTCTGTGCGTGTGAGATGTTGTTTTTGTCTGTTTTTGTTCAGTCATAAAATTGCAGGTTTCAAATTTAATGATTCAGTCATTTAGAGGTTATTATATTCATTTGAAACCATGTGTAAATTAAAGTGGTTGTCCCACGAAAAATAAATAAAATAATTCAAACAAACAGTTGTTTTAAATAGTTTTGTAAATGCATGTGATAAAAAATTTAGTATAGCCAGTCAGTTATTCAATAATATCTATATGGCGCCACCTACTGTTTGTTCTTTTCTTTATTTCTCTGCCCACCTCAGTAACATTGCTGAGGTAGTTAGACATGCTCAGTTCCCCCCTTTAACTGCTACTAGTCTCATATAAAAAATTAAAAAAAAGGTACACCCACTAAGCTGTGATAGGGAGAGAGCTGCAGCAGAAAGGACACACCCATTGAGCTATGATAGGGAAAGAGCTTCAACAGAAAGGACATTTAAATCTAGCTCTGAGCTGTGATACAGAGAGCTAGAGCAGCACAGGGCTGGTTGTAGCTTTGCTAGAAAGGCATTGTCATGTACTGTATGACATCTGATTTTACGTTTGCACATTAATCAACAACAGAAAGAAAAAGTACCTGTCATCCGTTTCTGTATATCTATGACCATAAAGCAAAAAGCAAACGCAATATTGTACAATGCTATTGTAATGTAGTTATATTCTTATACATAGGAGCAGTATTATAGTAGTTATATTCTTGTACTAGAAGGCAGTATTATAGCAGTTATATTTTTGAACATAGGGGCAGTATTATAGTAGTTATATTCTTGTACATAGGAGGCAGTATTATAGTAGATATATTCTTGTACATAGGAGGCAGTATTATAGTAGTAATATTCTTGTACATAGGAGGCAGTATTATAGTAGTTATACTCTTGTTATACATAGGAGGCAGTATTATAGTAGTTATATTCTTGTACATAGGAAGAAGTATTATAGTAGTCATATTCTTAACCAAATGTATTTTTATTCAAAGAGTAAGGCATATCAATGTCGATCACAAACCATCGTAGCATCACTGGTAAGGCATAGTCAAAAATCAGCCATGGACGTGACCACAATTGCATGTCAGTGCAACACATGTTGTACAAAATGATACATCAAATGTGACAGACAATAAAAATCAAATATAACACAAATAAGAGGAAAAGAGAGGGAAAGGAAGGGGGGGGTGGTGGTAGGGGAGTTTTCCCCAACTCCGTCAGGGGAACTTCCTTAATGTCTTCCAGGGCGACCAGATTTTCAGAAAGCGGGAACGCGTGCAGGATTCCCAGTGGGCCAGCTCTTCAAACCTGTAGATCTGATCCACCTTATCCCTCCACATCGAAACAGTGGGAGGTTCAGTATCCTTCCAAAGCAGCGGGATGAGCAGTCTCGCCGCCGTGATGAGCATAGTAGGAAGATCAGATCTACAGGGGGAAAGCGAGTCATTAGGGCACCAAAGCAGAATCAGTTTAGGATCCAGCTTAACCTGCTTAGCGCACACCTCATTTATCAGAGCTTCTATACTGGTCCAGAACGCTTTAATCTTTTCACAGTGCCACCAAATGTGTGACAGAGAGCCTACGTCTTTTCTATACCTCCAGCACTCACTTGGGAAATCTGCATTAAGCCTATGCAAGAACTCCGGGGACTTGTACCATCTCGTAAGCAGCTTATACGAGTTTTCTTGTACCTTAATACAGCGGCTAAAGCTGTGAGAGTGTGTAAGTAGGGATGAGCGAACTCGAACTGTATAGTTCGGGTTCGTACCGAATTTTGGGGTGTCCGTGACACGGACCCGAACCCGGACATTTTCGTAAAAGTCCGGGTTCGGGTTCGGTGTTCGTCGCTTTCTTGGCGCTTTTGTGACGCTTTCTTGGCGCTTTTTGAAAGGCTGCAAAGCAGCCAATCAACAAGCGTCATACTACTTGCCCCAAGAGGCCATCACAGCCATGCCTACTATTGGCATGGCTGTGATTGGCCAGAGCACCATGTGACCCAGCCTCTATTTAAGCTGGAGTCACATAGCGCCGCCCGTCACTCTGCTCTGATTAGCGTAGGGAGAGGTTGCGGCTGCGACAGTAGGGCGAGATTAGGCAGATTAACTCCTCCAAAGGACTTGATTAACTGATCGATCTGCAGCTGTGGATCATTGAGCTGCTGATCCTCAATTGCTCACTGTTTTTAGGCTGCACAGACCGTTTGTCAGTCTCATTTTTCTGGGGTGATCGGCGGCCATTTTGTGTCTTGTGGTGCGCCAGCACAAGCTGCGACCAAGTGCATTTAACCCTCAATGGTGTGGTTGTTTTTTGGCTAAAGCCTACATCAGGGTGAAGCTGTCACACCAAGTGCATTTAACCAGCAATAGTCTGTTCATTTTTTGGCCATATACAAAATCAGGGGCAAGCTGCGCCTGTCACCAAGTGCATTTAACCCTCAATGGTGTGGTTGTTTTTTGGCTAAAGCCTACATCAGGGTGAAGCTGTGACACCAAGTGCATTTAACCAGCAATAGTCTGTTCATTTTTTGGCCATATACAAAATCAGGGGCAAGCTGCGCCTGTCACCAAGTGCATTTAACCCTCAATGGTGTGGTTGTTTTTTGGCTAAAGCCTACATCAGGGTGAAGCTGTCACACCAAGTGCATTTAACCAGCAATAGTCTGTTCATTTTTTGGCCATATACAAAATCAGGGGCAAGCTGCGCCTGTCACCAAGTGCATTTAACCCTCAATGGTGTGGTTGTTTTTTGGCTAAAGCCTACATCAGGGTGAAGCTGTCACACCAAGTGCATTTAACCAGCAATAGTCTGTTTATTTTTTGGCCATATCCCAGTCTAATTCTGTCACTAAATCCATACCGGTCACCCAGCGCCTAAATACTAGGCCTCAAATTTATATCCAGCTAAATCTGTCCCTAGTGCTGTAGCTGGGCGAGTTATTTAGTGTCCGTTCAAGCACATTTCTTGTTCTGGGTTGAAATACAATTCCCAATTTAGCAATTTCATAATTTAGTGGTTCCTGCTATATCAGAGCTATTTGAAATCTATCCCAAAAAGGGTATATAATATTGAAGGTGCACATTGGGTCATTCAGAATAACTTCACACACACCCGCTACTGTGTATTTCCAAGTCTAATTCTGTCACTAAACCCATACCTGTCACCCAGCGCCTAAATACTAGGCCTCAAATTTAAATCCCTCTAAATCTCTCGTTACCGCTGTACTGTTGTTGCTGGGCAAGATATTTAGTGTCCGTCAAAGCACATTTTTTGTTCTGGGTTGAAGTACAATTCCCAATTTAGCAATTTCATAATTTAGTGGTTTCTGCTATATCAGAGCTATTTGAAATCTATCCCTAAAAGGGTATATAATATTGAAGGTGCACATAGGGTCATTCAGAATAACTTCACACACACGCTTCTGTGCATTTCCAAGTCTAATTCTGTCACTAAATCCATACCGGTGACCCAGCGCCTAAATACTAGGCCTCAAATTTAAATCCCTCTAAATCTCTCGTTACCCACCGCTGTACTGTTGTTGCTGGGCAAGATATTTAGTGTCCGTCAAAGCACATTTTTTGTTCTGGGTTGAAGTACAATTCCCAATTTAGCAATTTCATAATTTAGTGGTTTCTGCTATATCAGAGCTATTTGAAATCTATCCCTAAAAGGGTATATAATATTGAAGGTGCACATAGGGTCATTCAGAATAACTTCACACACACGCTTCTGTGCATTTCCAAGTCTAATTCTGTCACTAAATCCATACCGGTGACCCAGCGCCTAAATACTAGGCCTCAAATTTAAATCCCTCTAAATCTCTCGTTACCCACCGCTGTACTGTTGTTGCTGGGCAAGATATTTAGTGTCCGTCAAAGCACATTTTTTGTTCTGGGTTGAAGTACAATTCCCAATTTAGCAATTTCATAATTTAGTGGTTTCTGCTATATCAGAGCTATTTGAAATCTATCCCTAAAAGGGTATATAATATTGAAGGTGCACATAGGGTCATTCAGAATAACTTCACACACACGCTTCTGTGCATTTCCAAGTCTAATTCTGTCACTAAATCCATACCGGTGACCCAGCGCCTAAATACTAGGCCTCAAATTTAAATCCCTCTAAATCTCTCGTTACCCACCGCTGTACTGTTGTTGCTGGGCAAGATATTTAGTGTCCGTCAAAGCACATTTTTTGTTCTGGGTTGAAGTACAATTCCCAATTTAGCAATTTCATAATTTAGTGGTTTCTGCTATATCAGAGCTATTTGAAATCTATCCCTAAAAGGGTATATAATATTGAAGGTGCACATAGGGTCATTCAGAATAACTTCACACACACGCTTCTGTGCATTTCCAAGTCTAATTCTGTCACTAAATCCATACCGGTGACCCAGCGCCTAAATACTAGGCCTCAAATTTAAATCCCTCTAAATCTCTCGTTACCCACCGCTGTACTGTTGTTGCTGGGCAAGATATTTAGTGTCCGTCAAAGCACATTTTTTGTTCTGGGTTGAAGTACAATTCCCAATTTAGCAATTTCATAAATTAGTGGTTTCTGCTATATCAGAGCTATTTGAAATCTATCCCTAAAAGGGTATATAATATTGAAGGTGCACATAGGGTCATTCAGAATAACTTCACACACACGCTTCTGTGCATTTCCAAGTCTAATTCTGTCACTAAATCCATACCGGTGACCCAGCGCCTAAATACTAGGCCTCAAATTTAAATCCCTCTAAATCTCTCGTTACCCACCGCTGTACTGTTGTTGCTGGGCAAGATATTTAGTGTCCGTCAAAGCACATTTTTTGTTCTGGGTTGAAGTACAATTCCCAATTTAGCAATTTCATAATTTAGTGGTTTCTGCTATATCAGAGCTATTTGAAATCTATCCCTAAAAGGGTATATAATATTGAAGGTGCACATTGGGTCATTCAGAATAACTTCACACACACGCTTCTGTGCATTTCCAAGTCTAATTCTGTCACTAAATCCATACCGGTGACCCAGCGCCTAAATACTAGGCCTCAAATTTATATCCCGCTAAATCTCTCGTTACCGCTGTACTGTTGTTGCTGGGCAAGATATTTAGTGTCCGTCAAAGCACATTTTTTGTTCTGGGTTGAAGTACAATTCCCAATTTAGCAATTTCATAATTTAGTGGTTCCTGCTATATCAGAGCTATTTGAAATCTATCCCAAAAAGGGTATATAATATTGAAGGTGCACATTGGGTCATTCAGAATAACTTCACACACACCCGCTACTGTGTATTTCCAAGTCTAATTCTGTCACTAAACCCATACCTGTCACCCAGCGCCTAAATACTAGGCCTCAAATTTAAATCCCTCTAAATCTCTCGTTACCGCTGTCCTGTTGTAGCTGGGAAAGTTATTTAGTGCCCGTCAAAGCACATTTTTTGTTCTGGGTTGAAGTACAATTCCCAATTTAGCAATTTCATAATTTAGTGGTTCCTGCTATATCAGAGCTATTTGAAATCTATCCCAAAAAGGGTATATAATATTCAAGGTGCACATTGGGTCATTCAGAATAACTTCACACACACGCTTCTGTGCATTTCCAAGTCTAATTCTGTCACTAAATCCATACCGGTCACCCAGCGCCTAAATACTAGGCCTCAAATTTATATCCCGCTGAATTTGAATACAATACATTGGGCCAAATAATATATTTGTTGTTGTGGTGAACCATAACAATGAGAAAAACATCTAGTAAGGGACGCGGACGTGGACATGGTCGTGGTGGTGTTAGTGGACCCTCTGGTGCTGGGAGAGGACGTGGCCGTTCTGCCACATCCACACGTCCTAGTGTACCAACTACCTCAGGTCCCAGTAGCCGCCAGAATTTACAGCGATATATGGTGGGGCCCAATGCCGTTCTAAGGATGGTAAGGCCTGAGCAGGTACAGGCATTAGTCAATTGGGTGGCCGACAGTGGATCCAGCACGTTCACATTATCTCCCACCCAGTCTTCTGCAGAAAGCGCACAGATGGCGCCTGAAAACCAACCCCATCAGTCTGTCACATCACCCCCATGCATACCAGGGAAACTGTCTCAGCCTCAAGTTATGCAGCAGTCTCTTATGCTGTTTGAAGACTCCGCTGGCAGGGTTTCCCAAGGGCATCCACCTAGCCCTTCCCCAGCGGTGAAAGACATAGAATGCACTGACGCACAACCACTTATGTTTCCTGATGATGAGGACATGGGAATACCACCTCAGCATGTCTCTGATGATGACGAAACACAGGTGCCAACTGCTGCGTCTTTCTGCAGTGTGCAGACTGAACAGGAGGTCAGGGATCAAGACTGGGTGGAAGACGATGCAGGGGACGATGAGGTCCTAGACCCCACATGGAATGAAGGTCGTGCCACTGACTTTCACAGTTCGGAGGAAGAGGCAGTGGTGAGACCGAGCCAACAGCGTAGCAAAAGAGGGAGCAGTGGGCAAAAGCAGAACACCCGCCGCCAAGAGACTCCGCCTGCTACTGACCGCCGCCATCTGGGACCGAGCACCCCAAAGGCAGCTTCAAGGAGTTCCCTGGCATGGCACTTCTTCAAACAATGTGCTGACGACAAGACCCGAGTGGTTTGCACGCTGTGCCATCAGAGCCTGAAGCGAGGCATTAACGTTCTGAACCTGAGCACAACCTGCATGACCAGGCACCTGCATGCAAAGCATGAACTGCAGTGGAGTAAACACCTTAAAACCAAGGAAGTCACTCAGGCTCCCCCTGCTACCTCTTCTGCTGCTGCCGCCTCGGCCTATTCTGCTGCTGCCGCCTCGGCCTCTTCCTCCGCCTCTGGAGGAACGTTGGCACCTGCCGCCCAGCAAACAGGGGATGTACCACCAACACCACCACCACCACCTCCGTCACCAAGCGTCTCAACCATGTCACACGCCAGCGTTCAGCTCTCCATCTCACAAACATTTGAGAGAAAGCGTAAATTCCCACCTAGCCACCCTCGATCCCTGGCCCTGAATGCCAGCATTTCTAAACTACTGGCCTATGAAATGCTGTCATTCAGGCTGGTGGACACAGACAGCTTCAAACAGCTCATGTCGCTTGCTGTCCCACAGTATGTTGTTCCCAGCCGGCACTACTTCTCCAAGAGAGCCGTGCCTTCCCTGCACAACCAAGTATCCGATAAAATCAAGTGTGCACTGCGCAACGCCATCTGTGGCAAGGTCCACCTAACCACAGATACGTGGACCAGTAAGCACGGCCAGGGACGCTATATCTCCCTAACTGCACACTGGGTAAATGTAGTGGCAGCTGGGCCCCAGGCGGAGAGCTGTTTGGCGCACGTCCTTCCGCCGCCAAGGATCGCAGGGCAACATTCTTTGCCTCCTGTTGCCACCTCCTCCTTCTCGGCTTCCTCCTCCTCTTCTTCCACCTGCTCATCCAGTCAGCCACACACCTTCACCACCAACTTCAGCACAGCCCGGGGTAAACGTCAGCAGGCCATTCTGAAACTCATATGTTTGGGGGACAGGCCCCACACCGCACAGGAGTTGTGGCGGGGTATAGAACAACAGACCGACGAGTGGTTGCTGCCGGTGAGCCTCAAGCCCGGCCTGGTGGTGTGTGATAATGGGCGAAATCTCGTTGCAGCTCTGGGACTAGCCAATTTGACGCACATCCCTTGCTTGGCGCATGTGCTGAATTTGGTGGTGCAGAAGTTCATTCACAACTACCCCGACATGTCAGAGCTGCTGCATAAAGTGCGGGCCGTCTGTTCGCGCTTCCGGCGTTCACATCCTGCTGCTGCTCGCCTGTCTGCGCTACAGCGTAACTTCGGCCTTCCCGCTCACCGCCTCATATGCGACGTGCCCACCAGGTGGAACTCCACCTTGCACATGCTGGACAGACTGTGCGAGCAGCAGCAGGCCATAGTGGAGTTTCAGCTGCAGCACGCACGGGTCAGTCGCACTACAGAACAGCACCACTTCACCACCAATGACTGGGCCTCCATGCGAGACCTGTGTGCCCTGTTGCGCTGTTTCGAGTACTCCACCAACATGGCCAGTGGCGATGACACCGTTATCAGCGTTACAATACCACTTCTATGTCTCCTTGAGAAAACACTTAGGGCGATGATGGAAGAGGAGGTGGCCCAGGAGGAGGAGGAGGAGGAGGAGGAAGAGGGGTCATTTTTAGCACTTTCAGGCCAGTCTCTTCGAAGTGACTCAGAGGGAGGTTTTTGGCAACAGCAGAGGCCAGGTACAAATGTGGCCAGCCAGGGCCCACTACTGGAGGACGAGGAGGACGAGGATGAGGAGGAGGTGGAGGAGGATGAGGATGAAGCATGGTCACAGCGGGGTGGCACCCAACGCAGCTCGGGTCCATCACTGGTGCGTGGCTGGGGGGAAAGGCAGGACGATGACGATACGCCTCCCACAGAGGACAGCTTGTCCTTATCCCTGGGCAGCCTGGCACACATGAGCGACTACATGCTGCAGTGCCTGCGCAACGACAGCAGAGTTGCCCACATTTTAACCTGTGCGGACTACTGGGTTGCCACCCTGCTGGATCCACGCTACAAAGACAATGTGCCCACCTTACTTCCTGCACTGGAGCGTGATAGGAAGATGCGCGAGTACAAGCGCACGTTGGTAGACGCGCTACTGAGAGCATTCCCAAATGTCACAGGGGAACAAGTGGAAGCCCAAGGCCAAGGCAGAGGAGGAGCAAGAGGTCGCCAAGGCAGCTGTGTCACGGCCAGCTCCTCTGAGGGCAGGGTTAGCATGGCAGAGATGTGGAAAACTTTTGTCAACACGCCACAGCTAACTGCACCACCACCTGATACGCAACGTGTTAGCAGGAGGCAACATTTCACTAACATGGTGGAACAGTACGTGTGCACACCCCTCCACGTACTGACTGATGGTTCGGCCCCATTCAACTTCTGGGTCTCTAAATTGTCCACGTGGCCAGAGCTAGCCTTTTATGCCTTGGAGGTGCTGGCCTGCCCGGCAGCCAGCGTTTTGTCTGAACGTGTATTCAGCACGGCAGGGGGCGTCATTACAGACAAACGCAGCCGCCTGTCTACAGCCAATGTGGACAAGCTGACGTTCATAAAAATGAACCAGGCATGGATCCCACAGGACCTGTCCGTCCCTTGTCCAGATTAGACATTAACTACCTCCCCATAACCATATATTATTGGACTCCAGGGCACTTCCTCATTCAATCCTATTTTTATTTTCATTTTACCATTATATTGCGAGGCTACCCAAAGTTGAATGAACCTCTCCTCTGCCTGTGTGCTAGGCCTAAATATATGCCAATGGACTGTTGCAGTGGTGGCTGACGTGAAGCCTCATTCTCTGCTATGACATGCAGACTGATTCTCTGCTGTCATGAAGCCAGATTGTCTGTTACGGGACCTCTCTGCTCTGCCTGTGTGCTAGGCCTAAATATATGCCAATGGACTGTTGCAGTGGTGGGTGACGTGAAGCCTCATTCTCTGCTATGACATGCAGACTGATTCTCTGCTGACATGAAGCCAGATTGTCTGTTACGGGACCTCTCTGCTCTGCCTGTGTGCTAGGCCTAAATATATGCCAATGGACTGTTGCAGTGGTGGGTGACGTGAAGCCTGATTCTCTGCTATGATATGAAGACTGATTCTCTGCTGACATGAAGCCAGATTGTCTGTTACGGGACCTTTCTCCTCTGCCTGGGTTCTGGGCCTAAATTTATGAAAATTGACTCTTACAGTGGTGGGTGACGTGAAGCCTGATTCTCTGCTATGATATGAAGACTGATTCTCTGCTGACATGAAGCCAGATTGTCTGTTACGGGACCTTTCTCCTCTGCCTGGGTTCTGGGCCTAAATTTATGAAAATTGACTCTTACAGTGGTGGGTGACGTGAAGCCTGATTCTCTGCTATGATATGAAGACTGATTCTCTGCTGACATGAAGCCAGATTCTCTGTTACGGGACCTCTCTCCTCTGCCTGGGTGCTGGGCCTAAATTTATGACAATGGACTGTTGCAGTGGTGGCTGACGTGAAGCCTGATTCTCTGCTATGACATGCAGACTGATTCTCTGCTGACATGAAGCCAGATCCTCTGTTACGGGACCTCTCTCCTCTGCCTGTGTGTGTGCTGGGCCTAAATATATGCCAATGGACTGTTGCAGTGGTGGCTGACGTGAAGCCTCATTCTCTGCTATGACATGCAGACTAATTCTCTGCTGACATGAAGACAGATTCTCTGTTACGGGACCTCTCTCCTCTGCCTGGGTGCCGGGGCCTAAATATCTGAGAATGGACTGTTCCAGTGGTGGGTGACGGGAAGCCAGATTCTCTGCTATGGAACCTCTCTCCAATTGATTTTGGTTAATTTTTATTTATTTAATTTTTATTTTAATTCATTTCCCTATCCACATTTGTTTGCAGGGGATTTACCTACATGTTGCTGCCTTTTGCAGCCCTCTAGCTCTTTCCTGGGCTGTTTTACAGCCTTTTTAGTGCCGAAAAGTTCGGGTCCCCATTGACTTCAATGGGGTTCGGGTTCGGGACGAAGTTCGGATCGGGTTCGGATCCCGAACCCGAACATTTCCGGGATGTTCGGCCGAACTTCTCGAACCCGAACATCCAGGTGTTCGCTCAACTCTATGTGTAAGGACAAAAGCCCTTTCCGGGTCTGTAAGGTGGATGGACAATTCCCTTTCCCATGAAGAAAGGAAATGTAGCTCAGGGGGGGAGGCTGAGAGTAACTCCTTATATATGGTAGACAGCGGTTTAGGGATCCTACGGGCATCTGATAGTCTCCTAGACAGCCAAGAGGGGGTTCCAGAGGTGGTGGGGGGTGGTAGCTTAATCATCTTAATCTCCTTCTGCAGGGCAAAACTCTGTAGGAAGGAAGCTTTTTTGACTTTAGGGTCATTCAAGACCGTGGACCAATCCAGGGACCCATCCGGGGACCTAATCTCACTTAAAGGGATCTCGGCCAAAAGAGGCCAGATACCTGAGGGCTTCTCGGCTTCCGGATGGACATAAAACTGTAAAGAGGAAAGCGGAGTACGCGGTATGGGAAACTCAAGTGTTCTATCCTTAAACTGCTTGGCCCACTCAACAAACATACCCTTCCATAGGAGTGGCAAAGAGGAACTACCCGGAGAACAAGGGGACAGCCCCCAGAGAATCCGCTTCATTCTAGTGGAGAGCAGGGAGCGCTCAAGACACACATATGGAGCACTATAAGTGCTCTTGAGGAGGGATAGACCTCTAAATAGTTGAAAGGCCACATAGTAGGAACGTATGTCGGGCAGACCAAAGCTGCCAAACCTCCTCTCTCTGGTCAGCACCGAATAAGCAATTCTGGAGGGTTTACTTCCCCACAAAAAGAGGGAGAAAACTCTGCGGATGTCTACAAAAAATGAGTGCGGCAGCCAGATAGGCAACACCTGCAGAAGGTACAAAAATTTAGGAGCTATAAAGGTCTTAAGGTAGTTCCGCTTGCCACACCAATAAATAAACGGCAGTTTAATAGAGTGCAGCTGCTTCCTAACTGAGGACAATAAGGGGGCATAATTCAGAGCAAATAAGTCCTTCGCCTGAGCCGGGATGTGCACTCCCAAAAATACTATGTCTTTTGTAGCCCAGTGGAAGGGGGTATTATTCTGAAGGGCTTCTTTAACCGATTCTGGACAAGTAACGTTTAGGGCCATTGACTTGCTATAGTTGATTTTAAAATTTGACACATAGCCAAACTCCTCAAAAAGAGACAAAAGACTAGGGAAGGATGTTTTGGGTTGGAAGTCATAATAAGTAGGTCATCTGCAAATGCGGCTGTCAAGTGGGTCCGAGAATCAATGGTCAAGCCCCTAACCGCAGGATCCTGCCGAATCTTACACAGCAAAGTCTCCATCACTATGACAAACAGAGATGGGGAGAGGGGACACCCCTGCCTCGTCCCATTGGATATGGAAAAGGAGGGAGAAAGCGTACCACTTATTTTGAGTCTGGCAGACGGGGCTGAGAACAGAGTGAAGATCGCAGATATAAACGAATCTGGGAAACCAAACCTCGACAGGGCCCGTGACATATAATGCCAACCGACCCTGTCGAAGGCCTTCTCCGCGTCCGTGCTCAGCAAAGCCAGAGGCGTGGAGGAGCTTCTAGCCCAATCCATAAGATGGAGCAAACGTATCGTGTTTTCACAGCCCTGTCTGCCACGCACAAACCCCACTTGCTCGCTATCAATAAGATCCGGCAGGATCAGCTGTATTCGCTGCGCCAGGATCTTGGCCCACCACTTGACATCCGCATTTAGCAGTGAAATCGGGCGATAACTGCCACAGTGGAGGGGGTCTTTGTTTTCTTTATGGATTATAGTTATGTGGGCCTCTAACGTTTGGGGGGTAGAGAGCCTCCAGACAGGAGGAAATTACAGAGTGCCTGAAAATGAGGAGTCAAAACGTCTTTGAAGGTCTTGTAATACGATATAGGGAGTTCACCAGGGCCTGGACTTTTGCCTGAAGGAACGGAGGAAAGGACCTTGCCAATTTCCTCTCTTGATACAGGGGCGACTAGTTGGGAAGCTTGTAGGAGACTAACAGAGGGCAGCTTCAGAGTGGACAGGAACTCATCTGTGGCTTGCTCAATAGAGGCTGAACCAGGACGGTCTGGAGTGGGGAGGTTATATAGATCCGCATAAAAAGCACTAAACGCTTTCGCTATATCGTGAGTCGACTTGTGCTTATTGCCTTTCGCATCTAGAATAGCAGGGATAAATGAATCCACGTGACGCTGCTTAGCCATGGCAGACATCAGTTTATTCCCTTTGTTCCCATGGGCATAAGCTTTAAACCTGGAGCGGAGTATAAGTTTCGCTGATTTGGCGTTGAGCAAGTTTTTCAGTTCCGTCCTGGTCTCCGCTAATTCAGCAGCCACAGCCTGAGCCTTAGTTTGCTTATGGGTCAGTTCAAGACTCGCTATGCGGGACAGCAGGTCATCTACAGCCTTGGAACGCAACTTTTTAACATGCGAGCCCAGGGAAATTAATTCTCCTCTAACCACCGCCTTATGAGTCTCCCACAAGATGGAGGGGGAGGGAGGAGGGTCGCCCACTGCATTAAGAGAGAAGAATTCAGACATAATCCGGGAGATTCTAGCTGCATTGATAGGGTCGGAGATCAATGTGTCATTAAGACACCATAATCTCTCACGTTTAGGAAGAGCTGTCATAGACACTCGGAGAAATACTGGGGCGTGATCAGAAAGCGTAATGTTCCCAATCCTCGTGTCTACCACCTGAGAAATATGGGGGAGGATAAAAACAAGTAGTCCAACCTATGGAAGGATTTTTTAGCGTTTGAATAAAATGTATAATCCCTGCCAGAGGGATGCATAGTGCGCCACACATCAATAACCCGCAACTTCTTCAGCGCAGTCTTCAGACGTCGCAGAAGTTTGTGGAACAACTCAGACCTCTGAGAGGACGAGTCAAGGCCTGGCTCCATAGTCACCTCCTAGTATAAGCATGCCCTCACTAAAAGCCTGTAGTTGCTCAAGAGTCCGAACGAGCCAGGGGATCTGACCCCTATTAGGGGCATATAAATTAGCCAGGGTAACAGGCGCGTCAGCGATGTGCCCCTTAACGAATAAGAAGCGACCATCAGTGTCCGCAAGGACAGCGAAGTGTTTGAAGGGTAGGCGCTTGTGGACGGCCACGCTGACACCCCTGCTAGCCGAGGCAAAAGAGCTATGAAACCATTGTGGGAATGCGTTTTGGGACAATTCCGGGATCTTCCCTGATTTAAAATGAGTTTCTTGGAGGAATACAACGGAGGCCTCATCTTTCAGTAACAAAGAGATCACCTGAGACCGCTTACATGGCTCGTTCAGAGCCTTGGCATTCAGTGAGGCAACTACAACAGAGGCCATAGTAAAGACAGAGGAGGCGGCCCAGAGCAAGAGGACATCCAGTCTGGAAAGCAACGGACGGAGTAAGGAGAAGGAGGGGAGGAAAGAGGACAAAGGGAAAGTCAAAAGAAAAAACATAACAAATGAGACAGTAACACAACCCAAATAACAAAGAATGTCTCCCCATGGACAGGGAGCACGTGACCCCACCCAGCATCTGACACAATGGAGATCCTTTTTCATAGTGGCAAACAGCCGGGATCTATCAGAGGGGGGCTCCTGTGGGGCCATCGGGGTCGGAAAGGAAGGGGGTGAGGGAGAGGACATAATCAGTAACATAACTGACAATAATACAGGTATATAACCCCCGCATAACTAACAGTGCAATCAGTGCTCTAATGCACAGCTCATAACCAGCGTCTCATGCAGGCAAGGTAGTAAAGCATAGGGTCCGGCCCAAAACCCATGAGAACGGGGCAGTGGGCCAAGACCTAAAATAAGTCCAAAAACAATGGACAAACGATGAAAATTTAGCTCAGACAGAGCCAGACAGAGTTCCTACGTCTTGGGACCCAGCAAAGTCACAGAACATTGAACTGAGTGAAGAGTGAACAAAAGCACCTTCAGCGCTTCCCAGAACAAAGTCAGGTAACAGGTGCTTGCGACCGGCCTTTTCCTTGTTTCCCAGCTCTGGAAGGTGAAACTTGCTGCCACGAAGCTATACCCGGAGGGGTAGGCAGGGGATCCCCTTGATCAGCCGGCATCCACGAGGGAACTGTGATGGGTTCAATCCCAAGAGGGCCCCATATTGCTTTCAGGTCTTCCGGGGTCCGCACCGTATACTGCCTCCCGTTTTTCAAGATGGCCAGACCGAAGGGATAGAGCCATCGGATTGGTGTAGCTGTGACTTTAAGGGCCTCTAGGAGCGGCTTCACGATGCGCCTCTTGGCTAAGGTGGAGGGGGCCAGGTCCTGGAAGAAAAGGACTGGGGTCTCACCGTACATGATGCGGTCGGCCTCCCTTCCCGCCTTGAGCAGTGCAGCAGTGTCCACATAGCTTAGGATGCCGCATACTACGTCCCGTGGTGGCTCACCAGGTTTTGGCTTGGGCCTTAAGGCCCTGTGGATGCGCTCAATCACAATCGGAGCTGCTCTCTCAGCTCCCAGCAGGGAGGAGAAAATTTCGCATGCGACTGAATGAAGCTCGTCAATCGCAATATTTTCGGGTAGGCCGCGGATGCGAATATTTCGCCGCCGGCTACGGTTCTCCTGGTCCTCTATGCGCATCAGAGCATCGTTTAGCAAGTCTCTGTGGGTTTGCAGGGCTGCGCTGGTCTTACCCTCATGCACCAGGATGGCGTCCTGTGCTAGCTCCAGGGACTCCACACGATTCTCAATCTGTCGCAGGTCTCCTATTATCTCCTCCAAGTTCTTTTTAAGAGGTGCAAGAGCAGATTCCAGAATGTCCCTGAGATCTGCTTTGGAGAGTAAGGAGCTCTTTCGCAGTGGCCTGCAATCAGAAACATCAGAAGTGCTTCCTGCCTCAGAGCCTTCATCTACTTCAGAGAGCTGCCGTGCCTTCTTGTATGTTTCAGCAGCAGGAGTCCTGGATTGTTTCTTAAGGAATTTATCCATCTCAGGTTGCCTGGAACGGGCCCCTGTCGGCTCTGGTGTCTCAGGGTGACGGTCCTTGCCTGGTTTCCCCATTGGCACCGAGTAAATAGCTAATAAAAGGGGCTATAATAGCTGCCAGGGAGAGGAGCTCAGGAACAAGCAGCCATGCAGCTCCGAGGTCAAGCTCCGCCCCCATAGTAGTCATATTCTTGTACATAGTAACAGTATTATAGGAGTTATATTCTTGTAAATAGTCGACAGTATTATAGTGGTTATATTATCGTACATAGGAGCAGTATTATAGTAGTTATATTCTTGTATATAAGCAGTATTATAGTAGTTATATTCTTGTACATAGCAGGCATTATTATAGTGGTTATATTCTTGTACATATAGTAGTGCATATGTTTTTATTTTCTTCCAGGCCTTTATGCAATTTATTACCTCAGACCTTATCAGTTATTTTTGATAGACTTGTGTTAATGTCATCTATTTTGTTGTAAAGTAGAGAATAACTTCTAATTAATTCATTTTTTATTTTATTTTTTAAAGAAGTAATATTCGTAAAAAAATATTGGCTGCAACCAGTGGCGTATCGTGGGTTGCCAGCACCTGGTGCAAGCCAAGTATTGCTCCCCCTAATTTAAACAAAAGCCTGACTGTAATGTTAAAAATCTAAAAAAATAAAGAAATATTTAAATCAGGTATTTTATCTATTAAAACTATGGGGTATATAACCCTAATACATATTCAAAATCAGGCTAAAGGGGATGGACTCAGAAGTGGGTGGTATATGGATTTGAACCAGACCCACTTAGTATCGTAGTAGGTTAGAGAGGGGTTGGGTTATTGTGCGTTAGTTTACTACAAAAATGTCCCCCTCTCATCTACATAGAAACCCCCTTAATCAAAGCATCTGAGTGCAGGCTTGAGCTACAGATATGCCTCTCAGATGACACTCTCTGCCCAGGTCTATAGTGTTTTGTATGTACACCTGTGGTTGATCATTAGTCCCTAACTGGCTTGTGTTATAGCCAGCTATAGCCGAGGCACCTAGCACAGGCACCTAGCTTTATGCTCTCAGATAAAAAGATCAACGCTTTTCCTTGCGGGTGGGTTCCCGCAAGAAAAAGTGGGTGGGTTTATCAGGAGTAAGTGAGAGCTAAAAAAACATAAATCAGCCATGGAGTTGGGAGGGTGGAACAGCATGATAAGTCCACAGAATGGCCCAGTGACAGAGTGGTGAGGTGGCAGCAGCGTGAGGAGACCACAGAGTAGCCCAGTGACATAGTGTTAAGGTGGCAGCAACATGAGAAGACCACAGAGTGGCTAGGTGACATAGTGTTGAGGTGGCAGCAGCATGTGGAAACCACAAAGTGTTGATTTGGCAGCAGCACGAGGAGACCACAGAGTGGCCAGGTGACATAGTGGTGAGGTAGCAGCAGCATGAAGAGACCACAGAGTGGCCCAGTGACATAGTGTTGAGGTGGCAGCAACATGTGGAGACCACAGAGTGGTGATGTGGCAGCAGCATGATCAGACCACAGAGTAGTGAGGTGGCAGCACCATGAGGAGACCACAGAGTGGCCCAGTGACATAGTGGTAAGGTGGCATCAGCATGAGGAGACCACAAAGTAGCTTTCACGGTGCGGTGTGGGTAGTAAACTCCCCACTAAACACTGAGGGAAGATAAAAGGTTCTAGGCCTGGAAACTAGGGGAAGGGGAAAGGTCACCACCTAGTGAATCCCTAAACCGAGCCCTGACTACTATCAATATGAACAGACCTCAATGGTAGGAATGTTCATATGCAGGAACTTAGAGCCCTAACACCAGCACTTCCCCAACCAGAAAGGAGCTATCAACCACATAGCATGATGGGTGAGACCAGACTAAATAGAGGAGTTGGAATGACCACTTGAGTTACACCTGAGACAAGAGGTGTGGTCATAACCAGCAACAACACAGAAATAAGTGAAACCAAATAGGGTGTCAGATTACATCACGTGCAGCTAGTCTCTAAGATCTTCTGACCCCTGTCACGTGAGAGACCATGACAGTTGCCCAGTGACATAGTGGTGAGGTGGCAGCAGCATGAGGAGACTACAGAGTGGTGATGTGGCAGCAGCATGAGGAGACCACAGTGTGGCCCAGTGACATATTCGTGAGGTGGCATCAGCATGAGGAGACCACAGTGTGGCCCAGTGACATAGTGTTGAGGTGGCAGCAGCATGAGGAGACCGCAGAATGGCCCAATGCCATAGTGGTAAGGTGGCAGCAGCATGAGGAAACCACAGAGTGGTGATATGGCAGCAGCACGAGGAGACCACAGAGTGGTGATGTGGCAGCAGCATAAGGAGACCACAGATTGGTGAGGTGGCAGCAGCATGAGGAAGTCACAGAATGGCCCAGCGACATAGTGGTGAGGTGGCAGCAGCATGTGGAAACCACAGAGTGGTGATGTGGCAGCAGCATGAGGAGACCACAGAGTGGTTATGTGGCCTCAGCATTAGGAGACCACAGAAAGGGGAGGTGGTAGCAGCATGAGGAAACCACAGAGTGGCCCAGTGACATAATTGTGAGGTGGAAGCAGCATGAGGAGACCACAGAGTGGCCCAGTGACATAGTGGGAAAGTGGGGGGCAATACCAGTACCACCTGAAGATAGTGGTTGGCAGTAGGAGCACCTGGCAGCAGGTTAGGCATCAGGCGGGCGGCAGAATCAGAAAAGTAGCTGAAGCAGGTAGCCAGAAGAAACTGGTCTCTTTTGTCAAAGTGTAGGTGTGGCACCATGAATGATCTAGTCTGATGCATCAGACACTGGTGTTTGAAAATCCTGGCTGATCCACGCCTGATTTATCTTCACAAAGGTCAGTTTCTCCACATTTTTGGTGGACAGGTGAGTTCTCCTTGGGGTAACTATGCACCCCACTGCTCCAAACACTCGCTCTGATGTCACACTGCTGGCTGGGCAGGAAACCTTGTCCAGGGCAAACTCGGCCAGTTGTGGCCACAACCTGCTGGTTCAGGTTTTGCTCTATGTCTAGCTGCTGGTGCTGTTGAGTAGTTTTAATAGGCAGGTGAAGAAAACTGCTTATCAGCGACTTTAGACTTAAGTTGCTGCTGATGGAGCTAGTACTGCACCTTCCCCCAACCCCCCCCCAGCAGCCATGGCAGTGAAACATGAGCACAGAGGGCCCCCCTGGTCAGACATGCGTGAGGATGGGCGATGGGGCACATAGGCAGCGGCCAACTGACTACTTAGGATCTCTCGATAGTAGTTCAGTATGTCCTCCCTCTCAGCAGGTGTAAAAAATGCCCCCATTTTGGACCGGTAGCATAGGTCTATCATGGTGGAGAGCCAGTAGTCACCCCTCTGCCGAATGGTGATAATTCGGCTGTCACTACGCAAGCAGCTGAGCATGCATCAGGCCATTTGCGCAAGTGACTCGGAGTGTTTTCACTGCATACTGCCACGGTGTGTCTGGGTCATCTGCTTCATCTTCCTCATCGCCCTGTAGATTCTTCTGCTGCTGCTCCTACTTCTCCTGCTCCTCCTCTCCTGTCACCTGTGTAGAAAAACCAACCATTTCTCTACACATTGCTTGTGCTCGAATGTTCTCCTCCTCCTCCTCTAGTTCAGCCCCCACAGGGCTCATGTGGCCGTGAGATGTAGTCACCATTTCTCTTGTTTCCTGGCCAGCCAGATTTAGCAGCATCTGTTCCAGGACATGAATCGGCCTGTATCAATAAATCGTTTATAGCTTTTCTCTGTTTATATAATCGGTCCTACGTATGGAGGGTGGAATTTCAACGGGTGCAAACATTGCATATCAGCCTATGTTGGGGGACGCCGTTCCGCCGCTGCAGCACAAGGAGAGTGTGCTTTGCGGTGTATGAGTGGCTGAAGTGCATAACAAGTTTCCTGGCCAATTTCAGGATGTCTTGAAGATGGGGTGAAGACTTCCAGAACTGCTTTACAACCAGATTGAACACATGCACCATGCAGAGCATATGGCTCAGCCCTCCTTGACGCAGCGCTGACGCCATGTTCTTCCCGTTGTCGGTCACCATGGTTCTGATTTTGAGTTGTCGAGGAGAAAGCCAGAATTTGATTTCTTTATGATGAACGCAGAGCCTAGGCAAACTAGGTGCAGAACAGCGTGACACCGCCGTGCCCTGCACATGTGGTATGCTGGAGGGGCACTGTGAATTGTCTCTGCAGTAGAGGTTGAGGACACAGTGGAGGATGAGGAGGCAGAGGCGGACCAAAGGGCGTGAGAACGTGGAGGCGAATGTAGTGTCACCTGGCCAAGGTGCTGGTGTGGCTGGGCAGGTACCACATTTACCCAGTGGGCCATAAAGGACATACAGTTGCAAGAAAAAGTATGTGAACCCTTTGGAATTATATGGATTTCTGCACAAATTGGTCATATAATGTGATCTGATCTTCATCTAAGTCACAACAATAGACAATCACAGTCTGCTTAAACTAATAACACACAAAGAATTAAATGTTACCATGTTTTTATTGAACACACCATGTAAACATTCACAGTGCAGGTGGAAAAAGTATGTGAACCCCTAGACTAATGACATCTCCAAGAGCTAATTGGAGCGAGGTGTCAGCCAACTGGAGTCTAATGAACGAGACGAGATTGGAGGTGTTTGTTACAGCTGCCCTGCCCTATAAAAAACACACACCAGTTCTGGGATTGCTTTTCACAAGAAGCATTGCCTGATGTGAATGATGCCTTGCACGAAAGAGCTCTCAGAAGACCTATGATTAAGAATTGTTGACTTGCATAAACCTGGAAAGGGTTATAAAAGTATCTGCAAAAGCCTTGCTGTTCATCAGTCCACGGTAAGACAAATTGTCTATAAATGGAGAAAGTTCAGCACTGCTGCTACTCTCCCTAGGAGTGGCCGTCCTGTAAAGATGACTGCAAGAGTACAGCACAGACTGCTCAATGAGGTGAAGAAGAATCCTAGAGTGTCAGCTAAAGACTTACAAAAGTCTCTGGCATACGATAACATCCCTGTTAGTGAATCTACGATACGAAAAACGCTAAACAAGAATGGATTTAATGGGAGGATTCCACAGAGGAAGCCACTGCTGTGCAAAAAAAACATTGCTGCGCGTTTACAGTTTGCACAGGAGCACCTGGATGTTCCACAGCAGTACTGGCAATATATTCTGTGGACAGATGAAACCAAAGTTGAGTTGTTTGGAAGAAACACACAACACTATGTGTGGAGAAAAAGAGGCACAGCACACCAACATCAAAACCTCATCCCAACTGTGAAGTATGGTGGTGGGGGCATCATGGTTTGGGGCTGCTTTGCTGTGTCAGGGCCTGGATGGATTGCTATTATCGAAGGAAAAATGAATTCCAAAGTTTATCAAAACATTTTGCAGGAGAACTTAAGGCCATCTGTTCACCAGCTGAAGCTCAACAGAAGATGGGTGTTGCAACAGGACAACGATCCAAAGCATAGAAGTAAATCAACAACATAATGGCTTAAACAGAAGAAAATACGCCTTCTGGAGTGACCCAGTCAGAGTTCTGACCTCAACCCGATTGAGATGCTGTGGCATGACCTCAAAAAAGCGATTGACACCAGACATCCCAAGAATATTGCTGAACTGAAACAGTTCTGTAAAGAGGAATAGTCAAGAATTACTCCTGACCGTTGTGCACATCTGATCTGCAAATACAGGAAACGTTTGGTTGAAATTATTGCTGCCAAAGGAGGTTCAACCAGTTATTAAATTGAAGGGTTCACATACTTTTTCCACCTGCACTGTGAACGTTTACATGGTGTGTTTAATAAAAACATGGTAACATTTAATTCTTTGTGTGTTTTTAGTTTAAGCAGCCTGTGATTGTCTATTGTTGTGACTTAGATGAAGATCAGATCACATTATATGACCAATTTGTGCAGAAATCCATATCATTCCAAAGGGTTCACATACTTTTTCTTGCAACTGTATATTGTCCTTGACCGTAGTTACAGCTCTATACGTCGGCGCTGCTATTAACTTTGGCAGACACCGACAGGCTAAAGGACTGGCTCACCTTCTATTCTACATATGTGTGCAGGGCTGGTACTGCACAAGCCATCAGTTCTCTGAAAGGTGCAGGGTCCACCACTTGGAAAGGGAGTGACTGCAGCACCAGTAACTTGGCCAGGAGCATGTTCAGCTTCTGCGCCGTTGGATGAGTGCACACATACTGTTGTCTCTTGGCAATCGCTTCAGTGATCGATTGCTGACGGAATGACTGACGAGGAGGAGGACCATTAGGACCAGCATATGGTGGGAAGGACAAAGCTCTCTTCGGCTGAGGTGGTGGATCCTTGACTGCATGAAATTGGGTGCGTGGAACTGGGTGAATCAGCAGTTGCTGCTGCAGGCTGGACACGCATGTCAGAGCCACGGTACTCCCAGGCCACTTTATGGTGATGCTGCATGTGTTGATGCAGGGCCGTGGTGCCAAAATTGGCACCCTAGCCACGCTTCACCTTCGGCCCACAAATTCTGGAAATGGCCATGTTCACCTCCTCCGGTATGGCATTTTCTCCCCAACACTCTGCACTGACTGCCTGCTACCACTTCCTCCGTGAATCCCTGCACTGCTATTTTCCGAGCAAGTAGGTTCCAGCAAAGTGGGTGGTCTATCCCGACCCAGGCACGTTTGGCTCCCAACATCCCACTGCTGCCACCCTGCTGACTCACAGCCACGCTACCACCCTGCTGGCTCAGCCGCTCCCTCACACGCAAGCTACCAGCCTCTGCTCTTGATGATGATTTTGAAGCCCCTTCTTCACCCGGCTCCCAAGTGTGATTGGCTACATCATCATCATCTGCTACTGTCTGCATGTCACTGATGTCCCCCTCAACAGTCTCAGGGCCAGGACCCTGACCGCTCGCAACATCTGCTCCCACGCGACTCTCATCATCACTACTTGCCCGCCTACCGGAGGAAGCGATGGATGTCTCCTTTAGATCTTGGCTGGGCAGTAGCTGCTGACTGTCTTCTAGTAGCTTGTCCTCGCTAAAAAGTGGAGCCAAGCCTGAAAATGACAGAGGAAGGTTCAGGACAGGTGGGGGCACAGGGCCTGCTCCCGGGGCATGCCAACTAAGGGTCGTGTCAGAGGAACCCACCAACTCTTGGCTGGGGATGTCTGATGTCACTTGTGACGAAGTCGAACACCGGGGCAACCATTAAAGCACCGCTGGGTTGCTGGTCAAGACATGACTGCTAGATGACACTGGTAGTTCAGGCCTCTCGCTGCGACTCCTGCTGCCACCCCCTTTCTACTGCTGCCTGCGACAGCAACATTTTGGCCACTTCCCTTTGAAGGGCCTGTTACCTGTCTGTCTGACATACTGTATAATAAAAGAACGAAATTAAAATTAAAATAATACCCCCCATAAAAAAGGCTGTAGTATAATGTAACTTCACCGCTGAATGGCAATTAACACATATATAATGTATATTTTTCTGATTAATAAACTCCCCCCACCCAAAAAATAATAATCACAATTCACCTCAGAACAGATAATAGCAAGTAGGTTTATTTCACTTCAATACACCTCGTAAATGGCTTCACCACAGAATTAAGACATATTCTTTTTCTTATTACTACACCCCAAAAAAAGAAATATAACAATCACAATTCACCACAGAACCGCTAATGGGACGTACATATATTTCCTTTTATTAAAGTGAATTGAATGGCACTCCTTTAGTGAAAAGGTGGTGCTCAGGGGTAAAACAGGTTTAAATATATTCAAAGACCACGGCACTCAATAGTTACATTGCATAAACTTCTTGTATTTTATTTTGTTTAATCCATCTTAAAAAAAATATTTTAAGGCACTGGCCAACGTTTCGGTCTAACCTAGACCTTGTTCACGGCCTCAGTTCATTATATGCTCAAATGAACTAAGGTCTAGGTTAGACCGAAACATTGGCCAGTGGCTAAAAATAAATTTTCAGGATGGATTAAACAAAATAAAATACAAGAAGTTTGTGCAACGTAACTATTGAGTGCCGTGGTCTTTTAATATATTGAAACCTGTTTTACCACTGAGCACCACCTTTTCACTAGAGGAGTGCCATTCAATTCACTTTAATAAAAGGAAATATATGTACGTCCCATTAGCCGTTCTGCGGTTACTATTGAGTGCCGTGGTCTTTGAATCCCCCACGTAGTACCGCTGAACGGCAATTATGAAATATATTTTTTCCTTTTTTTTCTCCCTATTAATACACCCCCAAAAAAGAAATATAACAATCACAATTCACAGCAGAATGGCTAATGGGACGTGCATATATTTTCTTTTTAATATACCATGTAAATGGCTGTAGTACAATGTAACTTCATCGCTGAACGGCAATTATGACATATATTTTTTCCTTTTTTTTCTATTAATACACCCCAAAATAAGAAATCACAATTCCCTGCAGAAAGGCTAATGAGATGTACGTATATTTCCTATTAATACAGCGCTTAAATGTCTGTAGTACAATGTGACTTCTCCGCTGAACGGCACAGACATATATTATATTTTTTCTGATTAATCAACTTCCTACACCTTGAATAATCTTTCCCGGAACTTGTAAATTTTCAGCACAATGAAGTCTTTCCTACCACTGTCCCAAGCGCCTGCTGACGTCTCTCCCTGCACTAAGCACGCTGAAGAATGGGAGAATCCAAGATGGCTGAGGCTATTTATAGGGCTGTGACATCACAGGGGCTGACTGGCTGCTGATTGGCTGCATGCATGGCATTGTGGGTGATCCCTCGTTCATGCAGCAGTCATTTTAGGGAAAAATACGATTAGTTGCCATAAAGCGTGAGGAAATTCAGCTTCGGTGCTAATCACATTTTCCTGATATTCGGATTGAATTCCACTTCGTCAACTTCGATTCGCTCATCTCTAGTCAGTGCTATTCTGACACTTACCAGCAGGCTGCACCAGAGAGGCGTAACCTGCAGGAAATTACTCAAGGCTGGTCTGGGGCCTACATGAGACCCCAGCCTGCTTCACACACATCGGACCCCGTAATCGCATTTACGGGTTGCCGATGGGAGACAGGAAGAGTCCGCTCCCTCTGTCAGCATTTTACATATGGTGGGCACCATTGCCCGTGGCATGTAAAGTGTTAAACAGCTGGTCAGGGCTGTTAGAGCAGGGCCGCGGCTCTCATGTGAGAGCCGGGTCCCCGCTCCCCGCTGCAGGGGTGACCCGTGCAGCACTTAGACTGGGCCGCCGTAAAGAAGTGGTGGCTGAGCCTAAGGTCCCTTAGTGACCACCGCAAAAACACATATGGGTGGTCACTAAGGGGTAATTTCAGCTTTTCATACTAGACACTTGGCCATTTTCTGTGCTATGCTGCTTGAGTAGTTCCTATTTACTGCCATGAGAGTTATAGAAACAGTTGGTTCTTACCGTGGTTACTCCCATCTCGGTCATGAGAGACCAAGATGGGATAACCCCTTTTATTGCAATCAGGACTGTTTAATGCTTTATTTTGGGGCTCAAATAATATTTAAACAGTACGGTTGAAAATAAATAATCTTTCACATTCAACCAAGAGATGAGAATGGACATAGATGGAGAAGAGGGGTAAATTTGACTGATTCAATATCCAGAACAAGAAATCTATACATTGGCCTAAGAAAGCATTTAAAAGAGTTTTCTGAGATTTAAAGGGGTTCTTCAGTTCTTTTTCACTGATGATCTATCCGCTGGATCAGATCGGCGGGGTCCAACACCCTGGACGATCAGCTGTTTGAGAAGGCTGCGGCGCTCCAGGAGCAGAGCGGCCTTATCACTGTTTACCGCAGGCCCAGTAATGTCATGTCTAGTATCACTGGCCTGGGTCGGGACTAGGCTCTATCCAGGCCAGTGATACTAGTCATGACATCACTGGGCCTGATGGAAACAGAGAGAAGGCTGCGGCACTCAAGCCTTCTCAAACAGCTGATCGGTGGGGGTCCCGGGTGTTGGATCCCCACCGATCAGATGCTGATGATCTATCTAGAGGATAGATCATCAGTAAAAAAGAACATCAGATGACCTATAGGTCAACAGTATATGATCGGTGGGGGATTATCACCCAAGACCCCACTGATCAGTAGTTTGTGAAGACAGCGGTACTCACAGTGGCCAATTCCATAGATTGAAAGCTCATACATTAAAGAGCCAGCTCATGAGGTTGCTATTCCACAGATTCACAGCTCATATAGTAAAGAACCAGTGCAATGAGCAGGACACTGGGTCAGTGGGGTTGCTATGCAGTGGGTCAGTTTATATGTGTATAAGTTCGTGAGGCCAATTGCCGCTTGCGCAGGTACTGTAGCAAGGTCCTTTAAGATGTTACAGCTCATACCAGGTGAGGAATGCCAGAGGGGGATAATTTTTCTGTGTAGTATCAACGGTGTATCCTACCTTGGTATGGCTGGACTCCTGAGTCCTGGCTCACTTGCAATAAAGTTGAGTGCTGTTAATAGGAGTTTTGATGGAATAATTGAGATCCAGACAGGAGATATCGTCCAACTCGTCTTTACTTGATGCAGCTTTAAATCCGTACAAGTTACAGCTTTAGTCTTTAGGTTCCCAGCAGGTTTTGGCAATATGTGGCAGGAATTTATATGTATTCTGCTTCTTATCATATGCCTAGTAGATCTGGCAGGTATTTATCTTCTGCTCTGTCTGTCTTCTGCTTTATAATGGGTCTGACTAGCTGAGGAGGAATTTGGCTTCTCCTGGTCTTGGGAAATGTACTCACAGCTTCGCTCACAGGGTATGCTTTTTCCTGGAGGCTGGAGATGGCTGCTTCTCTGGTCGACCAGCTGAGGCGGATAGCTCAAGCTGGGAAGATGGATCCTGGCCTCAGCCGAGGTTGGATCCAGGGTTGGGATCCCTTGTTCTGGGAGCTCCTATCAACACAACCTACCCCAACAGGGGGTGGCTGGTACACTCACAAGACTTCCTTCTCCTCCTCATGATACAGGACATGGGAACGTCCCACTTCTGCTCATACAGGGGAGCCTAGACTGGAATGGACTATTCCAGGCTAGAAATACTAAACTATTCTATAGACTGCCTACACATTGCCGCCACCTACTGGTGTACATGGAGAATTACACCAATTTACATACAGCAGTCATAGAAAATCCATATAATGGGAAATGCAATGTAAGATTACACAGGATGATAACACAAATACACTTAGCATCATGTAGCTGGGTGACAGTAGGTTTAGTGACATACTTCAGGATGTTACACCAGCTCCTAAGGGGACTAATACAGAGTCACAGCTCTTACAGTAAAGAACCAGCCTCAGAGGTGACTAATCCAGTCACAGCTCTTACTGTAAATAACCAGATACGCAGTTGACTATTCAACAGATTAATAGCTCTTACAGTAAAGAACCAGATCCTATGGTGACTATTCCACAGATTCACAGCTCATAGAGTAATGGGTCAGGTACTGAGGCAACCATTCCACAGATTCATAACTCTTACAGTAAAGAACCAACTCTTGAGGTTACTGGTCCACAGATTCACAGCTTTTACTCACACACAAAAAAAAAAGATCCTGAGGTTACTGTTCCACAGATTTACAGCTCTTACAGTAAAGAATAAGCTCTTGAGGTTACTGTTCCACGGATTCACAGCTCTTACAGTAAATAACCATCTCTTGATGTGCCTATTACACAGATGCACAGTTTCATATGTAAAGAACCAGATCCTGAGATGACTATTTTACAGATTCACCACTCTAGCAGTAAAGAACCAACTCCTGAGGTGACTATTCCACAGATTCACAGTCCACATGGTAAAGAATCCTTGTCACTTCTGAAGTTGAATCTTTTCCAGATGGAGGGCGGCAGTACCTCTTGTCTCTTGATTTTGCCTAACAACTTTTCACCATATTCTTAGAGGCCTTTTATATATTTATATAGGTAAATCATGTCACCACTTAGATGCCTCTTCTCAAGACTTAATAAAAAGACCCTCTTACAAGGACCGGCCTTTAGGGCAATTATCCAGAAGGAGCATTCCAAGAAACACTGATTCCCGATAATTGCCCTGTGTAAATGTACCACTGATCAACCACTTGTTCATTGGGTGAAAGCATCACTGATGAGGTCACCTAAATGTTTCTGGGCAGCAAATTGCTCTGTCCCAATTCAGAGTAGATGATTGCTGGTTGTAAATGTAACTCTCACCTCCACCAACAACCATGAAATGATCAGGATCAAATGGTTCATTCCCAATAACTGCCTGCTGTGTCGGCCCATGTGAGGGGAACTTTTGACCCTTTATGGCCCTTATCAGTTTAATTGCTCTTCTTTATACTTTTTCTAGTTCCAGGACATCCTTTCTATGGACTGGTGCCCAGAACTGAACTGCATATTGCAGATGAGGCCATACTAATACTTTGCAGTGGCAATATTTCATCCCTGTTCCATGAGTCTATGCCTCTTTTAATACATACCACTATTTTGGAAGCAGCTCATTGTCATTGCACTGTTATTTCTGATCCACAAGTACGCTTATATCCAGTGTTACTTCCCTTAGGACATATGATGCTTGTAGGTTATAAATACACAGATGCAGAACTTTACATTGGTCCACATTGAACCTCATTTGCCAAGTGGATGCCCAAACAGAGTGTCCAAGCCAGCTTGTAATTTGTAGACTGCACAGTACTACTTCACTTGGTATCATCTGCAAAAATAGAAAAAATACTACTACCCCCATCCTCTATATCATTAATAAATCATAGCCCAGCACTGAACCTTGGGGTACACCGCTTAATATTAGACACCATTAAGAGTAGAAAACATTTAGAACTACTCTCTGGACATGGTCCTTCAAGGGGTTCTCTTGGAAAACAAAAAATAATGAAAAATTAAAATAAAAAACAGAACATTATAGTTATATTTGTTAATAACATTAATTGTTTTATCTAGGAGTAATCGATGTACTAAATACAAATGGCCAGCATCCGGTGAACCAGTAAGAAACCCCTCCTAGAATGTAACTAGGACGGGCATTGAGACCTGTGTGTGAGAAGGGGGCTGCTCTACTTTCACCTGGGGGGGGGGCAGTAGAAGGTCGAGCTACAATATATTGTTCCTGATAACGATGATTAGACACAAGTTATGTGCCCGCATTGCTGAGATAAATTAGGTTTTAATATATGCAAATGAGCCTCTAGGAGCAATGGGTGCGCTCCCGTTACACCTAGAGACTCTGTTTGCTCTGCAACTGATGTGCCCTTTGCACTTTGACAGGATCAGGAGTTTCATGATCTTTTCACTAACTGGCCCTGTCAAAGTGCAGAGAGAGCAGAGCCTCTAGGTGTAATAACAACGCCCCCGTTGCTCCTAGAGGCTCGTTTGCATATAATAAAACATAATTTTTCTCAGCAATGCGGGCACATATGAACATGGGACCAACATAGATGCCTTCAGCTGCCAAGCGCACATGTAACAGATCAGGCACAAATCTGCTGACCGATGCCCCTTAACTGCCGGTCCATGATCAGCTTTTCATCTCTGCACATTATCATTAACTTCCTCTAGTGGTGAATGAAGGCAGGCAGAACTCTCTCATTAAGGGTACTTTCACACTAGTGGCAGGACGGATCCGACAGGCTGTTCACCCTGTCGGATCCGTCCTGCGGCTATTTCGCCGTGTCGCCGACTATAATGGGGACAGGGGCGGAGCTCCGTCGCAGCACGGCAGTTCGCAGTGAGAGGCCGCTGGACTAAAAGTCGGACATGCAGTACTTTTAGTCCGGCAGACTTTCTCCGTGCACTACCGTGCTGCGCCGGAGCTCCATCCCTGTCCCTATTATAGTCCGGTGAAATAGCGGCAGGACGGATCCGACAGTGTGAACAGCCTTAGGCTACTTTCATACTTGAGTTTTAACCTGCTCCGGTAGGGCTCAGAAAAAACGCTTCTGTTACTGATAATACAACCATTAGCATCCATTATAAACGGATCCGGTTGTATTATCTTTAACATTGCCAAGACGGGTCTGTCATGAACTCCTTTGAAAATCAATGGGGGGGCGGATCCGTTTTCTATTGTGTCTGTTAAAACGGATCTATCCCCATTGACTTGCATTGTGGGTCATGATGGATCCGTCTTGCTCCGCATCCCATGACGGAAAGAAAACCGCAGCATGCTGTCGTTTGCTCTACGGTATAAGAATGCAACCAAACGGAACAGGATGCATTCTGGTGCACTCCGTTCTGTTCACTTATGGAAGTATTTTTTAATACCTGAAAGTGGAAACGCAAGTGTGAAATTAGCCTTAATTATACACAGGGGATTTGGAGTTCTGTATCATTAGCAGTCAATGACCACAATAAGGAAATATTAAGAAACTAATCAGCACAGAATTTTGGCTAAAATAACTTTTTTCAGATGTCTGCATTTCAGAAGAGCCAAAACCTCTGGTCAAGATTCAGCCGTGCACTTACATCTAAAAGAAACAGGTCACACCTTTGAAGACAGTCAAGTACGTGTTTTGGATAAGGAGGCCGATTGGTACAAACGAGGCGTGAAGGAGGCCATCTACGTAAAAATGGAGAAGCCAAGCTTGAATAGAGGCGGGGGGGTTAGACATTAGAGTTCAGCGGACACGTGGATGTTCGGGTTTGGCAGGTCCGGCCGAACTTGAAAAAAAGGTTCGGGTTTGGGACTTGAAGTCAATGGGGACCCGAACTTTTGGGCACTAAAATGGCTCTAAAATAGTCCTGGAAAGGGCTAGAGGGCTGCAAAAAGGCATCAAAATGTGCCTAAGCGCATGACAACTGTTCTACAAACAAATGTGGATAGGGAAATGACTTAAAATAACATAAAATACAGAAAAATTAAAAATAACAATCTGTATCTAGGAGTAGGAGGTTGAGGAGGCGGTGGATGGGTGGATGTGGCGGTGTAGGTTGACATGGCGGTGTAGGTGGAAGCGACGGTGAAGGAGGAATAGGTAGCCAACACTGATTTGTGCTATTTTTTATTAAATTTAAATTTATTTTTAAATATTGGGACATATAACAAAATAAAACAAAGAATAAGTGCACTTGAATACAAGAATGGATGGTTGAGGCTGGTATAAATGTCTATTCTGCACAAGGTACGGACAAGTTCTGTGGGATCCATGCCTGGTTCATTTTAATAAACGTAAGCTTGTCCACATTGGCTGCGGCCTGTGATAATGCTCTCTGCCGTGCTAAACACACGTTCACACCATACACTGGCTGCAGGGCAGGTCAGCACCTCCAAGGCTGACAAAGCTTTTCCACATTTGGGCCATGCTAACCCTGCCTTCTCAGGTTCTGGCGGTGCCCCAGCTGCGTTGGCGACCTCTTCCTCCTCCTCTGCCTTCGCCTTGTGCTTCCACTGTGCCCCTGCTGTCAGGTGGGAATGCCATCATCAGCGTGCGCTTGTAGTCGGGCATCTTCCAATCAGTAACAGATGTTTTCACTAAATTTAGTTCCCTGTCAGCATTGCACAGCAGGGATTCATTCACGGCAAAAGGGGGTTCATGTCACCCAGCAATACAACAGAGGATTTTGAGAGATTTAGGCCCCTGTCACCCAGGCACAGCAGGGGTTTGTATACGCCCAAAATGATAAAATGTCACCCGACAATTGAAAATAAGATTTGTTTTCAATTTAGGGCACTAAAATTGGCACTTTTTTGCATTAAAATGGCTCTAAAATAGTCCTTGAAAAGGCTAGAGGTATGTAAAAGGCAGTAAAATTAAGAGCATGGTAACTGCTCTGCAAACAAATGTGGATAGGGAAAGAACTTAAAATGAAATAAAATAACAAAAAATTTCAAATTATTAACCTGCAACTCAGAGAAGGAGGTGGATATAGAGTCGGAGGTTGAGGAGGCGGTGAATGTGGTGTTGTAGGTGGATTCAGCAATGGAGGAGGAGGAGTTAGCCAACAATGTTTATTTTTATTTTTTATTGGGGTAGGTAGCCCCCAAAATATTGGGACAAATAAAAAAAAAGAAAACAAAGAATCATTGCATTTGACTTGAGTACAAGAATGTATGTTTGATGGTGGTATAAATGTCTACTCTGCACAAGGTACAGACAAGTCCTGAGGGATCCAAGCCTGGTTCATTTTAATGAATGTGAGCTTGTTCACGTTGGCTGTGGACAGGCGGCTGCGTCTGTCTGTAATGACGCCTCCTCCTGTGCTAAATGCACATTCAGAGAGTACACTGGCTGCAGGGCAGGCTAGCACCTCCAAGGCATACAGGGCAAGCTCTGGCCATGTGGACAATTTGGAGACCCAGAAGTTGAATGGGGCAGAACCATCAGTCAGTAAGTGTAGTCGTGTGCACAGGTACTGTTCCACATGTTGTTCAAATGCTGCCTCCTGCTAACACGCTCCATATCAGCAGTTGGGGCCGGTTGTTGCGGCGAGGTGACAAAGGTTTTCCACATGTCGGCCATGCTAACCCTGCCTTCTGAGGTGCTGGCGCTGACACAGCGGCGTTAGCGACCTCTTCCTCCTCCCCTGCCTTCGTCTTGTGCTTCCACTTGCCCCCAGGTGTCAGTCGGGAATGCTCTTAGGAGCGCGTCTACCAGCGTGCGCCTGTAGTCACGCATCTTCCGATCACGCTCCAGTGAGGGAATTAAGGACGGCACATTGTCTTTGTAACGGGGATCCAGCAGGGTGGCCACCCAGTAGTCAGCACACGGTAAAATGTGGGCAACTCTGGAGTCGTTGCGCAGGCACTGCAGCATGTAGTCGCTCATGTGTGCCAGGCTGCCCAGAGGTAAGGACAAGCTGTCCTCTGTGGGAGGCGTATCATCTGCGTCCTCCGTATCCCCCCAGCCACGCACCAGTGATGAGCCCGAGCTGCGTTGGATGCCACCCCGCTGTGAACATGCTTCATCCCCATTCTCCTCCTCCTCATCAGTAGTGGGCCCTGGCTGGCCAAATTTTAACCTGGCCTCTACTGTTGCAAAAATCCTCTTTCTGAGCCACTTCTAAAAGACTGGCCTGAAAGTGTTAGAGATGACTCCTCTTCTTCCTCCTCGTCCTGGGCCACATCCTCTTCCATCATAGCCCTAACTCTTTTCTCAAGGAGACATAGAAGTGGTATTGTAACGCTGATAACGGCATCATCGCCACTGGCCATGTTGGTGGAGTACTCGAAACAGCGCAACAGGGCACACAGGTCTCGCATGGAGGCCCAGTCATTGGTGGTGAAGTGGTGCTGTTCCGCAGTGCGACTCACCCGTGCGTGCTGCAGCTGAAACTCCACTATGGCCTGCTGCTGCTTGCACAGTCTCTCCAGCATGGTGGGCACGTCGCATATGAGGTGGTGAGCGGGAAGGCCGAAGTTACGCTGTAGAGCAGACAGCCAAGCGGCGGCAGGATGAGAACGCCGGAAGTGCACAGAGACGGCCCGCACTTTAAGCAGCAGCTCAGACATGTCGGGGTAGTTGTGAATGAATTTCTGCACCACCAAATTCAGCACATGCGATGTGTGTCAAACCGGCTAGTCCCAGAGCTGCAACGAGATTTCGCCCATTATCGCACACCACCAGGCCGGGCTTGAGGCCCACTGGCAGCAACCACTCGTCGGTCTGTTGTTCTATACCCCGCCACAACTCCTGCGCGGTGTGGGGCCTGTCCCCCAAACACATCAGTTTCAGAACGGCCTGCTGACGTTTACCCCAGGCTGTGCTGTAGTTGGTGGTGAAGGTCTGCCGCTGACCGAATGAGGAGGTGGTAGAAGAGGAGGAAGAGGAGGCAAAGAATGATGCCCTGCGATCCTTGGCGGCGGAAGGACGTGCGTCAAACAGCTCTCCACCTGGGGCCCACCCGCCACTACATTTACCCAGTGTGCAGTTAGGGAGATATAGCGTCCCTGGCCGTGCTTACTGGTCCACGTATCTGTGGTTAGGTGGACCTTGCCACACATGGCGTTACGCAGTGCACACTTGATTTTATCTGATACTTGGCTGTGCAGGGAGGGCACGGCTATCCTGGAGAAGTAGTGGTGGCTGGGAACGAAGTACTGTGGGACAGCAAGCGACATGAGCTGTTTGAAGCTGTCCATCTCCACCAGCCTAAAGGACAGCATTTCAAAGGCCAGCAGTTTAGAAATGCTGGCATTCAGGGCCAGGGATGGAGAGTGGCTAGGTGGGAATTTACGCTTTCTCTCAAAGGTTCGTGAGATGGAGAGCTGAACGCTTCCGTGTGACATGGTTGAGATGCTTGATGACGGAGGTTGTGTTGTTGGTGGCACATCCTCTGTTTGCTGGGCGGCAGGTACCAACATTCCTCCAGAGGCGGAGGAAGAGGCCGAGGCAGCAGCAGAAGAGGGAGCAGGAGAGGCCTGAGCCCTTTCTTGGTTTTAAAGGTGCTTACTTCACTGCAGCCTGTGTCTCGCATGCAGATGCTTGGTCATGCAGGTTGTGCTAAGGTTCAGAACATTAATGCCTCGCTTTAGGCTCTGATGGCACAGCGTGCAAACCACACGGGTCTTGTCGTCAGCACATTGTGTGAAGAAGTGCCATGCCAGGGAACTCCTTGAAGCTGCCTTTGGTGTGCTTGGTCCCTGGTGACGGTGGCCAGTAGCAGGCAAACTGTTTTGGCGACGGCTGCTCTCCTTTTGCACCCTGCTCCCGCTTTTGCTACTCTGTTAGCTCGGTCTCTCCACTGCCTCTTCCTCCGAACTCTGAAAGTCAGTGGCACGACCTTCATTCCATATGGGGTCTAGGACCTCATCGTCCCCTGCATCGTCCTCCACCCAGTCTTCCTCCCTGACCTCCTTTTCGGTCTGCACACTGCAGAAAGACGCAGCAGTTGGCACCTGTGTTTTGTCATCAGAGATGTGCTGAGGTGGTATTCCCATGTCCTCATCAGGAAACATAATTGGTTGTGCGTCAGTGCATTCTATGTCTTCCACCCCTGGGGAAGGGCTAGGTGGAGGCCCTTGGGAAACCCTGCCAGCAGATTCTTCAAACAGCATAAGATACTGCTGCATGACGTGAGGCTCAGGCAGGTTCCCCGATATGCACGGGGGTGATGTGACAGACTGATGGGCATGGGTTTCAGGCGCCACCTGTGCGCTTTCTGCAGAAGACTGGGTGGGAGATAATGTGAACGTGCTGGATCCACTGTCGGCCACCCAATTGACTAGCGCCTGTACTTGTTCAAGCCTTACCTTAGAACGGCATTAGACCCAACCAAATATCGCTGTAGATTCTGGTGGCTACTGGGACCTGAGGTAGTAGGTTCAGTAGGACGTGTAGCTGTGGCAGAACGGCCACGTCCTCTCCCTGCACCAGAGGCTTCACCAACACCACCACCACGACCGCGTCCCTTATTAGATGTTTGCCTCATAGTTAGCGTTCACAAAGCAAAGTAAAAAGTGGTTAAGTCTGTTAAAAATAATTAACCGCCAATAAAAACCCTGATGTAGGGTATTGCACTTAATTTTTTTTTTTTTAACTCTATATGACAGAGGTATTTGTGGCCTAAATGTAACACTCACTTATGCACGTCTTATCCCAGATGTGCAGTATATCAGAGGGTTTTTTCACCCCAGTAACCAAAAAGCCATATTTCTGGCCTAAATGTGACAGTCACTTATGCACGACTTATCCCAGATGTGCAGTATATTAGAGGCTTTTTTCACCCCAGTAACCAAAAAGCCGTATTTCTGGCCTAAATGTGACAGTCACTTATGCACGACTTATCCCAGATGTGCAGTATATTAGAGGCTTTTTTCACCCCAGTAACCAAAAAGCCGTATTTCTGGCCTAAATGTGACAGTCACTTATGCACGTGTAATCCCAGATGTGCAATATATTTAACAGATGTATTTTTTTAACCCCAGTAAGCAAAAAAAATGCATTTCTGGACTTGCAGACATGCAGATAGCCTGTGCTGGTGCACTATCGTTGCATAAAATGGCTGCCGATTATGTATTGATATTGACTAACTGAAGAAAAAAAAGTTCGTTTTCAGTAGTAGTTGGCTCAGGGCAGGCTTAAAAAGATTGTGCACTGCACCCACAAAACACATTTGCTGTTGATAGCTGAGTACTAAAAACTGTTCTTGATAGGATTTCTCGCTGATCTCTCCCTCACAGCAGGTGCAGCCTCTCCCTACACTAATCCGAGCAGAGTGACGGGCAGCGCTACGTGACTCTAGCTTAAATAGAGGCTGGGTCACATGCTGCATAATGGAATCAACACCTTTGACCCCATGCTGGGTATAATTGTCAGATGTTGATTCAGTTAGATATTTATTCCTAGAGAATTCTTGTACAGTCACTCAGAATTGAGAAAGCTCGTTGGAAGAACGAGTGAAACGTTTTCAAGAAATCTACAGTAAGTCCAGTTGCCTTGGTTTATTCTTTACAGACATATTTCCAAAAGATATGTTTGGCGCAAAAACAACACTGCACATCACCAAAAGAGCACCATACCCACAGTGAAGCTGGTGGTGGCAGCATCATGCCAAGGGGCTGTTTTTCTTCAGCTGGAACTGGGGCCTTAGTTAAGCTAGAGGGGATTATGAACAGTTCCAAATACCAGTCAATATTGGTACAAAACCTTCAGGCTTCTGCTAGAAAGCTGAACATGAAGAGGAACTTCATCTTTCAGCATGACAACGACCCAGAGCATACATCCAAATCAACCAAGGAATGGCTTCACCAGAAGAAGATTAAAGTTTTGGAATGGCCCAGCCAGAGCCCAGACCTGAATCTGATTGAAAATCTGTGGGGTGATCTGAAGAGGGCTGTGCACAGGAGATGCCCTCGCAATCTTACAGATTTGGAGTGTTTTTGCAAAGAAGAGTGGGCAAATCTTGCCAAGTCAAAATGTGCCATGCTTATAGACTCATACCCAAAAAGACTGAGTGTTGTAATAAAATCAAAAGGTGATTCAACAAAGTATTAGTTTAAGGGTGTGCACACTTATGCAAACATATTATGTTATTTTTATATTTTTTCTTTCCTCTACCTAAAAGATTTCAGTTTGTTTTTCAATTGAGTGGTACAGTTTATAGGTCACATTAAAGGTAATAAAAGGTCCGAAATTATTTATCTTTGTCTCATTATTTTCCATCACAGAAACCTGACATTTTAACAGGGGTGTGTAATTTTTTTATATCCAAAAGTTTGTATAAATCGTTGGTTGTTAGGATAAAAAATGTCAGTTAAATATATCATATAGGAGACACACACAGTGATATTTGAGAAGTGAAATTAAGTTTATTGGATTTACAGAAAGTGTGCTATAATTGTTTAAACAAAATTAGGCAGGTGCATAAATTTGGGCACCACAAAAAAGAAATGAAATCAATATTTAGTAGATCCTCCTTTTGTAGAAATTACAGCCTCTAAACGCTTTCTGTAGGTTCCAATGAGAGTCTGTATTCTGGTTGAAGGTATTTTGGACCATTCCTCTTTACAAAACATCTTTAGTTCATTCAGGTTTGATGGCTTCCGAGCATGGACAACTCTCTTTAAGTCACACCACAGATTTTGAATTATATTCAGGTCTGGGGACTGAGATGGCCATTCCAGAACGTTGTAGTTGTTCCTCTGCATAAATGCCTTAGTGGATTTTGAGCAGTGTTTAGGGTCGTTGTCTTGTTGAAAGATCCATTCCTGGCGCAGCTTCAGCTTTGTCACTGATTCCTGTACATTGGTCTCCAGAATCTTCTGATACTGAGTGGAATCCATGCATTCCTCAACGTTGACAAGATTCCCAGTCCCTGCACTGGCCACACAGCCCCACAGCATGATGGAACCACCACCATATTTTACTGTAGGTAGCAGGTGTTTTTCTTGGAATGCTGTGTTCTTTTTCCTCCATGCATAACGCCCCATGTTATGGCCAAATAACTCAATTTTAGTTTCATCAGTCCACAGCACCTTATTCCAAAATGAAGCTGGCTTGTCCAAATGTGCTTTAGCCTACCTCAAGCGGCACTTTTTGTGCTGTGGCGGAGAAAAGGCTTCTTCTGCATCATTCTCGCATACAGCATCTCCTTGTGTAAAGTGCGCTGAATGGTTGAACGATGCACAGTGACTCCATCTGCAGCAAGATGATGTTGTAGGTCTTTGGTGCTGGTCTGTGGGATGACTCTGACTGTTCTCACCATTCGTCGCTTCTGTCTATCCGAGATTTTTCTTGGTCAAGCCTTAACTTGAACTGATTATTCAATATTGGAGATATGGCACTCAATATCTGGAAAGTTGCTCAAAACAAATCACTTTATTGATGCAATTAATCTTATTAAAATGGTTAAAATGTCATACAAAATACGTAAATTGTACATAAATTTTATAACATAAAGGTAAAACGTTACACTTGACAATATTTTCAACAGAATCGTAAGTAAGGAGAAATCGAATATTTGGGACGTTGAGGAAACGGCGATTGAATAAGCCATATTGAGAAGTGGAGGTAAGGGAATAAAATAGCTCGAAAATAGGTGGGACGCCACCTAGAGCTAATAACTCCCGAACTTTAATCCGATAAATCTTATGAACTGTGATATATGAATACTGTGACTTTCCTAAATATTCAGAATAATTCAAATTTTCGAAATAAGCAGTCTACAATTAAATCGGAAAATCCTGCGATTGCACCATAATAATGAAAATCGACGATTAGATTATATCGAATTAATGGTGACTTTCGATTAATTCTCATTGAAAACTATTGAGTAACAACATATTCAGTGTTATAGTGTTGGGAATTTAATTCTCTGGATTCATTCAATTAGAATATGGACAAGTACCCATTCGCTGTCTGATGTGTGTACATATACACTATAAGTGATTTTTATTATATTGTCAAGTGTGACATTTTACCTTTATGTTATTTAATTTATGTACAATTTACGTATTTTGTATGACATTTTAACCATTTTAATAAGATTAATTACATCAATAAAGTGATTTGTTTTGAGCAACTTTCCAGATATTGAGTGCCATATCTCCAATATTGAATAATTTTTAACTTTCTGGTGTTTGGAGTTCACACCTAGGTATTGAGCACCTCTCTATCCTACGGAGTAGTAGAGCCACTCCATATTGCAAAAATTTTTACTTGAACTGAGCCTGTGGTCTTCCATTCCCTCAATATGTTCCTAACTGTGGAAACAGACAGCTGAAATCTCTGAGACAGCTTTCTGTATCCTTCCCCTAAACCATGATGGTGAACAATCTTTGTCTTCAGGTCATTTGAGAGTTGTTTTGAGACCCCCATGTTGCTACTCTTCAGAGAAAATTAAAAGAGGAGGGAAACTTACAATTGACCCCCTTAAATACTCTTTCTCTTAATTGGATTCACCTGTGTATGTAGGTCAGGGGTCACCGAGCTTACCAAGCCAATTTGAGTTCCAATAATTAGTTCTAAAGGTTTTGGAATCAATAAAATGACAACAGTGCCCAAATGTATGCACCTGCCTAATTTTGTTTAAACAATTATAGCACACTTTCTGTAAATCCAATAAACTTCATTTCACTTCTCAAATATCACTGTGTGTGTCTTTTTTTTATCGCAACAACCAACGATTTATACAGGAAAATCATGACGATTAACAAGGTTGCCCAAACTTTCGCATCCCACTGTATATATATATATATATATATATATATATATATATACACATATATATATATATATATACAGAGAGAGAGAGAGAGAGAGAGAGAGATAGAGCGAGAGAGACAAATACATACACACAAGTTTGGACACACCTTCTCATTAAAAAAGTTTTCTTTATTTTCATGACTATGAAAATTGTAGATTCACACTGAAGGCATCAAAACTATGAATTAACACATGTTGAATTATATACATAACAAAAAAGTGTGAAACAACTGAAAATATGTCATATTCTAGGTTCTTCAAAGTAGCCACCTTTTGCTTTGATTACTGCTTTGCACACTCTTGGCATTCTCTTGATGAGCTTCAAGAGGTAGTCACCTGAAATGGTCTTCCAACAGTCTTAAAGGAGTTCCCAGAGATGCTTAGCACTTGTTGGCCCTTTTGCCTTCACTCTGCGGTCCAGCTCACCCCAAACCATCTTGATTGGGTTCAGGTCCGGTGACTGTGGAGGCCAGGTCATCTGGCGCAGCACCCCATCACTCTCCTTCATGGTCAAATAGCCCCTACACAGCCTGGAAGTGTGTTTGGGGTCATTGTCCTGTTGAAAAATAAATGATGGTCCAACTAAACGCAAACCGGATGGAATAGCATGCCGCTGCAAGATGCTGTGGTAGCCATGCTGGTTCAGTATGCCTTCAATTTTGAATAAATCCCCAACAGTGTCACCAGCAAAGCACCCCCACACCATCACACCTCCTCCTCCATGCTTCACGGTGGGAACCAGGCATGTAGAGTCCATCCGTTCACCTTTTCTGCGTCGCACGAAGACACGGTGGTTAGAACCAAAGATCTCAAATTTAGACTCAACAGACCAAAGCACAGATTTCCACTGGTCTAATGTCATTCCTTGTGTTTTTTAGCCCAAACAAGTCTCTTCTGCTTGTTGCCTGTCCTTAGCAGTGGTTTCCTAGCAGATATTCTACCATGAAGGCCTGATTCACACAGTCTCCTCTTAACAGTTGTTCTAGAGATGTGTCTGCTGCTAGAATTCTGTGTGGCATTGACTTGGTCTCTAATCTGAGCTGCTGTTAACCTGCGATTTCTGAGGCTGGTGACTCGGATGAACTTATCCTCAGCAGCAGAGGTGACTCTTGGTCTTCCTTTCCTGGGGCGGTCCGCATGTGAGCCAGTTTCTTTGTAGCGCTTGATGGTTTTTGTGACTGCACTTGGGGACACTTTCAAAGTTTTCCCAATTTTTTGGACTGACTGACCTACATTTCTTAAAGTAATAATGGCCACTAGTTTTTCTTTACTTAGCTGCTTTTTTCTTGCCATAATACAAATTCTAATAGTCTATTCAGTAGGACCATCAGCTGTGTATCCACCTGACTTCTCCACAACGCAACTGATGGTCACAACCCCATTTATAAGGCAAGAAATCCCACTTATTAAACCTGACAGGGCACACCTGTGAAGTGAAAACCATTTTAGGTGACTACCTTTTGAAACTCTTTAAGAGAATGCCAAGAGTGTGCAAAGCAGTAATCAAAGCAAAAGGTGGCTACTTTGAAGAACCTAGAATATGACATATTTTCAGTTGTTTTATAATTTTTTTGATAAGTATATAATTCCACATGTGTTAATTCATAGTTTTGATGCCTTCAGTGTGAATCTACAATTTTCATAGTCATGAAAATAAAGAAAACTCTTTGAATGAGAAGGTGTGTCCAAACTTGTGGTCTGTACTGTATATATATGTATGTTTGTAGAGCTGGCTCCTCATTTGCTCAGCGTGCCTGCTGACGTATAATGCTGCTTCCCTGGGGTCCTCAGCCTGCACTTCTGACAGATGAGGGGAGGTAGCCATATTAACCCATATTAACATTAGCCCATATATCTATGAATCTGATTAAACTGTCTGTGCAGTGTAGGGGGCGGGGCCTTCCATGCGCCCCGGGCCCCCCTGTGCCACGGGCTCCATAGAACTTTGGATTCTGTGGCTGGAAGTACATTAGGCAGTCACAGGATAAAAATTTAACTGTCAGCCAGTACAGGCCCCAAAAATTAGGCAATAGGCATTCACCGGACAGCAAAGCACTTTGGTTTCTGTGGCTGGAGGTACATCAGGCGGTCACAGGATAAATATATAACTGTCGGCCAGTGCAGGTCCCAAAAATTAGGCAATAGGCATTCACCTGACAGCAAAAAAACTTTGGATTCTTTGGCTGGAGGTACATTAGGCGGTCACAGGATACATATGTAACTGTCGGCCAGTACACGCCCCACAAATTAGGCATTCACCTGACATAAAATGCCTTTTATGCTGCTGTATATACAAAAGGCAAGGACCATTCTTTGTTCTGGGTGGGGGCGGATATGTGTGGGCTGACATGAGGAAATTCAATTACAGGTGGTCATCACAGGTGTTGAATTCCTCCGAGATCCATGCCTCATTCATTTAAAAAAATATGAGGTAGTCCACACTGTTGTGAGCTAGGCGAGTGTGCTTATCGGTCACGATCCCCCCTGCTACGCTGAACGTCCTTTCGGACAGGACACTCGACAAGGGGAAAGCCAAGGATTCCATGGCAAATTGTGCCAGCTCTGGCCACAGGTCAAGCCTGCACACCCAGTAGTCAAGGGGTTCATCGATTCTAAAAGCGTCCACATTGGCCATTAACCTGATGTAGTCGGACACCTGACGGTCTAGGCATTCCCTGAGGCTGGATCCGGAGGGCGGCTGTCGATGGGTTGCCTGCAAGAATGATCTCATATCCGAAGTGACCAACACGTATTCAAACCGCTTTCACCTGTTTCACTTTGGGTACAAATTCCTCTGCCAGTGCCCGCAACAGCAGAATGCAGCATCTCTCAGCAAGGCCTGGAAATGCTGCATTTTGACAGCTCTCTGTCATGCTGGTATTATGTCTGCCATTTTGTGCTTATACCAGGGGTCTAAGTACAATGCCACCCAGTACTGGTCCTTTCCCTTTATAGTTTTTATACGGGGGTCCCTCTTCAAACACTGGAGCATGAAGGTCCCCATTTGCACTAAATTGGAAGCGGTGGATCGCCCTGGCTCCTGCTCATCACCCAGAAGAATGTCGTCCTCGGTCTTCTCCCCCCAGCCACAGACAACACCAGGGATCCGTAAAAAGTTTAAAGCCTGCTCTTATTCCTCCTCTTCCTCCTCCTACCCTCAGCCATCATCTTCCTCTTCAGAATCCTGCTGACTTGTCTCAGGTGGAGTAGCCCCCCCTGGGAATTCATTCAGCATTGCGAATTTCTCATCTTCCTGCTCCTCGACTGCTTGATCAATGACACAATGCAATGCACGCTCCATAAAGAAAGCGTAAGGTACGATGTCACTGATGGCGCCCTGGCTGCAACTGACCAGTTTGGTGATCTCATCAAATGGCCGCAGAAGTCTGCATTCGTCGCACATGAGCAGCCACTGTCGTGGTGAAAAGAAAAGAAACCAAGCTCCCCAGAACCTGTCCTGCTGCAGAGTTCGTACAGGTAGTTGTTAACGGCCCGTTTCTGCTGGAGAGGCCTATCAAGCATATACCAGCAAATCGGACAGTCACAAATCAGACGTCTGGCAAGTGGTGTCGCAGCTGAACGTCAGCAAGGCGAGCCATGACCATGTAAGATCTTTTAAAATGGCCAGAGATTTTCCTGGACGTCCTGGACCCCGGGGTATTTGACAACAAATCGCTGCACGTCTAAGTTCAGGACGTGTGCCATGCACGGCATGTGTGTCATTTTGCCCTGTTTCAGCGCACTCAGCAGATTGGCACCGTTGTCGCACACCACTTTACCAACTGTCAAATTGAGCGGGGTTAGCAACTGATCGGTCTGTGACCGCAGAGGTGAAAGGAGTGCAGGACCGGTGTGGCTCTTGTCTTCCAGGCACAACAGCTGCAAAACAGCATGGCTAAGTCTCACCGGGAACGTCAAATAGGTTCTGGGGAGCTTGAGGGGTGCAGCGGAAGAGGCAGTAGCAGTGAAAAAGGAGGAGTCAGCTGAGGAGGAGATGTAGGATGTAGTAGGAGGAGGAGAAGAAGAGGTCGGCCTGTATGCAATATGTGGCGATAACACCAAATCCACACGGGTGCCACGGGTTGCATGCTTAATGGCCATCAGAAGGTTCAACCAGTGGGCAGTAAATGTTATGTACCTTCTCTGCCCGTGTTTGCTAGACCACGAGTCAGGACCATATAGTTCAGGGATGCCCTTCTGAGAGAAATATTTTCTTCCGGGGACCTTCCATTGTGGTGTGCCAATGGCCACAAATTTTCTAAAGGCCTCCGATTACACCAATTTATATGGCAGTAGTTGGCGGGCTAGCAGTTCTGACAAGCCAGCAGTCAGCTGTCGGGCAAGAGGATTTTCCGACGTCATCATTTTTTTACATTTGAACATTTGGGCCACGAAAGCCTGCCTTGTGCCATATGAACGCGATGATGGCATGGTGGAAGGTGGAGTGGAGATAAAATGGGAGGAGAGAGGAGAAGGAGAAAAGGCAGGATGTAGAGTGTCGTTAGTGTGGCTTTGTGGGTTCTGACAGCGTTGCTCCCACTGGGCTCGGTGATGGGAGGCCAGGTGCCTTCTTAAGGCGGTCGTCCCTAGGTGAGTGTTGGGCTTACAGCACAGGCTGCAGATGGCAAAACTATTGTCAGCAACTGACATGTTAAAAATAGCCCACACTGCGGAGCCATGTGCCTGTGTCCTGGGAGCGCAAGATGTGACCATGCATGGTGGATGCCTCGCTCCAGATACATTTGCAGTCTGATTTTTGCCTCCTGTGCACTGCGAGTTCTACCTGCTTCTCCTCCTTCTCCTCCCTATCTGCTGCTCAGTCTCTCCCTCTGAACTCCCCTCCTCTTCCTCTCTTGTGGGCACCCATGTGACGTCTATAGACACATCATCATTGTCCCCTTCACCACCACTGACATTAGAAATCTCGGAGTAGGCAGCAACAGCGGGGAAAACCCTCCTTGGGCTGATATCAGTACTGTCGTCAGACCGCTGGGTGGCGGCCGTTGCTACTCCTCTTCCTCATCCGATGCCAAGAATGGCTGTTCGTAAGGTCTGGGAATGTATGGGAAAATAATACCTCTGACTCGAGTGGAAGGGCTATGGTGGTGTCTTTGGGGGTGCACACAGCAGAGAGTGAGGAGGGTGCAGATACAGGGGATCAGGAGGGTGCAGAAGCAGAGGGCTGAGTGAGCCACTCAACCAACTCTGGTGCGACCTTTGACGTAATCACACGCACCTTCTCCAACTTCCCACTTAGGCTCCAGCCTGGTGCACCTGCCCAACCCCTGCCACCCCTGCAGAATGGCCTGCCTCTTCCTCTGTCTTTCATTTTCAAAATAACCCTGTGCCAAAGTCCCTAGAGAGGAACGGTATTTGTGAAAGCTGATATATGGCAGGTCCTCAATCAGTTGTTAGTTGAAGCTGGTATATCACCCTCAAGCAATAATTTTGTGGACGCAGGTATATAGAAATCCTCCATCACTATTTTGTGGAAGCTGATATATGGCAGGCCTCAATCAGTTGTTAGTTGAAGCAGGTATTTAAAAAAACGCAATCTGTATTTTGTAGACGCAGGTATATGGAAAACCTCTATCACTATTTTGTGGAAGCTGATATACGGAAGGCCTCAATCAGTTGTTAATTGAAGCTGGTATATCACCCTCAAGAAGTAATTTTGTGGACGCAAGTATATGGAAAACCTCTATCACTATTTTGCGGAAGCTGATAGATCACAGCCCTCAATCAGTATTTTCTGAAAGCATACAAATGCACTATAATATACTTTCTATGTTAGAAAATATATTATTTGTGGTAGGGGCTGAGGTGTACATTGGCGTGGAGTCGGGAGGGATGCCTATCACCCTCCAAGATCCATCTGGCTGAACTGTGCCTGGAGCCAGTGCGGGGTAGGCCTGAATAAGTGGGCCACCCAAGAGAGTGGAATGAAAGGAAGAAGGGTCGGGAGGGTGGGGCATGAAGCAACCGTCCTCAGGGTGAGGACGCGTGAGAAAGATATAGTCAGCAGCCCCGCCCACAAATACAGGCTGTAACCAGCCTTAATACTTGTGGTAGGGGCTGAGGTGTACATTGGCGTGGAGTCGGGAGGGATGCCTATCACCCTCCAAGATCCATCTGGCTGAACTGTGCCTGGAGCCAGTGCGGGGTAGGCCTGAATAAGTGGGCAAGAAGACTACCCACGCTGTAGGAGGGAAATAGTTAATCGAACCGACCGACATGGGAGGTAACAAGGGCCTGAGTGATTCAGGCCGGAGCTGGGCTGATAAATGACCTGAGCGATTCGGGAAGGCACAGGGTAGTTAGTGCCGTGACGGTTCAGGTGACGGCGGAAGAGCAAGCTTGGGTGATCCAGGATGAGAGAGGCAACGTGGGCCTGGGCGATCCAGGATGAGAGAGGCAACGTGGGCCTGGGCGACCAAGGATGACTGAGGTAGAGCGAGCCTGGACGATCCAGGAAGATAGAGGGAGAGCGAGCCTGGGCGATCCAGCATGACCGAGGTAGGGCGAGACTAGGGGATCCTAGATGACGGAGGCAGCGCGAGCCTGGGTGAACCAGGATGACAGAGGCAGAGTGAGCCTGGGCGGCAGAGCGAGCCTGGGCGATCCAGGATGACAGGAGCAGAGGGAGCCTGGACGATCCAGGAAGATAGAGGGAGAGCGAGCCTGGACGATCCAGGAAGATAGAGGGAGAGCGAGCCTGGGCGATCCAGGATGACAGGAGCAGAGCGAGCCTGGGCGATCCAGGATGACAGGAGCAGAGCGAGCCTGGGCGATCCAGGATGACAGGAGCAGAGCGAGCCTGGGCGATCCAGGATGACAGGAGCAGAGCGAGCCTGGGCGATCCAGGATGACAGGAGCAGAGCGAGCCTGGGCGATCCAGGATGACAGGAGCAGAGCGAGCCTGGGCGATCCAGGATGACAGAGCAGAGCGAGCCTGGGCGATCAGATGACAGGAGCCTGGGCGATCCAGGATGACAGGAGCAGAGCGAGCCTGGGCGATCCAGGATGACAGGAGCAGAGCGAGCCTGGGCGATCCAGGATGACAGGAGCAGAGCGAGCCTGGGCGATCCAGGATGACAGGAGCAGAGCGAGCCTGGGCGATCCAGGATGACAGGAGCAGAGCGAGCCTGGGCGATCCAGGATGACAGGAGCAGAGCGAGCCTGGGCGATCCAGGATGACAGGAGCAGAGCGAGCCTGGGCGATCCAGGATGACAGGAGCAGAGCGAGCCTGGGCGATCCAGGATGACAGGAGCAGAGCGAGCCTGGGCGATCCAGGATGACAGGAGCAGAGCGAGCCTGGGCGATCCAGGATGACAGGAGCAGAGCGAGCCTGGGCGGCAGAGCGAGCCTGGGCGATCCAGGATGACAGGAGCAGAGCGAGCCTGGGCGATCCAGGATGACAGGAGCAGAGCGAGCCTGGGCGATCCAGGATGACAGGAGCAGAGCGAGCCTGGGCGATCCAGGATGACAGGAGCAGAGCGAGCCTGGGCGATCCAGGATGACAGGAGCAGAGCGAGCCTGGGCGATCCAGGATGACAGGAGCAGAGCGAGCCTGGGCGATCCAGGATGACAGGAGCAGAGCGAGCCTGGGCGATCCAGGATGACAGGAGCAGAGCGAGCCTGGGCGATCCAGGATGACAGGAGCAGAGCGAGCCTGGGCGATCCAGGATGACAGGAGCAGAGCGAGCCTGGGCGATCCAGGATGACAGGAGCAGAGCGAGCCTGGGCGATCCAGGATGACAGGAGCAGAGCGAGCCTGGGCGATCCAGGATGACAGGAGCAGAGCGAGCCTGGGCGATCCAGGATGACAGGAGCAGAGCGAGCCTGGGCGATCCAGGATGACAGGAGCAGAGCGAGCCTGGGCGATCCAGGATGACAGGAGCAGAGCGAGCCTGGGCGATCCAGGATGACAGGAGCAGAGCGAGCCTGGGCGATCCAGGAAGACAGGAGCAGAGCGAGCCTGGGCGATCCAGGACGACAGGGAAGACAGACAAAAGGCGTATGCATGATACCTGAAGAATCCGGGAAGCTGATGAGCAGCTACCTCTGAACGGGAGGACTGAATAAATGACGGCACCGCAGCCCTGTTTGTTATAAGAAAAGATTGCCCAAAATGGTACGTTAGGAAGCCGGAAAAATGGCACAGCAACAAAACCCCACGACTAAAACAACATTCATGGAGTTAGCTACCCCAGAGGGGATGACCTGTGTTACATCTGGCAGCAGCAGTGGAAGGTGCAGTTTCTGGTTCCAGTCGAGGAGGCATAGAGCGATTGTGCAGCGATTGAAAGGCACTTGTGGGAATAGGGGTCCACTGTAGGTTCGAACCTACTTAACCTGGGCCAGAGGTAGCACAGACGATTGGAACCAGAACCGCAGTTACAGACCCCGCAGCAGCGTCCGCAAGGCAGCACCTTAATGATCACACCGGTGTCCGGTCTGTCCGCTGCGTTCCTGAAGCTTCTTTTCTCTTTCCACGCACGGGGCTGGAGAAACAGGCCGGCCAGCCCCGTGCGTGCCAACCAAGGCTTCTCGGCTGGAATGTACTGCAAAACAAATGAAAAATAGAAAACAATACATGCAATTATACCTAATTATAGTTGTAGATACCCCCAGGTCCGGTGTACTAAAGAAGAACTTGTACCAATTAGATTTAATATTGTAATTATTCTTAAACATCGCTTTAGGAGAGCAGGGAAGAGAAGGAAGATGCGGGACCGGAGGACCGGGCGGGGAGCAAGGAAGGATGACAGGGGCAGAATGGGCCTGGGCGAACCAGGATGACAAAGGCCGGACGGGCCTGGGCGATCCAGGAAGACAGAAACGGAATGAGCCTGGGTGATCCAGGATGATGGAGACAGAACGAGCCTGGGCGATCCAGGAAGACTACGGACGACGTGTGAGAGTGAGATAAGAAGCATGGAAGACAGACCCAAGTATGGACAACAAGCAATGAACAGCACCCAGGTGTGACACGGCGGTGCCACACGCAAGTGCACAGGAGGGCGGCGGGACAGCTTGTGCCAAACCTGAGCATGCGAGGACGGCACTGCAATGGAGCCAGACGCAAGCGCCCAGGAGGGCGGCAGACGCAGCCGCCAGACACGTGTGCACGGGAGGGCGGCACCATGCTGCCGCGCCATAAACAAACGCACCGGGGCGGAACATATGGAGCACGGAACAAGGGTAGAATTTCGCAAGCAGTTCACATTTAATAGAAAACATTTAGAAGGAAATCTTAAAAGGAAATAAACTCTTAGCTCAAAATCAGAAACCCTTTTCCAGAATATGAATGTATTATTTAACACTCAATTACTTTACTGTACTGACGGGATACAATGCAACGTTATTATCAGAACAGAAAATGTTTTATCCCAGATGGCTTGCTTTATAGGCCGATTTAGCCTTCTTGTAACTAATGGACAGGGAAGGGGCGGTCACACTCCTCCATGTCAGTTACCTCCGGCCATTTACATCCATCAATTACAGAGGCCAACCTGTTATACCCACGATTGTGGTGGGGGGGTGACCATGTGGACAGGTGGACTGGGGGACGGGGCCCCCCCGTCCCAAGTCGCAGGGAGAGCAGGAGACCCAGGTGTAGGAGCGGGTATCGGCGTGCGCTCCACGCTGGAACGCACGCCGATCCGCCCACAAGAAGTCCGGAACATGGGGGCCCAGACAGGATGCTTCTGTGATGAGGGACCCGGTGGGGACGGAGCTTACCTGCCCTGGAGCCGCTGCCCTGGAATCGTCTGGCCTGAGTGAGGGATCCGGCGCGCGCCCCACGCTGGAACGCACGCCGAGCAGGTGACCGAGGGCCCGGGCCCGGCCGGATTCCGGCGTGGGCTCCAAGCTGGAACGCACGCCGATCACATGACCGGAAGCCCAGGCCCGGCCGAGAAGCTCCGGTGCGCGCCCCCCGCCGGAACGCACGCCGGCCCGGGACAGCGCCCAAGCCAGAGGACGGGTGAGACCCAGGGAAGAGGAGTACGTGACCGCCGCTCGGAGGAGCCCCGGAAGTGACGCGCTGCGAACCGGAAGTGACGGGCCGGACCAAGGAAGCTGCATGAAGCAACCGTCCTCAGGGTGAGGACGCGTGAGAAAGATATAGTCAGCAGCCCCGCCCACAAATACAGGCTGTAACCAGCCTTAATACAAGTATATCACACCCCTCTGTGTATCACACCTATCGATAGCACAATGTTACCAGTCCTTAAAAGGGCTTTTGTGGCCCTATTAGCTAGCGTTTGGTGTCCCTAAGTTCCTAATAGTCTGTCCCTGCTTCAAAATGCAACCTCTCCCCACACTGGCAAAACACATAATGTAAAACGTCTGCCACATTGGGTTCTGTTATAGGGTTGGGGGTATGTCCCTGTGCTGAAACATCTCAATTGGGTGTCCTGTGCCACCTGATGGATGTGTCATGGGTCAAAGTTCGGCACAATGCAAAAAAATATGGCGTGCGCGGACATCGCCATATGTTCGCATGTTTGGGCGCGAACCGACCACTGGGCGAACCGCAATGCCATTACTAGTGTTATTAATAGGTAATTATGTGGGTACATGAGGTCCGTTCATTGTATAGCCCCAGTTAACCTTCCACCCCCTCTCCAGGGACACACCCAATTTAAAGTATAAGGGCTTTATTACGCCAACAGATTATCTGACCGATTTTCTGACCAATCATTGGTCGGATGGACTATTACACACACAGATCTTTTGTTATACACACCTACTATTGGTGTGATTGGACAGAAATTGTTCAGATAATCTGTTGGTGTTATACAGCCCTAAGCCTGAAAGGGTAAATAAAGGTCAGCAGCACTGTCCCCCTTAAATGTTATAAGGTATAAAATGGAGTTTAGGAGACAGTGGCTATATGGGACCCAGATAATTTTTTTAATGGCAGCTTTACGTATTTTAAATGAACATGATGGATCTCATGAATATAAAATGCATATATAATAAAAATAACAGTAAATAAAAGGATAAATTTATATCAGACGATGTCACCTCTGCATAGCTTGTTGTCTTGCTTATGGAGAGATGCAGTACCTCAGAGTGGCCACTAGATGCTGATATTTGACAATATAATTTATAGTATAAATCCAACAGTACCGAATGAGGCACAGTTGTTACACATTGAACAAATCATTGGAAGCTGCTATATATTACACAGGGTGATAAGACACAGGATAAGAGTGCATGAGGACCTTCGTCCGCGCATACACACAATGGGGCACATGTATCAATGTGTTATTGTTAGGGATGAGCGAACTCGAACTGTATAGTTCGGGTTCGTACCGAATTTTGGGGTGTCCGTGACACGGACCCGAACCCGGACATTTTCGTAAAAGTCCGGGTTCGGGTTCGGTGTTCGTCGCTTTCTTCGCGCTTTTGTGACGCTTTCTTGGCGCTTTTTGAAAGGCTGCAAAGCAGCCAATCAACAAGCGTCATACTACTTGCCCCAAGAGGCCATCACAGCCATGCCTACTATTGGCATGGCTGTGATTGGCCAGAGCACCATGTGACCCAGCCTCTATTTAAGCTGGAGTCACATAGCGCCGCCCGTCACTCTGCTCTGATTAGCGTAGGGAGAGGTTGCGGCTGCGACAGTAGGGCGAGATTAGGCAGATTAACTCCTCCAAAGGACTTGATTAACTGATCGATCTGCAGCTGTGGATCATTGAGCTGCTGATCCTCAATTGCTCACTGTTTTTAGGCTGCACAGACCGTTTGTCAGTCTCATTTTTCTGGGGTGATCGGCGGCCATTTTGTGTCTTGTGGTGCGCCAGCACAAGCTGCGACCAAGTGCATTTAACCCTCAATGGTGTGGTTGTTTTTTGGCTAAAGCCTACATCAGGGTGAAGCTGTCACACCAAGTGCATTTAACCAGCAATAGTCTGTTCATTTTTTGGCCATATACAAAATCAGGGGCAAGCTGCGCCTGTCACCAAGTGCATTTAACCCTCAATGGTGTGGTTGTTTTTTGGCTAAAGCCTACATCAGGGTGAAGCTGTCACACCAAGTGCATTTAACCAGCAATAGTCTGTTCATTTTTTGGCCATATACAAAATCAGGGGCAAGCTGCGCCTGTCACCAAGTGCATTTAACCCTCAATGGTGTGGTTGTTTTTTGGCTAAAGCCTACATCAGGGTGAAGCTGTCACACCAAGTGCATTTAACCAGCAATAGTCTGTTCATTTTTTGGCCATATACAAAATCAGGGGCAAGCTGCGCCTGTCACCAAGTGCATTTAACCCTCAATGGTGTGGTTGTTTTTTGGCTAAAGCCTACATCAGGGTGAAGCTGTCACACCAAGTGCATTTAACCAGCAATAGTCTGTTTATTTTTTGGCCATATCCCAGTCTAATTCTGTCACTAAATCCATACCGGTCACCCAGCGCCTAAATACTAGGCCTCAAATTTATATCCAGCTAAATCTGTCCCTAGTGCTGTAGCTGGGCGAGTTATTTAGTGTCCGTTCAAGCACATTTCTTGTTCTGGGTTGAAGTACAATTCCCAATTTAGCAATTTCATAATTTAGTGGTTCCTGCTATATCAGAGCTATTTGAAATCTATCCCAAAAAGGGTATATAATATTGAAGGTGCACATTGGGTCATTCAGAATAACTTCACACACACCCGCTACTGTGTATTTCCAAGTCTAATTCTGTCACTAAACCCATACCTGTCACCCAGCGCCTAAATACTAGGCCTCAATTTAAATCCCTCTAAATCTCTCGTTACCCACCGCTGTACTGTTGTTGCTGGGCAAGATATTTAGTGTCCGTCAAAGCACATTTTTTGTTCTGGGTTGAAGTACAATTCCCAATTTAGCAATTTCATAATTTAGTGGTTTCTGCTATATCAGAGCTATTTGAAATCTATCCCTAAAAGGGTATATAATATTGAAGGTGCACATAGGGTCATTCAGAATAACTTCACACACACGCTTCTGTGCATTTCCAAGTCTAATTCTGTCACTAAATCCATACCGGTGACCCAGCGCCTAAATACTAGGCCTCAAATTTAAATCCCTCTAAATCTCTCGTTACCCACCGCTGTACTGTTGTTGCTGGGCAAGATATTTAGTGTCCGTCAAAGCACATTTTTTGTTCTGGGTTGAAGTACAATTCCCAATTTAGCAATTTCATAATTTAGTGGTTTCTGCTATATCAGAGCTATTTGAAATCTATCCCTAAAAGGGTATATAATATTGAAGGTGCACATAGGGTCATTCAGAATAACTTCGCACACACGCTTCTGTGCATTTCCAAGTCTAATTCTGTCACTAAATCCATACCGGTGACCCAGCGCCTAAATACTAGGCCTCAAATTTAAATCCCTCTAAATCTCTCGTTACCCACCGCTGTACTGTTGTTGCTGGGCAAGATATTTAGTGTCCGTCAAAGCACATTTTTTGTTCTGGGTTGAAGTACAATTCCCAATTTAGCAATTTCATAATTTAGTGGTTTCTGCTATATCAGAGCTATTTGAAATCTATCCCTAAAAGGGTATATAATATTGAAGGTGCACATAGGGTCATTCAGAATAACTTCACACACACGCTTCTGTGCATTTCCAAGTCTAATTCTGTCACTAAATCCATACCGGTGACCCAGCGCCTAAATACTAGGCCTCAAATTTAAATCCCTCTAAATCTCTCGTTACCCACCGCTGTACTGTTGTTGCTGGGCAAGATATTTAGTGTCCGTCAAAGCACATTTTTTGTTCTGGGTTGAAGTACAATTCCCAATTTAGCAATTTCATAATTTAGTGGTTTCTGCTATATCAGAGCTATTTGAAATCTATCCCTAAAAGGGTATATAATATTGAAGGTGCACATAGGGTCATTCAGAATAACTTCACACACACGCTTCTGTGCATTTCCAAGTCTAATTCTGTCACTAAATCCATACCGGTGACCCAGCGCCTAAATACTAGGCCTCAAATTTAAATCCCTCTAAATCTCTCGTTACCCACCGCTGTACTGTTGTTGCTGGGCAAGATATTTAGTGTCCGTCAAAGCACATTTTTGTTCTGGGTTGAAGTACAATTCCCAATTTAGCAATTTCATAATTTAGTGGTTTCTGCTATATCAGAGCTATTTGAAATCTATCCCTAAAAGGGTATATAATATTGAAGGTGCACATAGGGTCATTCAGAATAACTTCACACACACGCTTCTGTGCATTTCCAAGTCTAATTCTGTCACTAAATCCATACCGGTGACCCAGCGCCTAAATACTAGGCCTCAAATTTAAATCCCTCTAAATCTCTCGTTACCCACCGCTGTACTGTTGTTGCTGGGCAAGATATTTAGTGTCCGTCAAAGCACATTTTTTGTTCTGGGTTGAAGTACAATTCCCAATTTAGCAATTTCATAATTTAGTGGTTTCTGCTATATCAGAGCTATTTGAAATCTATCCCTAAAAGGGTATATAATATTGAAGGTGCACATAGGGTCATTCAGAATAACTTCACACACACGCTTCTGTGCATTTCCAAGTCTAATTCTGTCACTAAATCCATACCGGTGACCCAGCGCCTAAATACTAGGCCTCAAATTTAAATCCCTCTAAATCTCTCGTTACCCACCGCTGTACTGTTGTTGCTGGGCAAGATATTTAGTGTCCGTCAAAGCACATTTTTGTTCTGGGTTGAAGTACAATTCCCAATTTAGCAATTTCATAATTTAGTGGTTTCTGCTATATCAGAGCTATTTGAAATCTATCCCTAAAAGGGTATATAATATTGAAGGTGCACATAGGGTCATTCAGAATAACTTCACACACACGCTTCTGTGCATTTCCAAGTCTAATTCTGTCACTAAATCCATACCGGTGACCCAGCGCCTAAATACTAGGCCTCAAATTTAAATCCCTCTAAATCTCTCGTTACCCACCGCTGTACTGTTGTTGCTGGGCAAGATATTTAGTGTCCGTCAAAGCACATTTTTTGTTCTGGGTTGAAGTACAATTCCCAATTTAGCAATTTCATAATTTAGTGGTTTCTGCTATATCAGAGCTATTTGAAATCTATCCCTAAAAGGGTATATAATATTGAAGGTGCACATAGGGTCATTCAGAATAACTTCACACACACGCTTCTGTGCATTTCCAAGTCTAATTCTGTCACTAAATCCATACCGGTGACCCAGCGCCTAAATACTAGGCCTCAAATTTAAATCCCTCTAAATCTCTCGTTACCCACCGCTGTACTGTTGTTGCTGGGCAAGATATTTAGTGCCCGTCAAAGCACATTTTTTGTTCTGGGTTGAAGTACAATTCCCAATTTAGCAATTTCATAATTTAGTGGTTTCTGCTATATCAGAGCTATTTGAAATCTATCCCTAAAAGGGTATATAATATTGAAGGTGCACATAGGGTCATTCAGAATAACTTCACACACACGCTTCTGTGCATTTCCAAGTCTAATTCTGTCACTAAATCCATACCGGTGACCCAGCGCCTAAATACTAGGCCTCAAATTTAAATCCCTCTAAATCTCTCGTTACCCACCGCTGTACTGTTGTTGCTGGGCAAGATATTTAGTGTCCGTCAAAGCACATTTTTTGTTCTGGGTTGAAGTACAATTCCCAATTTAGCAATTTCATAATTTAGTGGTTTCTGCTATATCAGAGCTATTTGAAATCTATCCCTAAAAGGGTATATAATATTGAAGGTGCACATAGGGTCATTCAGAATAACTTCACACACACGCTTCTGTGCATTTCCAAGTCTAATTCTGTCACTAAATCCATACCGGTGACCCAGCGCCTAAATACTAGGCCTCAAATTTAAATCCCTCTAAATCTCTCATTACCCACCGCTGTACTGTTGTTGCTGGGCAAGATATTTAGTGTCCGTCAAAGCACATTTTTTGTTCTGGGTTGAAGTACAATTCCCAATTTAGCAATTTCATAATTTAGTGGTTTCTGCTATATCAGAGCTATTTGAAATCTATCCCTAAAAGGGTATATAATATTCAAGGTGCACATTGGGTCATTCAGAATAACTTCACACACACGCTTCTGTGCATTTCCAAGTCTAATTCTGTCACTAAATCCATACCGGTCACCCAGCGCCTAAATACTAGGCCTCAAATTTATATCCCGCTGAATTTGAATACAATACATTGGGCCAAATAATATATTTGTTGTTGTGGTGAACCATAACAATGAGAAAAACATCTAGTAAGGGACGCGGACGTGGACATGGTCGTGGTGGTGTTAGTGGACCCTCTGGTGCTGGGAGAGGACGTGGCCGTTCTGCCACATCCACACGTCCTAGTGTACCAACTACCTCAGGTCCCAGTAGCCGCCAGAATTTACAGCGATATATGGTGGGGCCCAATGCCGTTCTAAGGATGGTAAGGCCTGAGCAGGTACAGGCATTAGTCAATTGGGTGGCCGACAGTGGATCCAGCACGTTCACATTATCTCCCACCCAGTCTTCTGCAGAAAGCGCACAGATGGCGCCTGAAAACCAACCCCATCAGTCTGTCACATCACCCCCATGCATACCAGGGAAACTGTCTCAGCCTCAAGTTATGCAGCAGTCTCTTATGCTGTTTGAAGACTCCGCTGGCAGGGTTTCCCAAGGGCATCCACCTAGCCCTTCCCCAGCGGTGAAAGACATAGAATGCACTGACGCACAACCACTTATGTTTCCTGATGATGAGGACATGGGAATACCACCTCAGTATGTCTCTGATGATGACGAAACACAGGTGCCAACTGCTGCGTCTTTCTGCAGTGTGCAGACTGAACAGGAGGTCAGGGATCAAGACTGGGTGGAAGACGATGCAGGGGACGATGAGGTCCTAGACCCCACATGGAATGAAGGTCGTGCCACTGACTTTCACAGTTCGGAGGAAGAGGCAGTGGTGAGACCGAGCCAACAGCGTAGCAAAAGAGGGAGCAGTGGGCAAAAGCAGAACACCCGCCGCCAAGAGACTCCGCCTGCTACTGACCGCCGCCATCTGGGACCGAGCACCCCAAAGGCAGCTTCAAGGAGTTCCCTGGCATGGCACTTCTTCAAACAATGTGCTGACGACAAGACCCGAGTGGTTTGCACGCTGTGCCATCAGAGCCTGAAGCGAGGCATTAACGTTCTGAACCTGAGCACAACCTGCATGACCAGGCACCTGCATGCAAAGCATGAACTGCAGTGGAGTAAACACCTTAAAACCAAGGAAGTCACTCAGGCTCCCCCTGCTACCTCTTCTGCTGCTGCCGCCTCGGCCTATTCTGCTGCTGCCGCCTCGGCCTCTTCCTCCGCCTCTGGAGGAACGTTGGCACCTGCCGCCCAGCAAACAGGGGATGTACCACCAACACCACCACCACCACCTCCGTCACCAAGCGTCTCAACCATGTCACACGCCAGCGTTCAGCTCTCCATCTCACAAACATTTGATAGAAAGCGTAAATTCCCACCTAGCCACCCTCGATCCCTGGCCCTGAATGCCAGCATTTCTAAACTACTGGCCTATGAAATGCTGTCATTTAGGCTGGTGGACACAGACAGCTTCAAACAGCTCATGTCGCTTGCTGTCCCACAGTATGTTGTTCCCAGCCGGCACTACTTCTCCAAGAGAGCCGTGCCTTCCCTGCACAACCAAGTATCCGATAAAATCAAGTGTGCACTGCGCAACGCCATCTGTAGCAAGGTCCACCTAACCACAGATACGTGGACCAGTAAGCACGGCCAGGGACGCTATATCTCCCTAACTGCACACTGGGTAAATGTAGTGGCAGCTGGGCCCCAGGCGGAGAGCTGTTTGGCGCACGTCCTGCCGCCGCCAAGGATCGCAGGGCAACATTCTTTGCCTCCTGTTGCCACCTCCTCCTTCTCGGCTTCCTCCTCCTCTTCTTCCACCTGCTCATCCAGTCAGCCACACACCTTCACCACCAACTTCAGCACAGCCCGGGGTAAACGTCAGCAGGCCATTCTGAAACTCATATGTTTGGGGGACAGGCCCCACACCGCACAGGAGTTGTGGCGGGGTATTGAACAACAGACCGACGAGTGGTTGCTGCCGGTGAGCCTCAAGCCCGGCCTGGTGGTGTGTGATAATGGGCGAAATCTCGTTGCAGCTCTGGGACTAGCCAATTTGACGCACATCCCTTGCTTGGCGCATGTGCTGAATTTGGTGGTGCAGAAGTTCATTCACAACTACCCCGACATGTCAGAGCTGCTGCATAAAGTGCGGGCCGTCTGTTCGCGCTTCCGGCGTTCACATCCTGCCGCTGCTCGCCTGTCTGCGCTACAGCGTAACTTCGGCCTTCCCGCTCACCGCCTCATATGCGACGTGCCCACCAGGTGGAACTCCACCTTGCACATGCTGGACAGACTGTGCGAGCAGCAGCAGGCCATAGTGGAGTTTCAGCTGCAGCACGCACGGGTCAGTCGCACTACAGAACAGCACCACTTCACCACCAATGACTGGGCCTCCATGCGAGACCTGTGTGCCCTGTTGCGCTGTTTCGAGTACTCCACCAACATGGCCAGTGGCGATGACACCGTTATCAGCTTTACAATACCACTTCTATGTCTCCTTGAGAAAACACTTAGGGCGATGATGGAACAGGAGGTGGCCCAGGAGGAGGAGGAGGAGGATGAGGAAGAGGGGTCATTTTTAGCACTTTCAGGCCAGTCTCTTCGAAGTGACTCAGAGGGAGGTTTTTTGCAACAGCAGAGGCCAGGTACAAATGTGGCCAGCCAGGGCCCACTACTGGAGGACGAGGAGGACGAGGATGAGGAGGAGGTGGAGGAGGATGAGGATGAAGCATGGTCACAGCGGGGTGGCACCCAACGCAGCTCGGGTCCATCACTGGTGCGTGGCTGGGGGGAAAGGCAGGACGATGACGATACGCCTCCCACAGAGGACAGCTTGTCCTTACCCCTGGGCAGCCTGGCACACATGAGCGACTACATGCTGCAGTGCCTGCGCAACGACAGCAGAGTTGCCCACATTTTAACCTGTGCGGACTACTGGGTTGCCACCCTGCTGGATCCACGCTACAAAGACAATGTGCCCACCTTACTTCCTGCACTGGAGCGTGATAGGAAGATGCGCGAGTACAAGCGCACGTTGGTAGACGCGCTACTGAGAGCATTCCCAAATGTCACAGGGGAACAAGTGGAAGCCCAAGGCCAAGGCAGAGGAGGAGCAAGAGGTCGCCAAGGCAGCTGTGTCACGGCCAGCTCCTCTGAGGGCAGGGTTAGCATGGCAGAGATGTGGAAAACTTTTGTCAACACGCCACAGCTAACTGCACCACCACCTGATACGCAACGTGTTAGCAGGAGGCAACATTTCACTAACATGGTGGAACAGTACGTGTGCACACCCCTCCACGTACTGACTGATGGTTCGGCCCCATTCAACTTCTGGGTCTCTAAATTGTCCACGTGGCCAGAGCTAGCCTTTTATGCCTTGGAGGTGCTGGCCTGCCCGGCAGCCAGCGTTTTGTCTGAACGTGTATTCAGCACGGCAGGGGGCGTCATTACAGACAAACGCAGCCGCCTGTCTACAGCCAATGTGGACAAGCTGACGTTCATAAAAATGAACCAGGCATGGATCCCACAGGACCTGTCCGTCCCTTGTCCAGATTAGACATTAACTACCTCCCCATAACCATATATTATTGGACTCCAGGGCACTTCCTCATTCAATCCTATTTTTATTTTCATTTTACCATTATATTGCGATGCTACCCAAAGTTGAATGAACCTCTCCTCTGCCTGTGTGCTAGGCCTAAATATATGCCAATGGACTGTTGCAGTGGTGGCTGACGTGAAGCCTGATTCTCTGCTATGACATGCAGACTAATTCTCTGCTGACATGAAGCCAGATTGTCTGTTACGGGACCTCTCTCCTCTGCCTGGGTGCTGGGCCTAAATTTATGACAATGGACTGTTGCAGTGGTGGCTGACGTGAAGCCTCATTCTCTGCTATGACATGCAGACTGATTCTCTGCTGACATGAAGCCAGATTGTCTGTTACGGGACCTCTCTCCTCTGCCTGTGTGCTAGGCCTAAATATATGCCAATGGACTGTTGCAGTGGTGGCTGACGTGAAGCCTGATTCTCTGCTATGACATGCAGACTGATTCTCTGCTGTCATGAAGCCAGATTGTCTGTTACGGGACCTCTCTGCTCTGCCTGTGTGCTAGGCCTAAATATATGCCAATGGACTGTTGCAGTGGTGGGTGACGTGAAGCCTCATTCTCTGCTATGACATGCAGACTGATTCTCTGCTGACATGAAGCCAGATTGTCTGTTACGGGACCTTTCTCCTCTGCCTGGGTTCTGGGCCTAAATTTATGAAAATTGACTCTTACAGTGGTGGGTGACGTGAAGCCTGATTCTCTGCTATGATATGAAGACTGATTCTCTGCTGACATGAAGCCAGATTGTCTGTTACGGGACCTTTCTCCTCTGCCTGGGTTCTGGGCCTAAATTTATGAAAATTGACTCTTACAGTGGTGGGTGACGTGAAGCCTGATTCTCTGCTATGATATGAAGACTGATTCTCTGCTGACATGAAGCCAGATTGTCTGTTACGGGACCTCTCTCCTCTGCCTGTGTGCTAGGCCTAAATATATGCCAATGGACTGTTGCAGTGGTGGCTGACGTGAAGCCTGATTCTCTGCTATGACATGCAGACTGATTCTCTGCTGTCATGAAGCCAGATTGTCTGTTACGGGACCTCTCTGCTCTGCCTGTGTGCTAGGCCTAAATATATGCCAATGGACTGTTGCAGTGGTGGGTGACGTGAAGCCTGATTCTCTGCTATGATATGAAGACTGATTCTCTGCTGACATGAAGCCAGATTGTCTGTTACGGGACCTTTCTCCTCTGCCTGGGTTCTGGGCCTAAATTTATGAAAATTGACTCTTACAGTGGTGGGTGACGTGAAGCCTGATTCTCTGCTATGATATGAAGACTGATTCTCTGCTGACATGAAGCCAGATTGTCTGTTACGGGACCTTTCTCCTCTGCCTGGGTTCTGGGCCTAAATTTATGAAAATTGACTCTTACAGTGGTGGGTGACGTGAAGCCTGATTCTCTGCTATGATATGAAGACTGATTCTCTGCTGACATGAAGCCAGATTCTCTGTTACGGGACCTCTCTCCTCTGCCTGGGTGCTGGGCCTAAATTTATGACAATGGACTGTTGCAGTGGTGGCTGACGTGAAGCCTGATTCTCTGCTATGACATGCAGACTGATTCTCTGCTGACATGAAGCCAGATCCTCTGTTACGGGACCTCTCTCCTCTGCCTGTGTGTGTGCTGGGCCTAAATATATGCCAATGGACTGTTGCAGTGGTGGCTGACGTGAAGCCTCATTCTCTGCTATGACATGCAGACTAATTCTCTGCTGACATGAAGACAGATTCTCTGTTACGGGACCTCCCTCCTCTGCCTGGGTGCTGGGCCTAAATATATGCCAATGGACTGTTGCAGTGGTGGCTGACGTGAAGCCTCATTCTCTGCTATGACATGCAGACTGATTCTCTGCTGACATGAAGCCAGATTGTCTGTTACGGGACCTCTCTCCTCTGCCTGTGTGTGTGCTGGGCCTAAATATATGCCAATGGACTGTTGCAGTGGTGGCTGACGTGAAGCCTCATTCTCTGCTATGACATGCAGACTAATTCTCTGCTGACATGAAGCCAGATTCTCTGTTACGGGACCTCTCTCCTCTGCCTGGGTGCCGGGGCCTAAATATCTGAGAATGGACTGTTCCAGTGGTGGGTGACGGGAAGCCAGATTCTCTGCTATGGAACCTCTCTCCAATTGATTTTGGTTAATTTTTATTTATTTAATTTTTATTTTAATTCATTTCCCTATCCACATTTGTTTGCAGGGGATTTACCTACATGTTGCTGCCTTTTGCAGCCCTCTAGCTCTTTCCTGGGCTGTTTTACAGCCTTTTTAGTGCCGAAAAGTTCGGGTCCCCATTGACTTCAATGGGGTTCGGGTTCGGGACGAAGTTCGGATCGGGTTCGGATCCCGAACCCGAACATTTCCGGGATGTTCGGCCGAACTTCTCGAACCCGAACATCCAGGTGTTCGCTCAACTCTAGTTATTGTGTCTGTTAAGGCACCAACATTTTGGTGCATTTTATATTTGTTACATTTATTATATTTCTGCATCAAAAATAATAATGATTTATGATCTGCTTGTCATGCTAGGTCAGATACTTAGAATATGGGCGTGATTTTGTCTAGTATGCCAATTAGCTCATATCAGCCGAGTTAGAGACTTTTCCAAAAGAAAGAGCAACCCATCTGTAGACAGCTGTTTAGGGGTTGTTACACCTCCTCAGTACAGAATGCCTGATTGCGATGCCTTGGATGTATGTGGGGGGGGGGGGGGGGCAGTTCTGAATGATGGGATACCCTGAGCTGCATCTAAGGAATCTCATTCAGACAGCCTGATGAGGGGCAAGAACCCAGAAACAGCTGTCTACAGATGGGAGGCTCTTTCTTTTGGAGGAGTCTCTGCTTTGGCTGACATGTTAATTGGCATCCACAAGGTAATAAGTAAAACCATTAAATGAAACCTGTTAGCTTATTTGTGCTGCCTGAAACACAGCAGCATGACATCTCAACTGGCTTACTGATTATAAACAGCAAGGTTTACTCTAAACCGCAAGAGCTGCAGAAAGTCAAAGAAAACAGAGTTCAAAGCCAGAGTGATTTTGGTCATTAGGACCAGACACAGTTTAGTCATTTTCACAATTGCTAGTTTACCAGCTGTAACTTTTTAGTTTCTTGGGGGGCGACATTATTTTTCGCATTTTTTTTTCTGATTAATGCAGGTTTCTTTTATTATACAGTACTGGGTGAAATGTTAAAGCAGGTATGATAAATGCTGCAAAGTAAGAATGCTTTGAAAAATAGAAGTGATAATAGGTTATCTTCATCAACTAAAAAAAGCAAAGTGAATGAACAAAAGAAAATCAATAATCCAATCAATATTTAATGTGATCACCCTTTGCCTTCAGAACAGCATCAGTTCTTCTAGATACACTTGTTACTTTCTTGTAGTAGGAGGCAGTATTATAGTAGTTATATTCTTGCATATAGGAGCAGTATCATAGTGGTTATAAATGTTGTACATAGGAGCAGTATTATAGTAGTTATATTCTTGTACATAGGAGCAGTATTATAGTAGTTATATTCTTGTACATAGGAGCAGTATTATAGTAGTTATATTCTTGTACATAGCAGGCAGTATTATAGTAGTTATATTCTTGTACATAGGAGCAGTATTATAGTAGTTATATTCTTGTACATAGGAGCAGTATCATAGTGGTTATAAATGTTGTACATAGGAGCAGTATTATAGTAGTTATATTCTTGTACATAGGAGCAGTATTATAGTAGTTATATTCTTGTACATAGCAGGCAGTATTATAGTAGTTATATTCTTGTACATAGGAGCAGTATTATAGTAGTTATATTCTTGTACATAGGAGCAGTATCATAGTGGTTATAAATGTTGTACATAGGAGCAGTATTATAGTAGTTATATTCTTGTACATAGGAGCAGTATTATAGTAGTTATATTCTTGTACATAGCAGGCAGTATTATAGTAGTTATATTCTTGTACATAGGAGCAGTATTATAGTAGTTATATTCTTGTACATAGCAGGCAGTATTATAGTAGTTATATTCTTAACCAAATTTCTTTTTATTGAAAGAAAAATCAAGGCCATAGCCCACACATGACAGTACAATGATGGCAATAGGATACAAGATATACATCCAGCAAACATGTCAAGTGCAAACAGTACCAGCTGTTATTGACATTAATCATACAAAGAAATCAAAGAAAAGAGAAAAAGGGGGGAAAGAGGACATCAGGAGGGGAGGGAAACAAGGAAGGGATACACATCTGCTCCATCAAGTAAAGTTTCTGTAGACTTTCCATGGAGACCACAATTTCAAGAAGCGAGAGCGAGAGTTAGTCTCCCAATGCGCTAGCTCCTCAAAACGGTAGATCTGGTCCACCTTCTCAGACCACATAAGGACAGTCGGCGGGGAATCGTTCTTCCACAAAAAGGGTATGATCAACCTAGCCGCTGTGAGCAACATCGTTGGAAGGTCATGCTTGGTAGGTGTAAGGGACTTGTTTGGGCACCATAATAGAATGAGCTTAACATCTAGTGATATCTCAGTATCACATATCTGGTTGATTAGAGCCTCAATCGCGCTCCAGAACGGCCGGATCTTAAGACAGAACCACCAAACATGTGACAGAGATCCAGTGTCTGTGCCGCATCTCCAACATTTTTCGGAAACCTCCGGGTTCAGTTTATGCAAAAATTCAGGCGTTTTGTACCACCTGCAGAGAAGTTTAAATGAGTTCTCCTGGATTCTCACACAGCGACTGAAACCGTGCGAATGAGCCAGAATAAACGCCCTCTCTGGGTCCGTGAAGGCTATGGAGAGTTCACGTTCCCATGACGCCATGAAACGAAGCTCCGGGGGCAGGGAGGAGAGCAATTCTTTATACATCTGGGATAACGGCCGAATAAGAGGCTTAGTAGTCAAAACCTTCTTTTCCAGCCAGGAGGGGGAGCCACTACCAGAGAAGAGTCCAACACAGAGTTTGGTATCCCTCTGGAAGTTCGCTAGATGGAAAAAGGGTGCAGCTTTGACCTCAGGGAGGTCCATTACTGAATCCCAGTGCAGTGTCAGCGAGCCTAGCCCAAATCCCGGAGGGGCGTGACACGGCAGGGTGTAGGTGACATTGAAGAAGTCTAAGCGGCATACAAGCATTCGGGAAGCTAAAAGTATGGGATTGGATCATTTTAGACCACTCCACCAGCATGCCCTTCCAAACCGGGGACGTATAACAATGATTAGCTGAAACAGGCCTTATACCCCACATGGCTAACAGTTCCTGGTCAGTCAAAAGAGCATTTTCAAGACGAGAACAAAGGGAATTGGACTGGCGAGACATAATATTAACACATCTACCCAGCTGCACAGCAGTGTAGTAAAGCTTGACATCTGGCATCCCAAAACCCCCTAATTTCTTATCCCTAGTAAGTACAGAGTAGGCAATGCGTGGCGATTTGCCATTCCATAGGAAGCGTGTGAACACCCTGCGGACTTCAGTAAAGTATGAATTCGGGAGCCAAATGGGGAGGGATTGCAGCAAGTATAAAAATTTGGGGAGAATAAAGGTCTTGATGTAGTTTTTACGGCCTACCCAGGAAACAAACGGGAGTTTCAGGTTCTGTAAATGTGAGCGAACATTTTGCAGAAGCG